>NW_006921503.1:19548-344089 GCF_000392275.1 Phaeoacremonium minimum UCRPA7 | reverse complement strand
CTGGGATGGTGGTACCTGGGATCGTTGTGCCTGGGACTGTTGTTGCTGGGGCTGTAGTTGCTGGGGCTGTAGTTGCTGTGACTGTAGTTGCTGGGATTGTAGTTGCTGGGATTGTAGAGCCGGGGACAGTAGGAGAGGAGGTAGCGGCAGCGCACGCAGTGACTGCGACCTGGTTGGTATCCAGAGTCACGGCGGCATTGAGGGCAATAAGTGAGCCAGTTATTGTCGTCCCTGTGTTGGCCGTGATGGCATTGTTTGCTATAACAATACCACTGAACGCTGTGTTGGAGCCCAAAGTCGCTGAGCTCCCGACCTGCCAGACTACATTGCAGGCTTGGGCGCCATTAATCAATGTGACAGCTGCGCCGGTGGCAGTTGTCAAGGTGGAGCCAATCTGAAAAACAAAGAGGGCACTGGAGTCACCCTGAGCATCCAGGATGAGTGTTCCCGTCAGTTGAGCAGAAGTGCTGAAGAAGTAGACGCCCGCAGTCAGCGTCTGGCCTCCGAGGTCCTGCCCAGTCAAGGATCTGGTGGGAGCTCTCGAAGCAGCATTGTTGTAAGCAGTCAGAGCATCTGCTTGAGCTTGGCTGGCAACTGCATCGTTGTTATGCAAGCTACCGGTATAGGTCCCTGGGGGAAAACCGGTGATCGCATTGCCGGGGCTAACTCCAAGATCACCCACAATGGTACTGGAGCCGGTGTTTGTGACGGTGGATCCTCCAAGAACTCCGAATGTAGCAGCCGTGCCCAGATTAAACGATTGCGCCCTTATTAGAATAGGAAATGCAAAACCGCAGACAGCGGTGGATCTCAGCCTCATTCTGGCTGTGATGTCGACGAGCTGCCAGGGGTTTGGAGCGCTTTGAAGCTGCGAATCGGCGGAGACGACGTAAAGCCGTCACAAAAACCCAAAAGGTCATTAAATAATGTCGATATAACTTTTGGTAAAGGAGAAGTTTCCAAGATTTGAAAGGGATGTTCGGCAGTCAATTGAAATCATAACGGGTTATGCGCAACATAATAACATAACAGTTCAAAGCTTTAGAATTCCACAAGGCTCGGAATGTAATGAAAGCGGACAAGACTGCAACTTGTGGGTTTTGGCATTCTTCGCCAGCTGGAATGCCAGGGTACCTTTACCGAATTTTCAAGCCTGTCTTGTTGTCTTGTTGTCTTTTGGACACAACCCACTATAAATACATAGTATCTAGGACACTGGAATGAACTGATCAAAGATACCGTCACAATTACACAATACTGAGGGACTACATAACACCTGAGAACCAATCCAACTCCAACGCCCAGAAGCCCTAGGGTAATCGAGGAATCCCTAATGGAAGGGAATCCCAGGAACGATCTCGTCGCGTAGTGTTCTACAGCTAGAGAATGCTGAACCTGGTAACACGCGGCATAGAATTCGTGTTTTCAACATCAAACTCTCTAGTGCGCATACATGTTGTTTTCAACCTGCCTAGACCTTGGTCGGTGTGAAATTCACGGAATGATTGATTAAGGTGACTAGGAGTTCATTGATTGCCTTCTAGAGGAACAAAACCTAAGCTCTAGAGGAAACTTTGAATCAAGTGTGAACTTTGTGCATGCGAGATGTGAATGCACTTTGAGATGAAGATACGACTAAAGAATGTTATCTTGAGGTATGTGCTATACATGGTGAAAAGCGGGCCAATAATCGTACTAACTTTTTAAATAATGATACTCATTAGCTATTAACTCTGATCACTTCCTAAGTAGGTTTTAAGAGTATATAAACGATCTTCATATCGCTCTCTGCCTATTTTGGTAAGAGTGTCTGTAACAGGCTGGTGCCTAGACCACCTTCAACCCCTCCTAGTGACTTGGCGGGGATATCACTCTAAGTATCACGAATGCTCCTATTTCATTGTCCACTGTAGTGACTTGTGTGGCTACTATTACATCCACACTGACGAGGTAAGACTAATACATGAAGTCTACTAGACGATTAATCGGCTAACCTGTCTTTTTATAGTGCTACGAAGCCTTCAGCTGGGGCTTATACAACTCTTACTGGTTATTTTACTGATCTTAACGGCCCCGGGCTGCGCACTTTGACATTCCCACCATCAGTGCCTGGAGTCCTAGGTACTGTTCTCGCTGCGCTGTCAGCCCCTTCCAGCTTTACCGGACCTTATACGACCATTACTGGACATTATGTTGGAACGGGGGCATAGACATTAGTATATACCTTACAGCTAACTGGCACCAGAACTGTTGGCACGGTAATTATCCAAAGTCCTGGATCAGCTTTCCTGAGGTTTATGGGTCCATATACGACCACCATGGGCAGCTATGGTGGCTCAACGCCAATTACTGTTACTCTGCCGCCGTCAGGTATTGACACAATCGGGACAATTATTGTTGAGACACCTTCTATGACTTCACCAGCATTTGCCGGCTCTTATATCACCGTCATAGGAGGCTATGGAGGATCAACACCAGTGACAGTCACGCTACAACCGACTGGCATTGGCTCCATCGGAACAGTCTACGTCTAGACTCTAACTACAGCTTCCTCCACCTTTATTGGTCCATATATTATAATTATGCGAGGCTATGGTGGCTCGACATCTCTCACACTCACTCTAGCACCTTCGGGCTCTGGAAGTATTGGAACGGTCATTATACAAACCCCAACTACGGCTCTATCCTCGTTTACTAAGCCCTACACAACAATCGCTGAAGGAAATGGTGGATCGACGCCAGTTACGGTCACCCTTCCTCCTTCTGGCACCGGCTCTCTAGGAACAGTGTATATCGAGACACCCACAACGGGGCCGGGCACCTTCACTGGCCCATATACTACCATTACGGGAGGATATAGTAGATCTACATCCTTGACACTGATATTGCCACCTTCTGGCTCTGGGACCATGGGAACAGCGATTGTCCAAACGCCCACCACAGCCCAATCTACTTTCACTGGACTATATACAACTATACAACTAAAAATGAAGGATACGGAGGCTCAACACCCTCACTCTGACACTGGCACCTTCTTCAAGTTCTTCAACCTCCACATCGACATCTGATGGATCAAGCATTCTTACATCATCTGACACCGTCACCAGTGGATATAGCATCCAACCCGGACCGGGAAGTAGCTCTGAAACAAGCTCTTCAAATCTATCTAGCTCTTCGACTGCTTCCACATCGTCAGAAAGTTCAAGCTCTACGGTAGCATCAAGTGCCACGGAAACATCCAGTTCTACTGTAGCTTCAAGCTCATCCGTGATTTCAAGCTCTACAGTATTGTCAGCCTCTTCTACATCAAGTTCCGCACCTGTATCGAGCTCTACATCTGCTACCAGCTGCTTCGCCACAGTCAGTACTACCGCGACTGCACAGGCCTGCGTCAAGTCTCTTCCTACTGCGTGCGAGAGCCTGTTTAGCAGCAACGGCCTGGCACTTGTCGCCCTATACCCACTCTGCGTTACGGCTCTCGGCCCATACGCTGTTGGAAGCGCAGAGACATGCTTAACAACATCGAGCATTGGACTTACCACGATTGGAGCAACCATTATCTCTTGTCTGGAGACTGCGCTCTCGGCGACCTATATCTCGTCACTTCCAGCAGCATCTACAGATCTGAGCACCGAGAATGGCCTGGCCCTGATCGCCAACATCCCAGCCTGCACTCTAACCCTGGGCCCTTTTGCTGTTGGATCGGCGCTTATTTGTCTTTCGACAACAGACATAATCAGCACTACTACTGGGTTGAGTATCGTCTCCTGTCTAGAGGCTGCCCTAGGCCCTAACACCACTCCTACTACCACTGTCGTTGCCACTGCTTGCCCAGCAGCAACTTCAACAGCGGGTTCGTGTACCGTAACCTTGCCAATGAATTGCTCAGATCTCGAGTCATTTAATGGGCTGGATTTGCTCTTGGACGTACCGCTTTGCATCACGGCCCTTGGAGTATACGGAGTTGGAAATGCTGCCTCGTGTCTTGCCACGAACGTGATTACTCTTTCGACCACAGGTGCATCCATTATTACTTGTACAACTGCTTTGGAAGCAACCTATCCAACGGCCTTGCCAACAGCCTGTACAGATTTAACGAACGATGTTGGTTTAGCTGGCTTTTTGCTCGACATCCCACTCTGTTGCAGCCCTGGGACCTTATACGGCGAGCAATTCTCTTGTCTGTCTTTCGACAACTACACTGACAGAAGAGACTACTGGCTCATCTATTGTGAATGCCTTCAGGGAGCTCTGGCCTTTCGACATAGTATTGGTCTTGATCCTGTGTCGACCCGTTGATTATTCACTTTCGTGAATGTCGGTACGACAAATGAAAAGCAGCAGAAATTTATCATTAGGGAAGAGCAGGTTGAATGTTATTGAAACGTCACTTAATAAATTTTCTCATGCTACTCTAGCAATTCCTCTATCAACCCAACTCATCCATTAATGATGTCTTGTCTGAGCAAACTCGCATCACTCATTTCCCATGGATGTTCCATCTCAACGCGCTTGATCAGGGCCACATGCTGATCGCTTCTTGGACTGATTCTATAAGGGAAGTCGAGAGGTCGGCTAATTAAGCCGGGTGTAACATCCACCTGAGGATTGATTTCTCTCCCCTGCTCATCAACACCCTTTTTGATATTGAATGTAGCTAACAGACGGGAGATGGTGATGAACACACTTTCATCCGCCAGAAACCGACCAGGGCAGATTCTGCGGCCGAATCCAAAAGCGGCGCTTGCTGGATCTGGTTCATTCCGAGGTTCCAAGTATCGATTGGGGTCAAAGGAAGATGGATCCACATAGGTCTGCGGGTCATGTAAAAACCACCAGATTGCAGGTAACAGATATGCTCCTTTCGGTATGCGATATTCCCCGTATATGATCTCTTCCTCTGCGACATGAGTCGTGCCTATCGGGACAACAGGAAGCCAGCGAAACGATTCCTTGACCAACGCGTTGACATACGGGAGCTTTTCCCTGTCATCAAACTGGGGGAGTTTGCCAGTGCCCACTATTCTGTCAATCTCCTCTTGCGCCTTCAGCTGGACTTCTGGGAAGAGTGACATTGCTAACACAAAGCTAGTAACCGTTGACACTGTAGTATCGGCACCCCCTGCAAATATAACCCAAGCTGTTGACTTAATTGCATCTTCGATACGTTCCTCTGAGGATGCATGTTTATCATCTTCGATGTCTTGTGAGTTGACGAGGGAGGCTACATATGATGGCCGGTGGTTCCCCTCCACCATTTGCTGCTTGACAAAAGCGTATGGAGCTTCCATGACCACGCTACTGACTCTCTTCCACGTACGGGCTGTTCGTTTAAAAGATACGCCTGGTAGCCATTCCGGAAGATACTTCAAGATTGGTATGACGTCAACTGGCCAAGCCATAGGCATGAATGCAAGGCCGAAATAGTACATCATACGCTCGATCGAGGTTACCAATGGGTCACTAGTGTGTGGCTCGACAGAGTAACCATATGTCAGCTTGAGGATAATAGCGCTGGCCTCACTGGTAACAACAAGTAAGCTATATTATTCATCGAGTCTGAATATTCCTTCTCTGCTCGTTGCCGCGAAACACTTACGTCTTGATATGCTCCATCAATTTAAAGGGGTCATTCAAAATCCTTAGAAGAAAACGATGTGACTCTACGTCCTGGATGTCACGGAATCGCTGTGCAGTAACTCTGGTCCCCAGCTCTTGGTGTATTAATTTGCGGTGCCATCGAAACGTGTCATCGTACTGTCGGACTGGTAAAAGTATCCCAAAACCGCATAGTTCGCTAGCAAAGTATAGCTTGGGTCGCCCCGAGGTTTTCATCGACGTCTTCTCCAACAGAACATGGGCGGCTTCTCTGTCGTGAATGATGATGAGAGTCGTGCCGAGTACCCTAATAGAGCTAAGGGAACCGTATGTATCTTTGAACTTGATCCAGTGCTGATATTCAGGTGTTCCCTGTGGAGGTACGTCCAATATGTTGCCAACGAGTGGAAGTGGTTTTGGCCCGGGAGGAAGCCTGTGTCTAACATCTTTCTGAAGGCCAAGGTAGAAGATGAGAACTGCCAAGAGGGAGCCTACGACGCCCAAGAAGAACGGACTTTTGAGGTCGATATTAGCCATGATGTAAGTATTTAGGAGACGTTCGTTATAGATAGTTATTCAGGCGCCGAATAATAGATGAAACGATGTTTCAGATGTTTTGGGGGAGATCACAGACTATATCTAAAGGCGTAAAATGGTCATCGGTACTTTGAACGAGTGACGAAATCGCATCCTGCTCTTGGGAATCAGAATCCATGAGTTCGTTGGTCGCTGTGGAGGCAAGGTAGTGGTGGGGCGCCTGCATTCTGTGTCATGTAACCCAAATATGTGCTTATTGTTACTCCCATATTAGTCAGGACCTTTGTCATACCATAGCATTTTGAAATTGGAATGTTTATTATGATGTAGCATTAGGAGATGCCCAATGGACTATCGTCGGGTAGTGGATGCATGAGGGGCGTTTGTGTAACCGTTGATTATTTTCACTTGGTTAGCTCGGACTTAGTGGATGTCGGAAGCTCGCCGTTCTGATTGCCATCTCTGTCTAATCAATGACTTCTATTACCATCCATACGACTAATTACCATATCAAGTAGTTGCAGTAGCTGTACGTGCAGTTTGTATTCTACAGTGATGTGATGGTTAAGTAGTTTGTCGATCAGTGATTGTAAGGAGCGAAGAATGAGCGCAAAAGTAGCTAAGGGGTTTATATTTACTCATCTCGACAAAGCCAAATATTCGAATATAGAGCTATAGTAACTCCACATGCAATGGTCCGTTTCCGACATCTTAGATCGCTGAATCTCTCATAGTCTGCGCCAAACCTTAAATCCTGTGGATGCTGTGAGCCTAGGGGAAGACGCAAATGGGGAATCCTATTGGTATAGGTCAACAGATGAAGGCGCCCACACACATGAAAACGCCTACGACAAGTGGTCTGTTCATGCCGGTAGTGGGTTCAAGTGGGGTAAGGATGTAAACCGAAAACTCAAGCACGGCTAATTGGCTACAAGCGATAACATTGATGTGCAGCCGGATGGAGAGAACCGTTCCGACCGTTATGCAAATCTCCAAAACAAGGTAAGATCTACGGGATGACAAGGTCAAAGAGGGCATCTAAGGCGAGGAACTGCATGTTTCTACATCGTTAGGTTGCAACTTGTCAGCTCATGGCAACCACCTCTTATTCCAGTGGGGGAGATTGGGCTAGAATATCAACCGAATTGTGGCAATCGCAAAGCATCCCAGCCAGTGCAAAACTACCGATCATCTTGCTAGGACGCACAGTGGTAAAGGTACCTTGCTAGTGTTGCCACCTCTTATCACTTCGCTCAGCTTTTCTTTCGTAGTGCAGCTGCCGAGCTGTGGATAACATGATATTCGAAAACCCGTTCATGTGAGTTGGGGGGCATAGGTAACACCTCCTGTGCCTGCCGAAAGAGATGTTTAACTTCCCAACAACAGGATTAAAGCGTTCATGATAGGATGATGTCCACCAGGTAGCATTATCCGACTATCGAATATGTGTCATATTGCCTTTTTCAGTCTTGACTTGTCACTTGAAAGTAGGACAAAATTGTAAGTGCTGTAAGCGGCTATTAGTTCAGGTTCTGAGTGTACCGTTCCTAGGTACAGTTGTCAAACTTTGTGCACTTAAATCAGCTGACATAGAAAGCAACAATTGCTATCAAAGCCCAGTCTGCTAAGAGCAGAACACAGTGTATCCTATATCATCAACGATTAGTACATAATTTCGGAGATGAGATAGGACGTCATCATATACCATCCACCACGGCCCATGATGATATGAGAATTTAACATCAACACCGCCGCAAAGAGGCTGACAAACTGGAAACCATCAAAGACTAAAGTGACGTCGTTAACGCCGAGCCACCAGGCAAGAGGGACTACACAAGGTGTGACAAGAAGTGCGGTCAGAAGACATTTGCCGATGGTGTAGCTCATAACAACATCCATTTATCTCCTATCGTATAGTTTATTGGAGCAAAATCACAATTTGGGAGTGGAAACAGGACCAGGCCCACAAAAGTTCTGGACACCTTTGCGTGGGTTGTTAGTGCATCGATACTGTCCACGATGAACTCAACACTGAAAAAGAGCGAGATTGTCGAGATGACGAACAACGCTAAGGCCACGCCTCCGTGAAGCTTTGGTCTCTCCTCGTCGTCATCATGTTCATCATGGATGTCGTGCTGATGTCCAGTCGGCGTTTCCCTATCCTCCATGTTCTCCGGAGCTCGCTGGTCTCCCCGGTCGTCCACACTTGAGTTGAAGATCCATCCAAGGCGATGCCTTACGTGTTTCACGCTTCCGGGGGCCCTTTCGGACTTTTCTTTGAATACTTGCTTGCGAGTCTTCATTTGATAGACCAAGAAAAGTATGTAAACCGCGATCAGGACAACGGAAGCTCTGCGTGATTGACGGGCCAGATTCTTCGGTGTGGCCTGAGATAATAATTTTGAAGCCGTTAGAATGAGAAGACTTGTAGTCGCCAGTGACAGGATGCTGGACTATACGTGAGACATGATTGGATTGAAGTATTGATATACACGATTGTCGACCAAACCGCCAACCGTTGAGCTTAGTCCCGGGATGAATAAAAGGTTGGCCAGGATTGAGCCTGTGAGGGTTGCTCTGAGACCCGCCGTCTCTTTACGTATAAGTAGCAGCACACACGAAATAAGCTGGGTTTAAATTGCTGCAATAATTAGCGTGATTTCCACTCTTGACTCGACTTGCTTACCATGCGCTAAGATATAACAATCCACCAAGGACTTCTCCAACCCAGTGAGATTCCTGTCATGCCGACTTCCGCTAGCGAAAACAGTGGTAGCGCGGCGAGAAAATTTACGATAAAGGCCGCAATGGATTTATTGTCAATGAAATGTAGTGCGAATCCAATGGGCACACAGATCAGTAAGGCGTTTATGGGAGCGCGGACTAGGGTTCGCTGTATCTGGTTAGATTTCGAGTAAGGAGTAACCGGTTCCACATGCTGAATATGGAGCGAGGATAACGAAATATTCTGCAACAGTCGGCCTTGTTTAATCGGTTGTTTGGTGTGTACGGCAATTAACGGAGGGAGAGATGAGACTGAAAAGTGTCAATATGCTTGACTATTGTGTTTATAAAGTCTTCTTTGACAGCTTACTCTCATCCGCTGGGTTAGATGGAACAGAACGGTTCCTCGTTCGTTGCATTTCAATGTCTAGCTGTGCGGTCTCAGGCTCCTCAGCATCCCAATCAAATGGCCTGAATGGATTCCATTTTCTTGATGGCACGGACTTCTTGATGAATGTTTGGCGGCGAGGGATATGGACTTGCGACATCGCGTCAACTTATTGTTTAGAAGTAAGTGGGAGAAATCTTGATGATTCACATCGTGATTTCTTTGTGATAAAGCATGATACAGTTCTCTGCACCTAAAGCGCTCGGTCGGTGATGCTAAACTTAGCTCAGGCTTCCAGCCTCGTTGGACCTGCAGAGCCACGCGCATCATCGCTGACCAGTTTCACCGACGGTTCGAAGAAGAAACCGTTCAATTGGGGCTGTATAACCACATAAACAGCACCATTCGAACAAAATGGCTCCGATGGCCGTGAGTAGCCGCGGGACTTTGGCCGGATTCTAACAACGTCAACACCCCCATGCTGCCATAGCCCCCATGGGGTGCAGGCATGTCAGTGGCAATGGCCCATTTCGAGGTCATTTGCAGGCTCTTTGTACCACATCCGCAGCCTCGCGGCACCCCATTGGTAAGCATAGGATGCCACAGTCACATAGCAGCTTCGATAAGGAATAGTGCCGAGACTCATCACTGTACATTCGCCAATAGTAGAGACTACCAAAAGTCGAAATGTTATTTGAGATATAGTTTAGTTCTATTACCCTCTCATTCTGGTTTGTGCACCATCCATAATACACAGACAAATCTCAAACTAGCGCTTCAAGATGCGGAATCCATATTCTCTTAGATTCGTGCATATATCGATTCAATGATAACTTGGAGAAGGACGTTACTAAAATTGAAGTTGAGATTGAACTAGGCCGAAAAAAACTCTCGCTAGTCTATGTCTTTCCTGTAACGATATTGAAGGGTCCCGTCTAGGGCGCCGATCGACCCCCCAATGCATAGACCTCCGTGGACTCTTCCAATATATAGAAGGCCACACCACCACTCTGAAAGAGTTATAAGAGTAAGCAGTAGTTATGGTTCTTATACATACTTTATGCGGAATCGATTAATACTACTATTAGAACGATGTAGAAGTGAATAAAGATTGGTTCTCAATTACCGGCTCCTTGTAGGCGTGAAACACTTTCCAACATGACACATTGATCCAAAATCTGAACACTCATACCACTGGAGCTCCCCGGTGTTGTTCGTCATTGCTGGCTTTACTGTCATTCATCATCAGGCTGTATCAAAGTTTATAAAGTATGCATATCCATTTGCTTTGAGACACTACGGAGCTCACAGCGAACCAAACGGGCGACGAAAGCTACGGCTCCCGTATATTCCATCTACGATATACAAGCGAATGAGTGCTCAATGCAGTAAGCATGACTTACATATGAGTAATCTATATTGATATAAAACTTGTACAGAGGCAATGCAGGTCAAAATATCGGCTAAGGTTCAAAATAAAGGCTTACCATAAGATATCCTTCGCTACAATCCAGAACAGTTGTCGATAAAGCTACGTTACGTCTCCTCTCTCAACCGCACACTGTTGACACAGTCTTGCCAACTTATAAGTTTCATGTAGGTACACTCGATGATGGCAATGACAACCATTCCCAAGCCAAGACCGATCCAGACACCGTTCAAATCCAAGTGCAGCCGGCCGAGCTCCAGCCAGATCGCGAAAGGGACCGCTACTAGGTAATCAACTGCGAAGACGACACATGCGGCAACAGATTGGCGACTGAGACCCCGAAGTGTTCCGTTGCATCCGCAGATGATGGCGTCGAAGACTTGGAATGCACCGACCGCATACATGGACTTAGCGACGATATCCTGGACAATGGCATCATCCGAGAAGATTGGTCCGAGACGGTCACGTAACAAGATGAGGAAGGCACCATCGCAGATCCCAATCGCCGTAAACACAACACCGTAGAGCACCACGGCCCGCCGAGCGGTCAACACCCGGCCCGCACCGATCAGATGGCCGACGCGCGTGCTAACAGCGACGCTGACGGAGAAAGGAACATGCCAGACGATCACCGACATGGTGGTCAGGATCGTCTGCGCGGCGAGGTGCACGGTGCTAACGTACGAGGTGCTAAAGGTCAGGATCTCGAATGCCGCCCACTCCGCCAGCGTCAGGGCCGAGCCCGCAAGAGACAGCTGCACCATCGGACTCCAGTCCCGGAAGAGGGTACTGTGTGAGACGCCTCCCCAGCATTTGTGCGACCACGTCCCGAAGACGACGATGTAGAGGAGGAGAAGGACGACGCGGAGGTCGTTAGTGAGGGCGGCGCCCAGCGCGGCGCCGCTGAGGCCCATCTCGAGCTTAAAGACGAAGATCCACGCCAGCAGGATGTTGACCGGCGCGCAGATGATTAAGATCACCATGCCGGTGCGGAAATCACCTTGTGCCTGCAGGAATCGCTTGCCGGCCTCGAACGATGCGTACCCGGGCAGTCCGATCAGACTGACTTGCAAGAAGGCGCCCGCCTTAACGGCGAGCTCTCGCTGTCGGACGAACAGGGGCAGGACCGAGGGCGAGCACAGCCAAATGGCGCCGATGGGGAGAGCGGCGAGAAGCATGAGGAGAAGCATGCGCTGGACGTGAAGTCCGACGCCCGTGGCGTGGCCAGAGCCATAGGCCTGGGCGCATAGCGTGTCGAGGGCTGTCGCCATGCCCTCGAAGATGGACAGGCCCACAATATTCATCGTCGTGACGCCGATGCTGGCGGCCGCGAGGTCCTCCGCGCCGAGGTGGCCCGCCACGAAGGTCGTTATAACGGTGAAGGAGTACTGCAGGAGGTAGGTCGCGATGAGAGGGAGGGAGTATTCTGCTAGAAGCCATACTTCTGCCCACCAGCTGTCCACTGGGCCTTTGAATTCGTGGCGCTCTGCATCTGGTAATAGCGGTGCAGCTTCATTGTTGTACAGGCAGTCATCGTCAGCCATTGAGTGGGTGGCAATCGACGAAGGGGGCGCCGCGGGTCTATCGAGCATGGCAGAGACCTACGAAGACGACGAGGACTCCTGGCTGGGTTAGCCCCTGAGCCACTTCCTAATAGTCTATATGACGGATGAGGTTATTCACATCAACCAAGCAAGCGCTGACAAGTCCCCACTCCTTTGTGGTGTTCCTATGTCCGAGTTCCCGGTCCTGATTCCCGGGTTCTAGAGTTTGAGAAACGGAACACACGCAGCTTGTAATTGCCAGGGGAAAAAATATAATTAATAATTACGGCGTGCCATTCACGCTATCCGGGGAGGAATAATAGCTCATGGATGACGATCCAGCTCCGGCTGTCGGAGGAGTGGTTTCTGTCTGTATTAGGCATGCTATACGTCGTATACTTCTATTTGTATTGCAAACAGGGCAGTTCTCTGCTTTATCACTTGCCGCGCAGCTGGTTCTGGCGCTACTGTTACATCCGGTGGGCTTGAATATTGAAGCCTTCAAGTTCGCATGCGCTCTACGTTCTAGCGGCTGTTCGGTATCCAACCTTCCTCTTACGGTTTTTAAGTCCTATTGATAATTTGATTGCTATTTTCGAATTGTCAAGCAAAAGTATATACCAGCAGCGGAACCCTGTCTGATCTCAGTGAACCTAAAGCCGTGGATCAGAGACCGAGTCAGTTCGGCTGTTTGTCCCTGTTCTGTTATCCAAGTGCCTGGTTCTCATGCCTTGGGCTTCAACATCAGGCTGGGTTGGTGGGGTTCTTCTGCAACCGGAAGTGCTGCCGATTGGTCCAAGAAAAACGTTAACGTTGGTGTGGGTTGCATTCCTGGCGTCCCAATCCTGGTTGCAAATTACTAGGGGTCCAACCAGGGGCTGCCAGTCCTACCCCCCACAGCTTGAAGAAGAGGAGTCCGACATTCAAGGAAGAGGAGTTTTTGAGGGACAATGCATGACACTCTCCCCGGCCGAGTGTAGGATTCACAGTTCGCTGCTGTTTCAATCCTTCGTTGGAAGCGTTGCCAACTGTTTTAGCATTTACCAGCATCTATGCCAGTTTGGTCCAATTAATGTTCGTTTCAAGCTCGCACACCAACCACCCCTAACCTAATGTGTAGCTGTGGCACGGCACTTTGATGGCGAGCGAATGAACTGCATCCCAGAATGGGAAGGGCGTATATAGACCACGATCTATAGTGTACTACGGAGTTTAATATCGTATTTGCTAGCCCCAGTCCGTTCCATGCACGTTCCGGAGTATCAAGCATGGGGCATGACAAGATCACAATGAAGAGATGTCACATTAGGAAAAAAGAAAACTTGCGTTAATTTACTCGGCGAGCAACAGGGCACCCATCCCGTCCTGCATGCCGCTAGAAGCAGCGGACTTGGACTTGGCAAGAAGCATGATCGCCAACTAGCCCCTTTCCAACCTCCCACACCTTTTTGATCGACCTGTTACAGGATAGCGGCGCTACGCACTCTACCAATGCTTTTTGGAAGTGCTGCCAATTGGACACTATATTGGATGCTGTGGCAGGAGAATGCGTGGTATGGAACCTTTTGGGAAGCTTCGAACCATGACGAACCGAGGAAACGGAGCTCTATTTTGGCACGATTGTTTGTTTGAGCTACCATTTGAGCACACATGGAACAGTTACAGACAGAATACAGGCTAATTATACATGATGATATCCGGCAACCGAAGATTCCTGTGAACCATCCCGTGAACTTGACAGCCTCTTGTCGTCATAGTGAATCTCGAATTCGTCGCGAACAACAATAACTCCATCCGTCAAACCTCGTACACTTTCGCCTCCTCCAGGGCTCACCTTTCCAGTGTGCTTGATAGAAATTTCCCGATCTGCAGTCCATATTGAATGATTCGCAGATTTATTGAATTTGAAGTTGCCTCGTCGGTCGGACCCGTGAGACCCTTGCTTTGATCCCGGTTCATTAAGAGCTGTAGCCTCCAGGCCACTCTTCTTTCCGCTGTCCCGGAGTTCGTAAGGCGCCTGGATTGCAGCTACCGAGGTAGAACCCATGAGACTGTCAATAATACCCTTCATGCTGGGAATACAGGCAGTAAGTACGGAGAGGCCGAGGGAGATTTGGAACCAAATCATGCTGGGAACGGCGCGCCAGGTAGAGTCCGAGTAATCCTGGAAGAGATATGAAGCGTTTGAAAGACTCGGGATTGTGACAATCGGGACACTAAGGAGCCAGATTAGTGATGAAACGGAGCATTGTAGACGGAAAGAACTAACATAATTCGTGAGCCGAAGAGAGCTATGACTATCATCTTCCTGTGGATCGTGGTTTGAACATTCCACATCATGGCAACCGGAAGGATACAAAGAGCGAGGTCGGTCAAGATGTTCAGAACACCATTATAAATGAAGACCGGTCCGCGACTCGGGCATTGTTCTTCAGTCAGTGCCAGCCATGGGAATGGTAGGTGACACTGGAAGAAAACGGCGAACAGCCCGCTCGCAACCCAGACGAAGATGAAACCCCCGAGAATCGTGTTTGCAAGATGCAATCGTCCTTGCCTGTTGATTTGCCGTATAAGCAAGCAAAGCGAGATCTTGGTGCATGAAACGACAAGTAATGCAAGAACTTGAGAGGTATATATCAACTGAGCGAGACTTTAGCCAATTTCAACGGTATTTACAAATTTATTTCTATTCACCTACCTTGCTGTATTCTTCGAATACATCCAGAGAAACGGCGTCCTTGTGCTGGCCGAGACCATTATTGCACGCAACAATAACGCAAACAGTCTCAGCAAAGTAGAGAACAGCTCCTGCTATTAACACAGTGTCATGGCCTTTCAAAGATGCAATGTTGAGACGGATGAGAAGCTTCGCGCCGATGCCCAGTATGGCGTAAATTAGAAAGGTGACGGCCGCCACAACTACCACAGCAGCATGGTTGTCATTTGTGAGAGCGTAGAATGGAGGGGCCGCTGTGTCAGCCGACATGTTGTTAGAATAATCTGTAGGCCAGTGCTGAGCAGTGAAAAGTCGTAAAGAGTAATGATCTGAGACCTTCATTCAGCTCCATCGAACGGGGCTGCTGACCTCCTTTAACAAAGGGCGAACGCCATACACTTTGGGTGTGATACTTGATCGATGATACCATGGAACAACATTCCTTGGTTGCACCTCTTACACCTCTTGCACATCTGCACGGCGGGTTTTCATGGCAGGGCCTACCAAGATCTCCAGGGGAAGTCTCAATATGGCGTGGACCCTGTTCACCCACGAGACATCGTGACAAACCGGGAAAGTTTCACTGACGAGTCATGGGCTTATCCTAGTAGCCCGATCCGAGTGCCATTGTGATGGGACCCCTGGGGAAAATAGCGTACTTCTGTGTATAAGCTATCGACACGGTCCAAAGGAAGGGGTGCGAAGGGGGAAATCCTTTACAGCCATTTAACAAGCTGCATACGACCGTATCAGAATGAGCTCAGGCCCGGGGGTACTAGGACCTGCATTCTTCTATAATGTTACTAATAAGCGTGTCAGGGTCCTCTTATGCTCTGGTAGAAGAGGAAGAGCTTGGCATGGTACTGTAGCACCTGGCCCTGAGAACAAGTTCGAGTCAATACTGCTAGTTCGCTAATAATGAAGAAGCCTGAATGGAACACTGGGAATGCAGGGATGCATACGTAGGTAATATCACAGTCATACTTTCTGAATTTATTAGCTTGCGCCGCCCTGGGGCGCGTAGTCAACCCCGAACAAATCCCAAGCCAGAGCACCCAGGATGCCCAAGTAGTTTGTCAATGCAATCGGCCTCCTTTTGACCAAGTATTTTGCATGAGTGCGACTATTGTATAGCATGCTTTCAAAACGGCTTCTTCATATTGCTATGATCATAACTTACGTCTTAATATCCTTCCCAAAGCGCAGGGAATCTGTTTTGCATTGAGAGAAGGTCGCATGATATGTTTCGCTACTGGTAACAGCGCAGTAACATCTTTCTTCATCAATAGAATGGGCCAATCGCGATCATGAGGAACCATTCCAAGAGTGTAGTCTTCGCTCCAAGAATCACTGCCTTTACCCTGGATATCTAGTAATTTCGCAAATGTGCAGCTCTCCTCGATCAATCACTCGAGAAGATTTATAATCGTTTTTATCTTCCCAAAGTTACAACGAACGGCTCTGAACAAACTCAAGTACTAACACATTTAGGTTGTGCAGCTGTCCGGTCGCCCAACGTCGCAGAGCGTTTTCTGGTCGCCAACGGGGGCTGTTACATTAATCAAGGGTGCAGCGCTAGAGCATATGAATTGTTACCATGCAGTGGACTTCTCCTACCTTGTAGAAAATCTCTACCCACTGGATTGGTCGTCGATAGCCAATAGCAGCTTACCAAACATGCTACGTAAGCCAACCAACATTCACTAGTTGCTTTGAGGAACCAGTTCATGAACGGGGCAGCTTATATGTCTACGGTACTCCATAATACGTTAGCTTCTAACGATTCGATAAAAAAAATATTTACTTTATGGAACAGGGTATTGTCTGCTCCGAGGTGTCTTCACATCTCACTCCGTAGAAAAGTCAGCTTCTGAGAACCGTGAGGTTGGTCTTGCTAAATGTTGCCAGCCTTAGAAGGCCGTCTGCTCGACCACGCGAGAGGAGAGGAGATTGTCTGCAAGCTTTGTTTTGCTTGTGGGAGTTGTTCGTTGGCGTTATTAGGAATGGCCCGTTAACGGTCTTGCGCTATCCCCGTCCGTAGCATGCATTACGACATGCATGGGTCTCCCCTGTATAGTTGGTGGGTGCGCGCCGGAATTTATCGAGAACTACTGCATAGTATTCCTTCAGTATCCCTGTATGCCAGGCCCTCCCCGAGGTCTATAGTTACTAGGTAGCTTGTATGATCGATGCAGCGCAACTGTTTAGGGGCTCCGAGAGTGCTCCAAGATGTCCGATTGCATGCAACGCAGCTCTCAAAGTGGCCCCCAGCGTCTGCCAATTCAGGATTTTCTCTGACTGGAGACTAGGTTAGTCGTCAGCAGGAACAGTAGGCAAATCTCGTCAAGCGACCTAAAACTAATGCGGCCAGTTTCCAGCGTCCCCACCGTCAAGGCCATAATAGGAGTGTCGACCTACATGGCTTCTCTGTCGCGTGAATGGTTAAGTATCCCTCGTGGCAACAGAACATATTAAATACCCGCTGTGCAACCACTGACCATCTGAGACAGAGCTGGCCGTTGCAGACAACCAACAGAGATAGAGAGGCTTTCACCCCCAAAAGATCTTAACCCCTCACCCGCGTCTGTTGGTCCGATCACTTCCCAATCTGCACATTTTTCTACTTTCTCGTTTCCCCAGATTTTCAAGTCCATAATGGCTCAACCGGAAAGCATAGAACTGCGACCGGCCAACAAGGGCGTTTCCAACGTTGAGGTCTCCATCAAGCCCGAAGATGGAGGATCCGAAGTGTATAACCAGACGCGGACTAGGAGAGTGTTCTCCTTTTCTCAGTTGTTTGCGTTCTCCCTGACATACATGGCACTTTGGGAGGGTATGTGCACGTAAGTAGAACCCATAAACACAGTTCAGAGCCTTTTCGGGAGCGGTGAATAAAAGGATGCATTCTAACGTGGCGACAATAGAAACATGTACTTTGCCCTTTACAATGGTGGTCCTCAAACTTTCGTTTTCAGCTTCATAATTGTTTTCTGCGGTGCCATTGCCCAGGCTGCGTCTTTGGGTGAGATGGCATCGATCCAGCCCGTCGCTGGCGCACAGTATCATTGGACCTACCATCTGGCGCCTGCACGGGTTAGAAGGTTCGCCACATACGTTCAGGGCTGGTCAACGTGGTTCGGCTATATCTCGCTTCTTGCAGGCATCGCAAACGTCACCATCATCTTGTTAGAGTCCATGATTCAGCTCAACAACGAGAGTTATGTCCCGGGTGGCTGGCATACTTCCGTTCTGGTGATCGCCATGTCCGTACTCCAGGGCCTGATGAACACGTATGCGTTCTGGCTGATCCCCTGGGTCGAATTGATTGCCGGTGTCCTCCATGTGTGTCTCTTTGTGATCTTCGTCGTCGTTTTGTGTGCTATGGGCACTAGGCACGACTCTAGCTTCTGGCTGAAGTCTAACGTCGCCTCTGGCTGGAGCGATACATTCATCGCATGGAATTTGGGCATGCTTACCTGCGTGTGGAGCTTTACTGGTATGCTTGACTTCGTTGAACCACAGCACCGCGACTATAACAAAGCTAACGAAACCACTAGGTTTTGATAGTGCCATCCACATGAGCGAGGAGACACGGAAAGCCAAGTCTGCTGTGCCTCGTGCCATGTTTTGGTCCATCTTCATGAATGGCTGCCTCGGATTTGTCATGGTCAACGTCATTCTTGTTTCCATGGGCTCGGTTGACGACGCACTTAACTCGGCGAGTCCGATTCTGACCATCCTTCTTAGTGTGACGGGTTCCAAGGCTGCCACAACAGCCATGGTAACCGGGCTCTTCGTCATCTCTTTCAGCGTTAACCTCGCCAATATCGCGTCTGTCTCTCGTCTAACCTGGGCATGGGCAAGAGATGGTGGCATGCCGTCTTACTTCGCCTACGTCAGCACCAAACACCGCGTGCCCACTCGCTCCATCGTTTTCACGGTCTTTCTTGTCTGCGCCCTCTGTCTCCTGAACATCGGAAGCTCAAGTTACATTGCTTTCGGGGCCATCACCTCTCTATCATCAATGGCGCTCTATATCAGCTACGCCATTGCTATCAGTAGCATTTTATATGTCCGCTTCAAGGCCGACGCTCTCAAGCTGGGCGAGTGGAACCTCGGGCGCTACGGGGGATACGTCAACTCTTTCGCGCTCCTTTACACCCTCTATATGCTAGTGTTTCTCCCCTTCCCGTCCACTCTGCCGGTCACTGCTGCCAACATGAACTACTGCGGCCCGGTCATGGTGGTCGTGCTTGCTCTTACCCTCGCCCTTTGGTTCATTTGGGCTAGAAAGAATTGGAGTGGACCCAATCTCACTATTCTTGACTTTGTCATTGCTAACTCATAAGGCCATTGCATGAAGGACCTGGACAATTTCATCAATGCCGGATTAGGCTAATTTGGCAAAACCTGTACAGTAACAAGGCGCATAGGTATGAACATATAGAACGATTAAATTAACCTGTCGCACATACGAATTGAAAGCATCGTTCTCCAGATTATAGCTAGCAATAACTTTCAATGATATCCGGACTTGTGAGATTGAGTTAACCTCAAATATCTTAGCTTACTGGGCCAGAGCAGGATGCTGATCAACCAGGAGGCGGCTTGTAGCCTGGCAGTAGTCAAGGCAAGTAGCCACACACTTATCAGATAGCCCGATATTGGTAGGCCATGTATTACTACACATTATTTCAAGCTAGGATTAAGTATGATGAGGCAGGGAATAACACAGGGTAGGGAAGAAGACATGACGAATAGAGAATATGCAAGGTTGATAGTCAAAGGCTTTATGGCTTGTTATCCAAGAGACTAGATCAGAGCATTACCACATGATCAACCCAAATAACTTTTGGGGCATGCTCAAAACACTATATTTGCCCATGATAGCTAAGTTGAGCATATGCCACTTTGTAACTGCAGCCGTCGTCCAGCTCCGCCTTGAGGCTCAGTAGATCCGGTGGACGCTAAGAAATTTGATTTCGGACATTTCATTCCATATGGAATTCAATCTTACTGGTTCTCTAGTGGGATTTAAATTGTTTGCTAGGTCTAAGAGGGCCTGGCATGGTCCTGTATTTTGGCAAACCCTCTCCAACAACACTAAGATGGCCAAGGCCTTGTCTGCGTTGACTCCGAAGTTGGACCAAGACACATTGCCCAACTGTTTTCGGCTCTGGTCTACTTAAGAACTGGTTTATCGAGGTATGGCATGATAGGAGAAGAGTCTACGCGTCCCAAGAGCTTTGCAAGAATGGGCACCGGCGGTCAAGCGATTATAAATGAATACCACCGCATCGCTGCAGCCATCAAACACAACGGGAATCCAGAGATTTAGAGATAGTCGAACCATGAGATTGACACCAATTATACAATTATATCGCCTACATTGCACATTTTATTTGCTCCAACACTCATCTAGAAACATCTCATGAATGATAGTGCCACTCCATCGAGTATTTGAGGAACTAGAGTGCCCGCATCGACTGGCCTTAAAACGGTGGCATTCGTCAAGAAAACCACTCGTTGCTTAGCGCCTGCCCCTCACTCAGTGTGTGCTGGAGAACAAGAGTCTCATTGCGCCAAGAATGCCAAGCGTCGGTGCATTATCTTTGATGCTACCCAAACGTTCGTAAGCGATTGCCTGAGGACGACTCTGGTGGCGTTGCGCCAATCGCTCTTGCTTTGTATAGGGTTCACAGCAACCTGCCTGGATTAGATCACGCCCCGGCGAGCTTGCCCGGCACTTGCTGGATCTCTTTCCTATTGTGGAAGGCCGCCGAACTTAGCATTCTTTTTACAATAACGATTCGACAATATCATTTGCTAAGCCTCATCACGAAGAAATCACACTTGCCACAATTAGGAGATACCCTGAAACTATGAATTATTATAAGGCAAACGGTATGTCTCGTGCTATACTTAAGAGAGCTTGTTAAAGCTAAGCTGAGTCTCGGCGCGTATAGGAGCATACTTGTTTACGACGTACATTCAGCTGGAATAGATCATTAGATCATCAGTATGAACTATTTATTTTGGTGGGCTCTTGCCGTCCTCGTTGTAGTGTCTCAAGGGTGTCTTCTCCCGGAAGAGCGCTCATATGATGGACTAAAGAGAATCGTTCGCCGCCAGTCCGGGACCGGCACGCCCATCGGTACGGGAGACCGGTTCAGCGGTGGTTCAACTGCTCCCCGCGGGCTTGGAACTCAAAGCACCAGTTTTAGTACGCTACTCAACGTGGCTGAGATCAAGAGCGGTCTGCAAGGCCTAGTAAACACCTACAGAATCGAGACATTTGAGACTCCCTACAAAACTTACCTTGGTGCAACTGTACTTGGAGCCAAGGTCGGAGGAAGTGGCAATTGCACGAACGCCTACCGCGTGTACTTGAACGGCAATATACACGCAAGGGAGCGCGGTTCCATGGATAGCGTACTCTACTTTATCTCGGACCTTCTGTATGCGAACAAGAACAATGTCGGCATCACGTACGGTTCAAAGACATATACCTCTGCACAGGTCAAATCAGCCTTGTCGACCGGAATTGTGTTCATCCCCCTAAGCAATCCAGATGGCGTGAGCTACGACCAATCGAGCAACAGCTGCTGGCGCAAGAACCGTAACCCTGCCAGTGGTACAGGCTCTTCCACCGGAGTTGATCTCAACCGCAACTTCGACTTTCTCTGGGACTTGAGCTCTTTCGCCTCCAGCGTCCAGTCCAGCGCCGGATCCACATCACCAAGCTCGGAGACCTTTCACGGCACGAGTGCCTTCTCCGAGCCGGAGACCAGGAATATCAAATGGGTTTTTGATACATATTCAAAGGTCCGCTGGTTTATCGACCTGCACTCCTACGCGGGCGACGTCTTGTATAGCTGGGGAAGTGATGAGAACCAGTCGAAGTACTCGTACATGAATTTTAGGAACTCATCGTACAACAAGGTCCGCGGGATCCTCACTGACACGCCGGGGACGAATGGCGGTTACGGCGAATACACACCCTCAGACGAACTCAGCACCAACTTGGCAGCAGCACAGCGGATCGGGGCTGGCCTGACTTCTGGTGGTGGTCGCACCTACTCAGTCATACCGGCTGCGGATCTCTACCCAACATCGGGCGCAAGCGACGACTACGCATATTCGCGGCACTTTGCCGATAGTACGAAGAATTTGGTTCACGCTTATACGGTTGAGTTTGGCCAAGCGAACAGTGCGGCTTCCTGTCCGTTCTACCCCAGTGTGTCACAGTACAACTCAAATCTCAAGGCGACGGGCGCTGGTTTCATGGAGCTTTTATTGGCTGCTGTGGACTTGGGTGTCGGTGATCCGACTACTTGCTAGTAGGATATTTGTCTAGAAGACCAGTGATAACATACGTCTAAGACTCGGCTACTGTTGCATAGACTTATGTCTGGCAGAAGCTTGCTAATTGACATGGTCGAGGGAAGCCAAGGGATTCATGTCCCAGTAAATGTCATAGAATGACTAAATACAAAGTACATATACAGAAGCCACAAATAATGATTTATTTTGATCAATATGGCATGAAACGTTTCTCTTACCGACTCATTGCTGTCCAGATCTTACACTTGCCCATTTCCTTCTTTGTGAATGAGCAGTTGCTGCTGCTACGTAGACCTGTGTAGTAGATGTGTTGCGGATGTTTCTAGAATGCTACCCTTTTAATATCATTGATTAAATGCTAAATGATAGCAGCTATAAATCCATGTGTCATAGCAGGACCCAATGTTGACCCTGCTCCTAAATAAGTTCGGCCCATGATGCTTGCGGCAGTATTCCCAATAGCGTAAAGCCCCGAGATGACTTTTCCATCTTCCTTCAAAACTTGCTGGAATCCATCCGTCAAAAGACCACCCTTTGTGCCTAAATCTCCGGGCCAGATCTGAATGGCATAAAATGGGGCTTTTTTCAATGAACCTGGATTTGGATTTGGCTTCTCAGAAGCTTGGGATCTCCGAAGAAATTATCATAAGCATTGTCGCCTTTGCCAAAGTCTACATCGATTCCTGTTTTGCACATTTTGTTATACCGTTGGACAGTGTCTCTAAGGCCAGTTGGGTTTACCCCAATCTGACAGGCCGGATTCTCAAGGTTGTTGGATTTAAACATCAACCCATTTTTTCAGAGCGATTTTCGGCTCCATACGAGCAAACAGTTGGGTACCAATCATGTATCGGTCTCGGTGCTTTTTGTCCATGATCAGCCATACAGGGACCGCTTTCACCGTTTCATAAGAGGACGAAGCTAGGAAAAAACGTTACGGGGTCAATAGTGGTAGGGCCCCTACAAGCATCTTCCATAATGGCAGTAGCTACTCCAACCTTGACTCCGGCGCGGATAGCATCTCCCGTATCGCCTTTTGGGGAGCTTGTCCACTCTATACTTGTCGGAGCGGGATGATACTTCTCACGCATGATCTTGTTGCGTGCAAAGCCTCCAGCAGCTAGAATAAAACCTTTTGAAGTGATAATGATTTGGGTCTCGTCTTTCGATTTCACTCTGGCGCCGATGATATCGTCATTAGGCCCCGTAAGAACGTCCTCTAAAGAGGTCTCGAGACGAATATCGATACCGCACTCGAAGTTAAGATGAAGTAGCTGAGCCACTAAGCCGCGTCCCATGTTGGTCAGCTCCTAGCCGAAAAGCATCTTCAGTATCACCGGAACGGCCACCTTGGTTGAGGGAACAAACGCCCGGACAGAGGATGTAAGCCGAGTTAACACTGGCGCGTCGTTCGTATAACTTGCTAATGGCGCACGCGTAGGGGGCAGAAACCTCTGCCATTTTCCAAGTTTCTTCGCGTTAAACGTTTTAGTCTCAACTGTTCGTCTGCCTCGCTCGCCCATTGCGCCGTACATCTTAGGGTAGTAATCGGGATAGCCTTTGCTGAAGTGAAATCGAAATCCTAATTTCTGTAAAAACACTACCATCTAATTGTACCAGCTATATAAAGGCATTGAAACCTCTGGGTAAAATGTGGCAAATAGGACAATCTGTGCTGTGGTAAGTAAGGCAGCACAATCGGAGAAGGTATAAGTTCCACATACAGACTTATCCGTTTAATAATTAACAGACCTTGTCAACAGGCACAGCCAGAGTTGCTAGAGCTATGAATATATTGCTAGAGATCTTAAACTTTTCACTACTTAGGTAGTTCCGGGCTAGTAAGTACGCCATTCAACGCATTCCATTGCTAAAGTAGTACTACACTCCACTCTCGAGATATTTTTTCAAACTAGACTCTCTTTCTTGCTCGTTTCTTATCTTTTCTTTCGACATAAGTAAAGCATAATGATGCTGGACAAGTTCGGAGACTGAGACCTTGACTCAGAGAGAACGTGGGTTGTATTTAAAGACTATGTAAGACCACGTGAGGACGGGAAGATTAATGGTGTCGGGCATCGCCCTTCGTAGCTCCACAGGGTGGGGGTTCAGTAATGCTGGCTAATATCCACACTAGCCCTCGCAAATTTGAGTAACAACACCCTCCCTTCCATATGTCTATGGCCTGCAACAAGGGTCATAATAAGCATTAATGTACCGCAGTAGTCCTTGCTATGCGCACTCACACATTACCACGCCGTACAGATGCATACTGCCATGATACCATTGGTCAATCGGTCCCGGTGCTCTGAATCACACACAGGCCGAACCAGCCTGGCTTGTAAGGGTTACCATCATGCCATACGTACATACCAGCCTGGATTCCATTCCAGATCCCATTTTCGATGACGCATACTGCCCGGCATTCCAGATACTTCACGAGCTATGCTCACCTTAGCCTAGAGCACAACGTACCGACCCTTCGGCCAAGGGACGATGACAGCGCCGGCTCCAGAAGCCATTCGATCAGGGACCACCGTCGACTAGCACGTCTCAAACCTGAAACTCTAATTACAGATGCTGACTCGCACGGCCGAACTTGTTGGTCGAGCCGTTGTTCGCCGTTTCCCTTGTCAGCCCTGCGCGTGTTGGCATTCTTGACATGTGCCTACGTCGGGAGATCTACATAAACCCCGTCCCTCTCACCTTGACGTATGCACGGTGTATGGAAGATCACCCCTCCCAAACCGGCATAGATCTCCATTCTGAGGTCACCCTACTCTTTGTCCGCCATGAGGTGCGGCATATTCTGTGTGGCTGCGGCTACGATCGTTGCTGAACTTGGGCGAGTGGATGCATTCTGGCGTAGTATGTACCGGTCTACTGTTTTCTCGTCTTCTAGATCCCACTGACACCCTTCTATTGAGCTGTGGTATAATCCAGTTCGGACGTGTTGATCCGGTTATCAGTCCCGGTTCCGTATCGCAACACGCTCACAAGATCGCTGGAGGTTCTAGTATCTCCATCGACTCTACATACGACAGTCTTCAAGAGTCCGAATGTACTAGTTGTACCATCCAGGCCGATAAGTCCGCCTACTGGACTCCGGCACTTTATTATCTTCACACAGATGGCAGCTACGAAGCTGTGCCAAACAGTGGCATGACTGTTTACTACCTAGGTCGCGGCTCCGATGCCTATGGTAACAAAACGGCAACCCCTTTCCCACCGGGACTCCAGATGCTCAGTGGCAATAACATGGCTCGCACCCAAGACCTCACGACGAAAACGTGGGGGAATTCGACCTACCCTCCTCGCCTCGTCTCTGAAGCCGTTTCCATGGTCTGTATTAATTACACCCCTGACCAGGGATCCCAGACTGTCAATATGACCAACATGAATTGTCCAGATGGGTTTCGAGCTCAGATACAAATGCAAACTTGCTGGGACGGCAAGAACCTATATCTCTCAGACCAGTCACATGTCGCACATTTGAGTCAGATCGACAATGGCGTCTGCCCCCCAACTCACCCTGTTTTGCTCCCTCATCTCTTCTACGAAGTCTTCTACTCCGTCACCTCGTTCCAAGGGCTTGGTGGAAAATTTGTCTTTGCCAATGGCGATGAGACTGGCTTTGCATTTCACGGCGATTTCCTCAACGGCTGGGACATACCTACCTTGACTCGGGCCATTGATGAGTGTTTGATCGGCAATACTGATGGCGTGGTTGAGAACTGCGCGGCTTTTGACGCGTCCAACAACCCGAATTCGGCAAGCGATTGCCCGCAACGAAGCCCCATCTTCCCTTGCGAACCAGTTGACGGCGTCATAAGCAAGCTCCCCGGCTGCATCACACCCTCGGGTTATGGCGCCGTTGTTACTTCGGCTGATATGCAATGTCCTGGCGGAAATCAAGCTGCATGCAACGCCACCGCTTCTAGCCCTCCTCTGCCGTGGACAGGTGATTTGACCTACTCGCCGCTTGGTTGCTACACGGAGGCTAGCAGCGGCCGGGCTCTGACTGCACTTTCGTATTCAAGCGCGACCAATATGACTGCTACCACCTGCAAGGCGTTCTGTTATGGTTATAAGTACTTCGGTGTCGAATACGGTCAGGAGTGTTATTGCGGCGATACCATCAATACCGGCTCGGTATCAACAACTTCTTCGGACTGCGACATGGACTGCAGTGGTAATAAATGGCAGATATGTGGGGGCCACAGCCGATTGAACATGTACGAGATGAACTCCACCCTCTACAAGGCGGCGTTTATTCCAACTGTATACGCAGGGGATTCGCTTTTCCAGTCAATCGGCTGTTATACCGAGGCTACCGGAAAGCGAGCCCTCAGCTCAAAATCTTACAGTTCCAGTACAAACATGACGGCCCAGAACTGCGAGGCGTACTGCGGTGCGAATTACGCCTACTTCGGTGTCGAGTGGTCGCGAGAATGCTATTGTGGCAACCAACTGAATGCCGGTTCGGTGGCTGCAAAGGCGAGCGAGTGTGATCATCTCTGCACCGGTGACCAGTTACAATATTGTGGCGGTTCGTCTCGTCTGAATGTGTTCAAACGTATTACTGGCCCAATCTCTAGCACCTCTAGCACCAGCCGCCGAGCCCCAGCTTCTGCAATCACCTCAGTAGTAGCAACTGCCTCTCCACGAAGCACTTACCACTTTGGTAACTCGTCAACGTTTACATCTTCGACAGCTGCTTCCGCTTCAGCCACTGCTTCAGCCTTTTCCACCAAGTATCCCGAGCCACTAGAGATAGGAGACTGGACCAATGGCTTATGGAAGTACCAAGGGTGTTACACAGAAGCCACTTCTAGCCGCGCGCTATCGAGCATGTATCTCTATGGCACCTCATCAAGCAATAATATGGACCTTGCCGTCTGTTCCAACTTCTGTTTTGATAACGGCTTCGCCATGTTTGGCGTGGAATACGCGCAGCAATGTTTCTGTGGGAACAGCCTCAATGCAGGCTCGGCTTTGGCAACAGACCAGGATGATTGTAACATGCCATGTCCAGCGAACACGACCCAGTACTGCGGTGCTGGCGACCGTCTGAACGTATACTCTCTCGTGTCGGGTAGCGGGGTCAACTCGGTTACACATTTCTCGATGAAGTACGCCGAGCCTCTCCAAGTGGGAAATTCAAGCATCGGCATATGGAACTACGTCGGCTGCTACAATGACTCGGTCGCAGACAGAGCCCTGTCTTCTGCAACGCTTTATGGCTCCTCGTCCACCTTCGGAATGACAATCAAGACCTGTGTCGACTTCTGCCACAAATCGGGAAATACCATATCTGGTGTGGAGTACGGGCAGCAGTGCTACTGTGGCGACGAACTCAAAGCCGGCTCAGTGATGGTTGCTAATCAAAATGATTGCAGTATGGCATGTGCGGGCAACAGTAGTGAATACTGTGGTGGCAGCAATCGCCTTAATATATACATTCTCGAAACCTCTAGTTGATGAGCGTCATGTGGGTTGACTGGTGCGATATCTAGTAAGATAGCGGAAGAAGGGCTGTGACTTTTCGATTATTTGCACATACAGTTAGACAAAAACATGTAGTTGTCTTGTCAAGTTTACTGGAGTTGTAATAGACAGGCTGCTTGGCATCCTAACTCTCATGCAGTATGGTGTTGGAGTTGAAGGTATTGTTGGATGCTTAGAAATACCTTTTAGACAATTTGCATTAGAGGTAGAAGAGGTTGAACTTATAGCAAAATATGATTGAGATCAAAAGAGGAAGAAGGTCAATCTGCCATGTGTGGAGTGTAGGAAACGATTCTTATGTTCCATTGTTGACTGCTTCAGAAATAGAGTGGCAGAACGAAGCTCCTCAACCGAGCTACATTCAACACTCTTTACATACTCGCTACACACGTGGAAGAAGCCGTACCGGCCTCTGTACGAAGATGGGCGACGGTAGAATTAGGCAGTATTTAAAATCTATACTACGTTAGTAATGGTAATCGTTTTGATATTCTTCATAGTTGCTCCTACCTATTCTAGGTCTCATAGTAAGGGTAAAACCGGTGTTTCTAATTCGGATTAAGGTAAGAAACTACGTTCATGAACGTCGTAGCCTATATTATAGAACGCTCTTATCTGATAGGTCTTGTAATGTTTAAACCAGATGCTAAGTAATCACATTCGCATATACGGTTCAAAGGATACGTTTGAAGCCAGCTTGCTGAATGTATCATAAGTGTATAGACAGTCAGCTCTCAAATTTCATCGCCCTAGAGCTGAACTGACAGGACATTTGCCCCAAGGGCTTCAGTACTGCTAGCACCCCTTGATTTAGACAAGTGCCGATGTTGCTAGAGTCGAATACATAGCGAGGAGTGAATACATGCCGGAAGGATTGGTCTGTGTGGCTGTGACTCAATAAAGCAACCGAATTCAGCCCCCTCTAGTGGTCAGTACCTTTGCGCAAGGGTGTGTGAGTGGAGTGAGACACTGGCGACGACTGGGTTTGACCAGATTAATATTAGATGCTGAGTCTAGCCCTAGGTTATTAGTAGTATCATGAGAGGAGAAAGAGCTTTGCAATATAGTCCTCAACATAACACCAGTCATAGTGGCGATTGACAAAGATGGATATGCCTCATGTCCATAATGTCATCACTGTTACAGTACTATCCATTCTTTTGCGAAGCAATAGCCTACAATTGCTCCAGTGCTCCAAGGCCACTGATCTTCACATTATCGGGATCCCTTACTAGTCTCTTGCGCTCCTTCAATCTAGACTGATCAATCCAATTCCCATGCACCTGCGCTTTAACGTGAAAAGGCAATTTTATGATCGCGATGGGCTTTTCGAAATGTCTCGTATCGATCACAACTATGTCATTTCGATTAGCTTCTCTGCGCTCTACCATTGCCATCACCCATCCATCGCATTCGACTGCGTGTTCGGACCGCGGGATGAATATAGGCTCTTGAACCAGAGAGTTATCACCAGCGTAGAAGTAACGAGTCTCTCCAGTTGAGTGACGTTGCATGGCTAGGCCGTTAAGGCCGTGAAACAGATTTTTGCCTGAGCCGTCCGCCCGATCGGGGATAAACACGTTCAAAAACACCACGTCGTACGGTTTTGACAGGAAGCGCTCGTCTAGACGCGGGAACTCTGATGGAACGTCTAGAATGACATCAGGATCCGGTACAGCTCCACCTTCCTTCGACAAGTCAAATGTCCAGCGCACAAAGTCCGCTTTCGCATTCGGCGCAGGCATGCGTCCATCGTCAGGAGGGAAGAACGGAAAGGCATTGTCATGAACACGAGATGTCTCAAGATAAAGTGTCCCGCCATCCTCGCTTTCCCAAGCACCAGCAGTATGAATCAGCATTGAGTTTTGCCAGTGGTAGACACGATACTCTCCTGGTTTCCAGCCCAGGGGCAAGGGAGTGGAGGATCGTCTCGGAACAATAATGAAAGTAGCGGGGAGACTGTAATCCCACGCCCAGTGGTGACCTCCTTTCTTCATACGCTCCACACTTGCTTCGAATGGCCACAAGCACAGAATGAGCCAGTGAGGAGTAATGGCGCAATCATGGATCGGAGCGACCCACGGCGATTTCACCCACTGTTCGTCGTGCTTGATGCCGTTGCTATCGAGGGCATAAATGACTATATCGCTGCTTGCAAGTCCTTTTGCCTCATAACCAAACACAACAAGCTCATTGGTGTAAGGATCCACTTTCGGGTGTGCGGTAAATGTCTTCGCGCGAATCTGGGGCCCAAAGGGATCATATCGAATAGTACCGAGAGTGTGGGGATCCACTGAATACGGCAAACCGCCTTCCTTTAAAGCAAGGAATTGATCTGCCCAGAGGACCAGGTTTGTATTTGCAGTTGAGTCTACTGCGGCACGGACACAAGGATGATGAGTAAACGGGTTTCGATACAGACCAAACAGAGCTCTGTTGGCCTTGCGCTCCAGGATATAACGTTCCGTCTCGACATATCGCATTTTCATGTCGACCCTGCCGTTCTCGAAGCGAAATGCTGATATATTCCCATCACCATCCAAAGGAACATTCTTTGGGTGCGGAGGCATGAGAGGATCCGTCATGACACGGTAGAATGTTCCATCAATTTCCTTTGGAATCTCACCAAGCACCACTAGGTCTGCTATTTCGCCTTCCAGTCGACAAGGTAAGCTAGAGCCAGCAAGGTCATATGCAATTGTCCATTTGGATTCAAGACCTAAGTATTCATCGGTTTTCTCGACAGCTGCTGTCATGTCGAAACTATATACGAAAGACTAGTTGGATCGTATAGAAAATATTATTTGAAGAAATGGTTTTGTTCATGTCTTATGTTCGCCTTATGTTGATTAGCATTTATATGGAATCTCGGTGTGTATTTTGAAGGCCGGCTTTCGCAAGGATATCCTTGCTAATTGATCTGCCGAGTCTCAATGGTTCTTCCACTCGGCCATCCCACTTGTCGGTAGTTTGGCTGGATTTTGATATCTTCCAATTGTAGTACTTCGATGAAGGACTAGCGGATCTCGGAGTACAAAGGCTATTCACTTCATTGAACTTTGAAAGCTTGGGTCAAGTATCGTCAGAAGGTACGCGAACGTCGTGAGACCTCGCCTGAAGAGTATGTCAAATTTAACAGTCATGCACAATATTCGCTACCTCAACCTAACTCTAAGATCAACAATACACGAGAATGACTTACTACTGGTATGAGAGAATGCTAAAATGCCATTACATTACCCTACTTATAGCAATTGGCTTTACTGAGCTCCCATCAACGCCCTATCCGTAGCACCAGCCTGTTTCTATAACAGTGGTAGTTCCGTATGACCGGCTATCGATAGGAGCTGGTACAGGTTTCATGCATGTAGGGTCCCGGAGAGCTCGGAGTGCTACCCCACACTTTGTCTCCTGGCGATGCTTCCCCGCATTTTACGCGGCAGTTTGTCCTTTTTCTTTTTAAGCAAGTTCAGCAAGCCAAGCTCAAGCAGTGTAGATAGTATGAGATAGATGCTGAAGTTAATAGCCTTACTTTAGGTGCCACCCAAGTCCAAATACCTTCTCGAAATACCGAGTTGAAGCAGTGATCCTAATGACAGCTATCACACCAGCCACTTACCAAAAAAAGGCCATTAGAGTAGTAAAAATGAAAGGCTTCTAATTTACTATTTGAGAGGGGCTAAGTTAATTTGTGCCTGGTTAACATAATCAACCAACCAACCCATATCAGAAAGATTCTACTTCGCTGCAATACGGCGATTTATAGTGGGTTAAATAATAATATTAAGCAATATATTGGCGGGATTCTAAGCTCTTGACATTCCATTCATACACAAAAATCTAATTTAAGCAATCAACTAGCTGTAGCAACCCTGCATCTCTACCAATTATCTCAAACCGCCCGGCATTCTTTTGAGCAAGTCTCCACTTAGAAGTCTAGAGACTCGCAACAAAGGTATCGAGCCAACGTCCCAACTCTCCTGTCCATGTAAGCTTTGGGTCATCAAGCGAGAGTCCAACCCCGTGTGGACCGTCAGGGAGAACAAGAATCGAGAACGGTCTTTTGTATGCTGCTAATTTTGCTGCAAAAAGGAGGGAGTTTGCTACCGGCACATCAGGGTCGTTGGCAGTGTGAAACAAGAAGACTGGTGGTGTTTTGTTCGTGACCTTGTTGTGAGCCGACATCTCGCTCTCTAATTCAGGTGAAGCATCATCTCCTATGAGATTCCAGCGAGATCCATCGTGAGTTGTGCCAGGCGCCATCGAAATGACTGGGTAGGCTAGAATGGCAAAGTCTAGGTCAACATTGATATTGGTGACTGTGATAGCACTCAAATGGCCACCTGCAGACCAACCCCAGATGCCGAGCTTGGTGACACGCTCCTGTGCGCGAATTTTCTGGACCGCATCTACTGCTTCTCGTTGAGGTGCAGGGTATATTGGACTGGGCGTCTTCTCAGAAGCAACCGTGTATGTCAGAACCCATGCATCATAACCGCGTTCGTTGAGCCAAAGGGCTGGTAGAAGCCCCTCCTTGTGGTCAGACACGTGTCCATAGCCTCCGCCAGGAACCACGAGCACGCCACTTTTATTGGGACGCGGAGCGGGGAAGAACTGTAGGGTCATTTGGGGCGTGACACAAGCAAAGCAAACAGCGGAGAAGGGCCTAGAAAGGGATTTATGGGAAATCCCAAAGATGAATTGGACAATGTGATACTTCTACTTGCAACAAAGAAGCAAGTGTAAAGGTGGATTCATGGGACATAGATTCCAGGGTGGATGCCATGATAAGCCCCTAAAGGAGTGGGTTTCTAGTCTAAATACTTGACTGAGTGGATACCTTGCGCATTTCACCCTCGCCTTGTTTCTAGGATCCATGTACCATAGCTATTGATCCCATCGCAGATTATGACAACGGAAACTGCTTGAACCATCCCCAACTCGTCAATCGCTTTTTATAACATGTATTCTGTCCTTGTACACCGTCTACAGAGTAGCGCCGCCTTCTTCTCCGTCCGTGCTTTTATCAGCGCTGTCCGATAACGTCTTATCATCAACCAGGGTCAGTGTTGAATCAGTGTCTTGCCTCGACTCGAGGGAAAGCATCCCTGTGGTTGACATAAGGTCATCATCATCTACAGGTGCCACACTACTAACACTGAAGATGGCCTCCGTCGGGTCGTCGTTGGAGTCATGGATCTTACGCTCTGGTTGCTTCTGTTCCAGCATTCTGAAAGCGTCTTCCCGGATTGAGACCAACATCGTGTCGATGATGCGCTCACGCTGCTTCGGAGCATCTGGCCCTTGATCGCTGTATACATCAGGCATCTTCCAGTTGGAGTAGATGTTGCGGTGTGTGGGCCGGACCTGAACGCCACTTGGGTGGGCAGCGAAGAAGTAGTGGCACAAGCGGCAGGTGGGCTTGCTACAACCAATGTAAAGCCAGCCGCCGAAGAAGTTAGAAGGATTAATCAACTTGTCTGTCACCAAAGAGTCCAGGAGAAGAGCCTCGGCATGTACAATGGGCTTGAATCTCTTATTTGTCGAGTGCTCCTGGATTCTTTCGTCTAGGTCATATTGCTGGAGTGATTCAGCGTGCGACCTATACATTGCGATCATCGTCTTGTTGCTTGTCATTCTGCCAATGATTTCATTGGCGTATACGCCTCCTCTGCGACTGCCGCTTTGCATTGGATTTGGCTCCGGCTTGCTGGAAGGGACGTACTTGACCTCGAAACTCTGGAATAATTCTGGCCAACGCCGACGCACAGAGATGAGTATAGGGATGGCGTGCAAATAGGCTCGGAGGCGTCCGGCTGCATGATGGAATGCACTCCAATGCAGTCTGTCATTCATTTCAGTATTGGTGCGCTTGTTCTCGATGAGTGTTGCGTAGTCCGACTTGTACAGCAGTTCCAGAGCTCGAATCAGACGCTCACAATCTTTGGCAACTAATATTGGATCAGTTTAGCCACATAATTTGTCTCACAAGGGTGCAAGTGGAACGTTTTTACATGGATAGTTCTCCTCTGTGGCATTCTCATTGATGATAGACGCTAGCGTATGCACTTCGGTGAGCCTTTCAGCCAGTCCTTTCGTCTCTATAATCATAGGATCTTAATTGTGGATCATCTTGCTCAGACTTCAGGTAAACAATACCTTTACTCCTCTCATCTCGCTCACATTGTTCAACGCAATGGCTTGACTCAGAAAGAACTCCTCGGACGTAAACTGACACCCGGGCGTTGCAATAATCCAAAGTCATTCGCAAAAGTTGCGAATCAACGCTTCGAAGGTTCTCAGTCTCTGTCTGTCCCAGTAGATTGAGAACTTGCGATATGTAAAGACGGGCCTTTTCAAGAAATTCTTCTGCGAGCTGGTTCGATGCGAAGCGGTATTGAAACTTATTGTTTAGCAATCGCAACAATGCAAATGCTGTCACTGTGGCTCCTCCACGTTCTGAGTCACAAATATGGCCCAATTTGTTGACAAAGCACTTGAAGGCGGTCTCTGAAGATCTGGTGATATCCAATGACTGCTCATGAATTTCAGCAGATGCATTGTCTTTGCAAGTCTTGTTGAGAGCCACAAGAAGCACGATGGGTTCGTAAAATCGCCTGCGAACTTTGGATCTGAGCCGAACTGCTGTGCGTGGTGGAGTTGTGGTTACAGCGAGTGATAGATCTAAAATGTGTGAATTTAATGACACCACAAGGGCAGCAACATCAGCGCATTTTACGAGGACATACCACGAACTTGTGCTTCTAGAAATTCCATTTGTTGCCTGGTGATTTGCTGGTCACGATAAGGCAAAAAGACGCCGCGATTAGATACCAATGCCCTGGTTGAGTTTTGGAATGGGGTGGAGATAAAGGATAATTGGTATTTTAATGTAAATATCAGGATTTATACCCGCAAAGGCAGAGATATCAAACTCCAGGGAAGAAGATCGTGATACTGATGGTTGTGGTGAACGAAAATTCAGCGAAGACAGTATTTATACATGAGGAAGGGTCGGTTCAAGAATTTGCACTAGAGGATATCAGATAGGCTCCGGACTGTCTACCAATCAACTATTCTATAATTCCATGGCGGATTCAATAGACTAGTGATGCACAGAGGCCAGACAGTGCCGACCAATGTAGTTCGCTCCTGTCAGGTCTTATAGGCTCGTCATGCAGTCGGCCCGGAGGCGCAGTGATTGAAAGTGTTATTTCACAAGCTTTGAAGAAATGCAAACCCTCAAATAGCTGCCAGACGTTTGTTCAATTGGGTGCCGACTTGCAGTGAGAACACCAAGACTTTTGATGTGTTCTAATGGTTTCGATAAGGCCTAGCTGCATTTTGTGTATAGGCCAAGCGGATTGGCTGGTAAACCAACTGCCTGCTTCTTGCAAGTGAGGCCTACGAAACTACTGCACGCCTGCATTGCCGGGCGTAATTGGTCTCTCCAACCAGCGACTATCTCGATCCTACAACAAAGGTAAGGAGCAGTAAGCAAGAACATGTATCTTATCGTGGCTTTTCATCAAAAGCAGACTGTGCAGATTGAAGCAGGCGGCATCTGTAGGCCTCAAATTATCTAAATGACTCTCTCTCAGGAATCGGACTTATGCGAGCCTAACGAGGCAGAAAGCTCCGATGATGTAGCTTAGCTGGAGTCTCTTGAGACGCAGACGTACGTCGGGCAGCAAATTTCTATTGTCTTCTCCTTGATCAGTTATCGGTGTCATTGTAAAGTGAGATCTGGTTTTGATTATAAAAGGCAATACGTTGACAGGATTGATTGACCACTTTCAAAACCAACAACTTAACGGAAGTTCTACAATCTCTTCCTCACATCAATGATCTTTGAATGAACGAAACATATCTGAAGCAGACGTATCAACCTCAGGATACAATCCTCAATACCATTGACGTGTGGAACTTTAAGCTGTGCCTAGCATCGGCTCGGGTTGCCACGAATGCATGGTGTGTACAGCCGCTCGTACAACCTTGTGACTGATCACTCCCTCAAGTGCTCGCTGACACCATATCCTACTGACATGATAGGTTAATTAGTGAAAACAACTTCTCAGGCCTTCCGTCTGTAGAATATCAGAACGTAGAGCTTGCATTGTCTCCATTTCCCATGTCTAATCAACCGGATCCCCCCTGGCAAGGGCCGGTAGGATGGAGCGGAATGCCAGATCAACAGACTTTGGATGACGAATCCATTGAGAATGGACAGGACTTCCCCCCAGAAAGCTTTCAGTATGATCAGCCACACCAGTTACCAACTGGACGCCTGGGTTCTAGTCATCCCAAAAACTTCATAGCACCGGTGGACAATGCAGCCTGGCCTTCGTCTGAGCATGTAGACACGTCTGTGTCCATGCGCCAGACTGGTATGAGCACATAGAGCGGATATACCAACGCTCCAGGTCTCAGTCTCACTCCTAGCGACTTACCATTTTCTCCTACCAAATTAGATTTCTCACCAGATATGAACATCAGCGATATTTCCATGGACCCCGTCAACCCTATTCTTCCAGATCCGGCCATTCATCCGCCAGGTCCAAGCGAGGTGCCGTCCCCTAACCCACACAACCTTGCTCCGATGCCTAACACGGTATCAACCCCAAAAAACTATCTCAATCCTACTATACGATGCAGGGTTTGTGGCCAGACCTTTGACAAACAACATAAATACAAGTAAGCAAGTTTTGTCTAGTCTACTAACGAACTCTGGACTGATTCCTGCAAGCAAACATATTCGCATACACGAACGGCCGCTTTCATGCAAACACTGCTATGGACAAGACTTTGCGCAACAGAAGGACCTCAATAGACACTACTGGTCATATCATAGCGACTGGGCGAGGGATAAGGAAATCCCAAAGGAAGAGGATCAATGCCCTGTTTGCAACTATGTGGGTCGAGCGGACAATGTCAAGAGGCACAGGGACAGAACTAGGCATTAATCATAACCCCTGGTTTTAGCTTATTAGTCGACATTGACATAACTATATCCCGAAGCCATAACCCTCCTATCTATTTAGTACTATTTTGGAAGACGACTATTTTGGAAGGCGCTTGGTGTGGCATGCTTGTGAAACGAATTCTTTCGCGTGACGATAGGCAGACAAGTGATCTGAATAACATCACCCTCATCTATAATGTTCGTGTCTTTTGTCTCTTCAAGAGCCGCTTTTATTTATCCTAGTATCTTACGTATTTGAATCTTTCCTTATTCTCGATTCGCAAGCATCTTTGTCAAGTTGTTAAAAGCTTCGGCGTACTACTCGTCGATTTCGCATTAGACGATTCCAAGGATTCCATGACGACAGATTGATCAGCCCCTGATCCTTTTGTCTCCATGTCACTATCATTCGCATCTGGCTTTGACAATCCCCTGTCCTTTATGAAAACCATGCTCGAGAGGCAAAGCCCAATAACAGGGGCCCAGAAAACAAATACAGCTTTCGACGCTGCCAAATACGCTGCCAGAATCTGAAGCTGCTGAGCTTCTGGCCAGCCTGACAAGTCTGGTAGTGCGTATATCGACAATGGCGCTGCTGGAGGTGCATGCAGTCTATACACATTGGAGTAGATTGCTGCAGAGATAGCTAGTCCGCACGCTCCTCCGAGACATCGGACAAAATTTCGAATGCCAACAATTATGGCACGATCAAGCTTGTTGCTGTGTGCATGTGCGGCAATGAGCGCTGTTTCCCACAATCAGTCTCTTCTCGTCTCTTTTGAGAGATGATCTAGCTTGGGCGGAACTTAGAATACATACTGGGTTGAAATGTGAGGCCGGCACCAAGTCCCTCCAACAACAAAATGAAGACAATAGCAACTGGTGCAGTTGTCCTGCCGAAGAGGCATCGTAGTCCGGCGCCGACGATCCAAAAGACATATCCTATCCATAGGACTTCCCCATACCGCTTCCTCCGAGAAATATACTGGCCTGATAGAACAGAACTGATGCTTTGAGCAATGACTATGGGTACGGTGAGAGCTGCGGATACCGAAGGATTCCACTTCCGGGCATTCTGATAATACATGGGCAGATAATATAGGCTGCTATAATATACTATACCAAATAAGAAGTTCTGGGCCAATACGACAATAAGAGCGAGATTCTTGAAGAGGTGAGCTATTCAGTGTGAAATTAGCTTTTGAAGAAAAAATAATAGAGCGCTGAGAATCATACGAGGCATCATTGGTAATATGGCAAACTTCCATTCTACCACGAGGAACATCATAGCGCATACTGATCCGACCACCAGCAGACTAATAACAGTCGCGCTGTTCCAGGCGAAGTCAATACCCCCATCGGAGATTGGAATCAGAAGAAAGATGACAGCAGCAGAGCTGAACAGCGTGCCCCAGTAATCTATCTTCTTCAATTTGGTAATGGTATCATCCTGAAGCTTCGAAGAAGGCAACACAAGGAAAGCAAGCACGCCACTAGCGGTTGCAAGGCCGCAAAGCATGAAGAAAAGGTATCTCCAGGATGCCTTCTCAACAAAAGCCGCGGCGAGAAATGGTCCGATTGTATTCCCAATACCCACGCATGCACCAATTATTCCTTGGTATCTAAACATATAACGTGTTAGCAAAAGAAACTAGGTAAGCTTTCGGAGAAGTCGGGAAACTAACTTTCCTCTCCTCTCCAATGTTACAACATCAGTTGTGATGATCATAGCCAAGGCATTGATTCCTCCATTTCCGATACCTGCAAGGGCCCTGAAAGCGTACAGCTGAGGACCACTTCTAGCCAGACCACACAGCAAGTCTCCTAACGCAAGAAATGCCAGAGACAAGAATAGAATGGTGTTCCTCCCAAAAATGTCCGACAGCCGTCCGTACAGAACCTGAAAAACGGTGTTTGCAATCAGGGCAGAGGTTCCGGCCCACTGCACCGACTCGGCACAATCAAGCTCATTAGCGATGCTGGGTAGTGCCACGGCAATACAATTCTGGTCGATGTAACAAATCAGTAAAGACGTAGATAGAACCGAGATCACAATGATCAGTTTCTTAGTCGGCAGGAGGTTTGTCTGGTCCTCGATTTCAACCGTATGATGAGATATCATGGTCTAATCCGGCGCAAATCTTTTTTGTCGAGAGTTGTACAACCCTAGGTAGAGCAAAAACGCAAAAAGATGTCAGGTCCATTTTGGTAGAACAAAAAAAGCTATGAGCTGGTACTTTCGAATAGCCTCATTGGTTCGAAGCGAATAACATCCAACTCCGAAGCTATAGAGCCGCAAACTAAGTCACTCATCGGCGAAATCATCTTTCCACCCTTGCCTATTCTCCTTCTGCAATGATAAGATCGGAGATCGGAGCATGGGAACTAAGCGTTCGGACCGTCATGTAGCATATCAATTTGTCCTATTTAGACACAGGGGGCCAAGTGGAGCCGGAGATAAGGCTAGTACATTACATTTCCAATGTTCAAATCTACGCTCTTCTAGCGTCTCTTATCGGGCTACCTTCGATGCATGCTGAGGCTGGATGATTCCAGGAGCCAAATGTCTCGGAGGGCGTTCGGATGGAGTGTCGGAACAGATCACTGTCGCAGACGGACGTGTACGAACACGTACACACAATTAGTGAACCGGATATAGGAAGATTCTCTTCGGACAAGGCGGCCAATGCGGAGACAGCAATAGTACTCTTTGAGTGGTTTGAAAGATACGGAAACTTTCTTCTGTCCAATCTTTCGCCTTTGTTCTACAACTTATTGTTTTGTCAACTGAGCTAACCAAAGTTTTTAAGTCCAGCTTACATGCGAGTGTTTTTAAATACTAACCCAGGAACAGCAAGTGACCATTAATTCTCAACTATCACCTAATAATACCTTCCACAAGTAGTTCCCACACGAATCATCAAAACAGAAGACAGAGAGCTGCAAGGGAAAGAGTCTTATCGTCATAAAGTGATCGTTAAATTGATTTATTTAACTTTCCAATTGAACAAGCTTCCTTCGGTAATGATGCAATTCTTAGAAGAAAGACACTACCAACCCTGCTGATTGGGTGGCATATAAAGTTGATCCAGTTCACCATATGGTCCAATCGAGCTCCCATATGGCCAAGATTGTCGCTGGTCCAAGTTAACATCTCCTTCCAGATTCGTCATTTGATACAGCATCTGTAACGCTGAGTCGTCGCCTTCACAAAAGTGAGTCAACGTTGTTGGACTAACTTGTAAGTATGTGGAATTATGATTAGATATGTTTGAAGGCGAAAGGTTATTCTCCATAGTGTTACTTGTTGTGGGATGGGAGGTGTTGTCTTTCGGAGCAGATGAAGATATATGCTCCATGGTTGCATTGATGAGCTCTTCCAATGCATCTCGGTACTCACGCACAGCTGGAGCGCGTTCGGCGATGATATGAATCACGCTGGAGAAGGCCCGGAGATCATTCGCGGTCTGTAGAGACCAAAGAGTCGGAGAGATCCAGAGACAGTAGCACATGGTAATTCCAGCAACGAAGATGGAATGCAATGCAATGAAGGAATGTCCATACGAATAACTGGAGTGTAGCCTTTTATAGATCTGGCAAATCTGCCCAGAGGCTCCGAGGCATGCCCGGATGCGGGAGTCTTGAACGTCCAAGATTGAGAGGAAGGGTTGCAGAAGGAGTCGGATGGATTTATTGTACTGAATCATTGGATAGTCTATCTCGACGGGAGACATGGATGGAAGTTCGGCCTTCCATTCATAGAGCAATTGCATGAGCGGCTCGATCTTGGGAATAAGAGACGTCAACGTGCGATCGGTTCGGTAGATCTTGTGATAAATGCGCGATTCAATCTGTTTGAGACGGATCAAGTGAATCCCCATTGTCAAGGATGAAACAGAAGGGGATCTCGTTGCACCTGGGGTTTGGGATTGATTGAGTACGTGTGATATGGCCATCGGATCGCGGACGTCGTCATCAATATCGAGGGGCAAGCGCGCATCAATGGTCCTATCCGTCATGCTGAAAGGGCGCCCGAAGGAGATGGACATGTGTCTCTCGAGAGAGTAGACAGTCCAGAAGAGTCTTCGCTTCAGCTCCAGTTGAAACATATCATCGTCGGAGTAATAAGCCTCCCTGTGTAGACCCAGATCGATGCAACTGCGCATGGCCATCCCAATGAGATACCAGATCCCGGTGTTAGATGGTGATCTAAGGTGATAAATGACCAAGAGAGTCATGGCTTCCACATTCTTGATTGAATGAGCTCCTCTGGCTGCTGAGACATGTCGAAATGCCGTCATGAAGAATCTCTCGGGCTGAATGTAGTCGTACTTCTCTGTCATTCGCAGGAGCTGACTGCCAATAGCGTACACCATGTAGATCTTGAAGGTGCCAAACTGATCTTCTGGGTCACTTGATTCTGGGTTGAATCGGCTTTCATGATATCTTTTGAGAGCATTTCGATCCATGAACGGATATAATGGATGAATTCTGTTAGTCCTATTAGCCTCTCATCTCCTAATACTCGTTCTACAGTCCATGTTGCCTACCTTGTCAAATAAGCCTGAAGAATCTTTTCGCCCATCTCATCATTCGGCGGCCCAGACCCATTTCTCACCAGGTCCTCTGGCGTGATAGTCTTCGGCCCTGACTCGTCTGTCGTCGATGATGGTCGAATCTTGTTCCAAACAGTGGCCTGGATAATGGTCCCCAAGTCCACGGCCAGTGCATATCCAGAAGATGAGCCAATATAGCTTTGCTCACCACCAAGACAAAGGAATCCCACGGCATCTGCAATCTGACATTCCTTTTCCTTTTCAGTTACTGTGTTTGGGCTAGAATTCCCGCTGCTTTGTCTTCTAGGCTGAGTTGATGTCGAAGGAGATTTGTTAACTGGCGACTCAACGGTTACTGGCGTCCTCCAGGAGTGTGGCACAAACACTGGATGACGACGTAACGCACGTGGTTGGCTCGTTATGTTTTTCGGAATGTGTCCGCTTCTGTCTGGATGAACACATTCAGCCTCAGATTTATAACAGTTGCTACAAGATGGGAAAAGACCATCGCAGGCCTGCTTGCGTCGCCTGCATCGTTCACACGATGTTCGTTTGCCTTTGCGAATGCGCTTTGCTGCAGGAGGACTGTCTCCATGCATGTCTTCGGCCACAAATATCGCCGAGCGACAGTGTCTTCTATTTCGTCTTCTTCTTCATTAGACATCACCATGTGTTATTGAGTCTAGAGTCGTGTACTGACACAGCAGCGAGGATGCTTCCAATTGCCAGAACAGCAATGCATCATTCTTGAGGCAGGTAAGATAAGCAATGCAACAGACGCCGAAGTCGCATACTAATCAAGGTACTAGAGAGTTGGAGGGAACTTAGTTGGTTGGACTAACGTTGTAGCCCCTCTTATCAAACGAGCGATGCAAACATCTCCACATTGAAAAGGGAAGAAGCTAGGAATGCCCACACATGCGGGGCCGAGTCTATGCTCTCCCCTGGCCTTATCGGAATTGAACAAAACACATTACAAACACAAGTTGAGGGGGTTCATTTGGATAGCGTGCAATTCTAGGTCAAGCAACCCGTAAATATGAGTTCTACATGCATTTAAAGTGCTTTTCTCTTCGTCTTCCCAATGTCCTTGACACCATAGTATTCAGAAAGATCTACAAGGTGTACTTGAAGTCTAGCGCTCTATCGCCTTGCTTCCCATTGTCTGTAACTCCCTGAGCGAGTAGCTCGTCCTTCTTTGCGTTCCTATGTTTCAGCAGAAGATAAATGGCCCCAATACCCAACATTGCCAGTGTTTCCATACCTAAAGACACAGAATTGCCCATAATGTATCTTGGTCCATTACTAGCGGGGTAAATCTGGGAGGAGATAAGACCCGAGACATTGGCTAGCGATGCGAAAAGAGGAATTCCAACGGAACGCTTGTAATCCGGCTTGAGGTTGTTGGAGACCCAAGTTAGAAGCAAAGCATTGTACGGGTAGATTCCTGATGGTTTTGTCAGTCGATTACCAACAATCAAGTAAGGCAGATAAGCTCACCTGCTGCACACAAAAACATCCCAAAGTAGCCGGCACCAATGTTCGAAGTTGCAATGACAACGATATACCCAAGCAGAACTGGCATCGGTACGAAGAAGGCGCAAATCGCACGGCGGTTGAGCTTATCTGAAATGAACGAGGCCAAGAGCAGAGTGAAACATGCCAGCACATAAACCGGGATCGTTAGATAGTTGGCTTGCAGTGATGTGTACCTGTGAAAGGCGTGAGTGAGGATCATAGAATGGAGCCAATAGACACTTACCCAAGGCCTTTGATGATCGTTGGCAGAAAAGTCCCGAACCCGAAGAGCGGAATCGAGGAGCAGAACAAGCAGAAGGCAGCCATGTAGACAAAAGGATCAAGCAAAGCCATCTTGGCGTATGCCCAGGAGAACTTGTCGTCTCCTTTGTAGATCGCATCACGGCGCTTCCGAGCCAACATGAGATTCTTCTCTTCCGGATTAAGGAACCACGCCTCCTCGGCCGAGGATGGTAGAGTCACCCAAGCCAAACCACCCAATACAATGGAGATAATTCCCTCAATTATGAATAGCCACCTCCATGCAGCAAGGCCACAACGCTCTCCCATTGTCTGGATGCCGTAAGCTATCAGCCCTCCAAACGCGCCACTCAAAGCCGAGGCACCATAAAGAGATGCCACTCGCTTGGACTGTGACTGTCTCGAGTACACCGTGGAAATGAAGAATGTAAGACATGGGAAGAGTCCAGCCTCAAAAGCACCAAGGAGCAGACGAACAGCAATGGCCTGATGGTAATTCTTGATAAATCCGGTACCGAGAGTAGTCAGACTCCAACAGACCATGGCAATGGCGAGGACCTTATTCGCACCGAATCTCTTGACAGCCATAACCCAAGGGACCTCGAATACGATATAAGTGACATAGAAGAGGGTCGATATATTGTTGAATTCAATCCCTTTCAGCCCAATTCCCGCCTCGAACCCAAAAACGCGAGCATTACCTGACATTCAATAAGCAACACCGTTGAAAAGCTGTTATGATGATGAAAAGTGCACTCACCAATATTGGATCTATCTAGATACGCAAGGATGATGAGAAGGGCCATCTGAGGCAGGACATATTTGTCGAACTTTGCTACCGTACTTCGCTCAAGTTGAGGATCAATATAGATGTCATCAGCCCCGGCAGTTGGCGAAGGACTTCCAGAGCCTTCCCTTGGAGGGAGAGTCTTGGATTCATTATGCATAGTCTTTTCGGACTCCATGGTATCTCGAAAACAAGATTGTGCCTTTGAAGGTTAGTTCAATGTTGAAGAACTTGATGCTTAGAGAAGACAATTGCGTTCTTATACCGGGAATGCGTTACAGTAAGGTCATGACAAGGCCATACTGGCATGCTTTCTTCAAGAACATTTTCAGACTCCAAAAGTCGATCCTCTTTTTACGAGTAGCCATGCGCTCGACCATGCTTGAAAGGATTGACCAAAGCGATAGGAGAAATTGCACTTCTAGTCTCTGATAAGATAGGCGTTCCGAAAGGAGTGGGGCATCGGAGGCAATATCCCTGGATATCGGCGCTCCGACGGGAATGTTTTGGGAAGGATTAACTGATAAGTACGGCACTTCAGGCCGGCTATCCACTTAGTTATGCTAAAGTGATGCCATTAGTCTGATCCGTTATCGGTAATAAGCGCCGTTGCTGACTGTCTTATCATTCCCCCCGTCTAATACGCCTTATGTCGGCTATTCGCAATGATGCGACATGCTTAGAAAATATTCAATTGCAATAGCACATATTAGCTTTCATGATCTACGCTCATCAATTACCATAGGCAAGTTGGTTTGAGGCAAGTCTACGTTAAAATCCTATCAGCTTAGCCTCTATTCGAGAACTACGCGACATCAGAGATCCCGATCCCGACCCGGAGTATCGGATCTTGTGAGTCAACCTTTGAACAACCTTATAACACTAGCTCAATGTAGAGAGTAATCTGTGATCTGTTCCTGATACAAATCTGGTGCAGGCGAGGACGGCTCGGACCAAATATCGATAGGGCTTCAGCATCGCCACCATGCCGACCAAAATCGAAGTCAATGCACCCTGGCAGGAACGCAGCGATGCTAAGAAATCATCAGTGCTCAGTGGAATACCTATACAATTTATCCATCAAGAGCTAGAATTCTCAACAACCGACACCACCCCTGTGACTAACAGACCAGAGAAATATCTTTCGTCTGAGGACCTTCTAATAACTTCACTTAATGCTGTGGAGATTGTTAAGTCTATTTCAAGAGGAACATTGTCGGCGGTCCAGGTCTTGGATGCTTTCACCCATCGAGCTGCAATTGCACACAAGCTTCTGAACTGTTGTCTCGAGTTTAGGTACCAAGATGCTAAGAAAGAAGCTGAGAGATTGGATGCATTCTATCAGAAGACTGGTAAAACCTTGGGTCCCCTTCACGGGCTACCAATATCCGTGAAAGACCAGTGTCGCATTATTGGTACGGAAACAACATGTGGGTTTGTTTCAGGTATCGGAATCGTTGATGAGGATGACTGCACTCTCGTCCAGATACTTCAACGAGCTGGGGCAGTGGTTTTTGTCAAAACCAATCTAAGTTTCGGATGCATGTGGGGGGAAACGATCAACAAGTGAGTAAGTTTTCTCCTTTCACTCATGAGATTCTAACATGATTCTCAAGTGTCATCGGACGAACAAGTAATCCATTCAATCGTGCTTTCTCATGCGGTGGTTCGAGTGGCGGAGAAGGAGCTTTGCTCGGGTTCCATGGAAGTCCGATGGGAGTTGGGACCGACTTGGGAGGTTCCATTCGCAGGTAAATTACAGATACTATACACACAGTACCTTGAAAATCTAATACAAACAGTCCATCGGCGTATCAAGGGCTTTGGGGTCTCCGGCCTTCGTCGGGACGTATTCCTTATCATCGAATGTTGAATAGCATGGAGGGCAACGAGATTATTGAATCCGTTGTTGGACCGATGTCACACTCTCCACAGTCCTTAGAGCTTTTTGTTCGAACGGTTGTCAACTCCGAACCATGGCTAGATGATCCAAAATGCCATCCTATCCCGTGGAGGAGCACAGTGTCAGAGGAGATCCTCAACGGCCGAAAGCTGCGCATTGGCGTCCAGGATTGGGATGGATGTGTGCTTCCTCAACCGCCCATACGGAGGGCAATGAAAGAACTTAAGAAGAAATTACAGGCAGCTGGACACGAGCTGGTCCTTTGGAAGGTAGACCAGACCAAGGCATTAGCAATACTAGTATGTTTGTGTCGTAGCTTTACGTATCTTGCAGAGCTGACCATACTCTAGACGAAAGCAATGACATGCGATGGTAGAGGAGATCATGATCGATCGATAGCGCGCTCAGGCGAGCCGGATCTTAATCTTTTCTTCCGCTCTTCGCAAGGTCCGGATACGGTCCTCGATACCTGGGACCATGCCATGAAAAGGCTGGACTTTCAGGCTGCCGTCCTACAGCAATGGAAGGCTACAGCGACGGAGAACGAACCACCGATTGATGTTTACCTCACACCAGTCAATCCATCAGTCTGTCCCAAGCATGACGACTATCAAAAGGTGCGATATCTAGGCTACACAGGTACTGTCAATGTGCTTGACTTCACTGCTTGCACGATTCCCGTGGCATTCGTAGATGAGAGTCTCGACTTAGCGGATAGTCCTGATGGCACATCTGATGCAAGCGGCAACTCCTTGCCTGCACCAGTATCCGACCTTGATCGTACCATCCGGCAGAGGTACGATCCATTGGTGTACAAAGGACTTCCTGTGACCGTACAGATTGTTGGACGGCGGCTAGAGGAAGAGAAAGTCTTGGGCATCGCACAGTTATTACATAGTCTGATAAAATAGTTTAAAATCGTGAATGATAACAAGTACAAAGTCCTTGCTGATTATCGTTGGACAAAAGTGTATTGCTTTGTGCGATGTTCAACTAAAACATCTGCCTATCTTTCATCTCGACGGGTAAGAACACCATGACGAAAGCGGAAAGCCAAATACCGCCGGCACCGAGCCATAGTATCCCAGAACTCTTCTCAGCAAGATACTGAGCTCCAGCATAAGGGGCAACAATACCGGCAAGACGTCCGAGGCAGGAGAGCATCCCACTAACACTTCCCCGATATTGAGTATCGAAGAGTTCCGGCGCAGAGGCATAAAGAACCGCGTTGAAGTACTACTGATATTAGCATAGGCAATGATAGCAGTCGATAGTAACCATACAGTCTGCATGATGTATTCAAGAGCATTGAGACCAACAAAGCCAGCGGTGTTGTGAACCTGCGTATACATTGCCATGGAAAGCCCTTGACATATAGCGGATAAGACCAGTGACCATTTCCTACCGAGAAGCGGCATTTGAACAGAAGCTAGAGCAAGAACGGCACCCATGATACCAGGTGTATAGATAATGATATACTGCTGATATGTATCTTTCACAGAACCTCGTCCATCGTCGACGTTGTTGCGGAGGAGAATGATGGGCAGAAACGCGCCTGCGAGGTTGAAAGACCAGTAATCGCCCATGTAAGCGATGCCAAGCAGGACGAAGATGAAACATGACAGCTTGTTCGTAAAAATACCTTTCAAACGCCTAATTTCATTACGGAACTTCTTGATAACATGCTTCGCAGTTTCTTTCCGGCTCTGTGGTCCACTTGATGGCATTAGATTGCTGGAGGAGTGTTGACTGTCGGCCTCATCCACTGCAGCAAACATCTCCAGTGTCAGAGTAGGTGGCGGTGCTTTGTTAATCTTGGCAATCTTGTGTAGGACCGCAATAGCATCGGCCTCCCGACCCCTAGCAAGTAGGAACTTTGGCGACTCTTGGAAGCTGAATACAAAGTACCGAAGAAAGAAGATTGCTAACGTCATACAGCCGAGGACAATAACATTGTAGCGCCATCCCATATTACTCGAAACGGTGCAGCATGATTCTCCCGATGCAACGGCCTTGCAGGAAGGTAGGTCGGGGTCACATCGCCATTTAGCGGCTGTACCATATGCTATACCAGATGCAACAACGACACCAATCGGTTGGAACATGGAGAGGAGCGAGACGAAGTAACGGCGCCGCTGAGGAAGAAATTCGAGAGCAATGGTCGCATCAATAGGAATGTTACCTCCAAGACCGACTGACGAAAGGAAATAGATACCGCATACTGCGCCGTAATTGAATTTCGGCGCAGCCTGAATGCTTGTAAGAACACTTTCCGAGGCAGTCGTCGCTGCTGTCATTACATACCAAAAGAAGTCCAAAGATCGAAGTGATCAAACAAGTCAGGTTGAAGGCCCATTTACGACCAATGATATCCACCGCAAGTCCGAAACCCAATGCACCAAGAGCGAGACCAGCATTGGCACAAGCAAAAATGGTGCCAGTATCAGCATCTGCCACATTCATCTCCTGGTATATGGCTGTAGCAATCAGGCCAACACCTTGAGCCCAAGCCAGATCGAGAAAGTAGCCAAACCCACAGAGAAGCCAGATACATATTTGATATCGACCAAGTCCAAAATTATCGAGTTCCGCGTTAACGAGCGCCGCTTTCTTCTCGAATGGATTCAATGGCTTTGTTGATGTGCCTCTGAGAATCGCACCGATTGATAAGTTCTCTGAGGAGGCTAACTCGACATTATTGTAAAATGGAATCTGAAAGTCTTCGTGAGGTTGAGGCACTTTGTTATCATCTGCTCGCACGTAGTCGCTTGATGTTGTGGCCATCATGATCCAGGTAGGGGGCGATGCGTAGGGAAGCTCTCTGGACGGTCAGGGCTCGAATGTCGTCTGAAATTGATTCTCGAAGACTTTTCAATTGAGTTTTGTGAGACCAAGGAATTCTTTTGGCCCGACGGCTATCCGCAAGTATTACGCGATTAGATCTGAGCACGATCTGCACTGCATTTATTGATAAGGGTTCATTGTTTGTCTCGTCAGCCTAAGATCGTGTAACTCGACTCCAAGACATGAAGGCCAAAATTTGATTGGCTCCGATGCCAATGGTGACGCCTACATCTGCATGTGCATTCTTCGGCTTTGCCCCCACGAGCGGGGTATGATTCACCACACGATTTGAGGAGGCGGTTAATGACACATGAACTCAATAATCGTTGGGATAACCCAAAACAATGGATGCCTCCTTAGATGATCGATCTAGTATCTAGATCTAGATTCTTTTAGTGGCCGAGCTCCAGAGTATGTCCGAGGAATTTTCGATAGCATGGGAAGGGATATCATGGAAATTCACACCTTTATGCCCTGGGTAACATTTTTCCTCTTCAATAAGTCACCCTCAACCTATCCGGAGTTGGTACGTCGTTCTTAGCAATTAGACCCAACAGGCCGAATGACGCCAGTAAGGGAGATGTTTCCCGTCTTCGTGACGTGTAGTTACAGCTTGACTGGGACCTTAAATAGGCATGTAGAGGCTCCAGGACGGCTCCAGGACGGAGCCTCAAGATTTCTCAGCGGATCCAATGATACAACGCTCATACGCTAAGTATTATTTATAATTCAAACTCACGTTAACAGCTCCTTGATTATTTATGGAGCGATCATCGATAACTCCTATATAGCCTTATACATCATGATAATTTCAGTTCACCCGCCTCCCAAATATCTCTTTGTAGTAGCTTAAAGCCTCACACGCTATCCTTTCCATTAGTATTATGCGACATACTGCAAGATCGACGCATCCTTTCTTTGAAATATTCTCTCAAATCGTTCAGAGAAGAGGAAAGCAGTTTAATAATCTTAGAAGAATATTGTAGTCCTAATGTAATTGCTAGGACGATGACAAGAGCGGGTACTGCCACGATGAAATACCATTTGAACGAAGGATTATCCGCTAAGACGTCGACATTCATGCCGAAAAGACCCTTTGTGACTGTGTCAATGGCTCAAGGAATAAATCATCTCGTGGGGCTAGCTTACCGAGACAGCGATGAGAGGAAAGAAGACGAAAGATATCCAATTGATTCGTCCAATAGCTCTGCTGTAATCATGTGCCGCTTGAGCAGTTTCGACACTCATTATATTGAAGATCTGGTAATAATGATTAGCTTTAGAAATCGCCATTGAGAATAAGAGAATATATGAACGAGATCATACCACATCCGAGGTGCTCTGGGCTCGCTTACTTAAATCTTCAGCAAACAAACGCTCGAGCTCTTTGAAGTCATCCAATATATCGTCAAAGACATTATCGTCAAGAGTAACGTGGACAACGGCAGCTATTGATTTCAAATCTCGCTGCGCTTTGGTTATCATCTTCAAATGGACCCCGACGAGTGTTTGTAAGGTAGCCCAGGTCAATGTGTCCGTCCATGTATCTCGTGCAAGCTTCTTGAGAGCCGAGGTTGACATGTTCTCACCAATAGCTTGTTTTTGCTATAACAATGATACATATTTAGTCATTGAACCTCCAACATGAGTTAATAACTCACCAATTCACGAACATGTGACAAAGCAGCATGAGCCACAAGCCACCAGTTTCTCAATATCTCGCTCCAAATGCGATAAGATAGTTGGTGAATGAACTTGATAGCTGTTGTTTCATCATCGTCAGTTGTGTTCCATGGCTCTATAAATGACCACAACTCGGGGCAATTATGACATCCAAGCCACGACGAGAACTCCATTGGACGCTCGGATGGATGGAAATCGTTAAAGAGAATGACGGTCCTTCTATGGTTTAGCTCCCTTTCAGAATGCCAAGAACCGGGGCATAATGATGATTCCTTTAGTGTCTCTGTGCTTCTCATGCGAACAATAGCAGCAACGCAAGTCCTGCGCAGCAAAATCGGCTTTTCTCAAGATGCGGTGAGCGAATAGAATCTCTGGAGTCTGTATCAGACCAGGTCTTACCTTTGAGGATCCATCCGCCGTAATCAGGTTTCTAATTACTCCTTCAATTTGACCACTGCTTGTTTCGTACCCCAAGGTCAGCCAGTCAAAGCCAAAATGGTAGATGAGACGGTCTGTCATTTGACCTTGTAAGCCCTTGGATAATGGCAAGATACATTATAGTTCTACACTTACCTTTCCCACAAGAAAGACGTCCCGGCGACGCTGACAACGGAAATGAGATATCATTATGATCTTGCTTGTCGATATTCGAAAGGAACAGTTGAAAGTCTATCAGGGAAAGACTTTCAAGGGCTGGCGGCCATCTGTCTGACAAATTGCGGCGTTGTACCTTTAAGAACCGTCTGCAGAGACAATTTCGTGCGAATGGCCAGTTCTGCTCGATACTAGAAGAATTTCAATTAGAGGTTACCACAATGAAGCCATATCTTAACTCACTAGATGCGGTCGAGACTAGTCCCTTCGATACTCTGTGAGAATGTTAGCAACCATTTCGTCTCAGATGTACATTCCAGAGGACTTACAGAATCTTCCTCCTCTTCGAAAGATTTCAGGAAGTCCCAAGATTTAGTGTACTTAGTTGAGTGGCTGGTGACAAGGTCCTCGTCATATAGAATGTCTATGACCCTGCTGGGAGTTGTTGGGGAAGAGCCATCCAGCTCTGGTTCCAGATAGAGTTTGCAGTCTCTCAGCAAGGTGCCCATATCTCATTACGGGCATCAACAATTATCGTAAACAGCATACTCCAGGGCTAACGCATAAATTGAGGCTGAAGTTGATTGTGAGAGGGGCCCTTTTCAGTCACATGATACACTAGCCTTAACATTTGCCTCGTTGCCCCTCTATCGGCACAACTTGGCGATCGCACAGCATACTGCTTTATTAGAGAACTGCATTGGCTCGCTTGTCTAGTGGATATCGGCATGCATGCAAGTGAGACCACGTCAGTTGATGTAACCAATACAGGCCATGATGAATGGCCCCCAAGTGGAGACAAGTCCCTCCCTTCCTGCGTGATATATTAGTCACCCGGACCAGTGCTATCAATCACATGTAGCTGCAAAACCCTGAGGATAGGAGGGGCTTGATGATAAAGCCTGAACTGTTGCCGTATCTAGATTCTCCATACCCGTAACCCGTTCCAAAGTGTAGTGCAGAGCTGGAATTCAATCCATCGTCTATGATCTCAGACTAACTGGTGTGGCCTCTTTTCCTCTTTCCGTTTTTCTTGCCGAAAAAATGTGTACTCGAACCATTCAGATCACCAAATACAGCGATTGCCCGCACAGTCATAAGACAATATCAAAGACACGGCATCCATGTGAGGAACATGCAGAGCCTGATGCGAATGGGGAGTGGCAGGCATGTAAGACAAGGAGAAACTCCACCTCAGAGGCTCAGGGAAGGTGCTACGAATGTCGCAGAAGGAAAGTATTGTGTTTAAGTTCATTTCGATGTTCTGAAACTAATATTTATCTATTCAGGCACAGAAAGAAATGAGGCGGGAATTAATGAAGCTTGTAAATCTGAGAGGAGATGGCGATCAGACTCCGCTGTGTATATCTAGGACACAAGTCTTTATTCAATTACATTACGAAGGACAGCTGAATGCATCACCGGGTGCTTGATAGCGAGACACTTAGTTGGACCACTTGTTCGCATAGAAGGAGAGACTCGGAGGATAATCTACGCCTAGCATGTCGACAGTGCTATAGTCCAATATGATATTAAGCCTTAATATTGAGCTTCATCTCTATTTAATCTGCCAAGGAATAGTGAATTGTCGACATCTACAAGTGTCGTTGATGTGAGCTTTCTGAAAAGTGGAATGCGTGAATTCTAAGTGCCCCCGAAAGCCTTTGCAAGTCAGGCACTTAGCTGCATCTCTACAACTGTTTGAACTAGATTTACAGAACGAACAAGGTGCGTTCAATAGAGATAATCTGCTTGATTCCATCGAGAAGTTTGTTTTTTGCGAGTACTGTCCGAACACATGAAGGACTAAATAAAGGCATTGTAATCTATGAATTGATCATTAGAAATCAAGCTACAGATTTTCTCGTCACGTTCTCGATAGTACTTCCATAGTGTTGTAGTTATTCGCATATGATCCCGAGAGCACCGCGGACAACCACTCCATAGCTGCCGATAGACTATTTTGAGCCTCTTCAAGGTGCGTGCCGATCGCGTTCCTCAGATACAAGATATTGACGCCGAGTTGACAGTATCGATTCATTAAAGCATCAGTATCAGCGAATTTGCTGACCTCATCCTGAACAGTCATATATGAAAACACGGGCATTTGAGGTACGCCGTGATAGCCCATGATACCGTCACGATGGATGATTGTTTGAATCTCGGGCGCTTCGAAGATTGCAAAGCCGTTCAGGAAGTAATAGCCAATATTTTCGCCTGCAAAAGTGATCTCAGCCTCATTAACATCCATGTATTAAGCAGCGAGGAACCTAGTCTTGTTGTATTGTCCGTACCTTTTCAGTTGCGAAAGTAAATACTCTCGCGCTTTGCGATATTGGCTTGTAAGGCCCAAAAGTGAGCTTGGTGCAAGGCCCGCGAAAGCTGGTTCCTCTAATGTTCTCAATGACACTAGTAACGTTTGGTGTGAGACCTCCTAGAGCGACGCCGATGATGTTCTCGGATAGTTCTGGTGCGTATTGAACCTGAAGCTCCGAAGAGCACTCTGCAGCCAGTGCACCGCCTAGATATCCCCAGAGTGCGACTCGTGGCAAGGTAGTATTTAAACCCAAGCCAAGGGAAAGCACGGCGCGAATAGAATCGATGGTAGCATGACCAGAGATGACACCAGCTGTGAAAGATCCTAAAGGCCCTTTGTAATCAGGGACAGACACGAATAGTCCCATTGAAAAAGCAGCACCAATCTGATCGGAATATTGGGTGTCATAAAGACTGTAGCTGGGGCTCGCATCGACGACAGCAGAGTCGTAAGGTACATGATAAGACAGTAAAGCCGACTGGCTGAATACTGATTGAGTAGTGCTGTTGAAGCCAAATTCCGGGACGAAGAGAGTTGTGACAGCCCAACTAGGCTTTTACTGGCTATCGGTTGTGCGAAAGAGGATAGTCTAGGATGCAGAGCTATTACCCATGATATCGGTCAAGTTTCCTGGAGTAGCTCGCAGACGTAACACAGTTCCTGGCTTTACACTCTCATATCTGGTTGCTGCAGTGTACCACGGGTCCTGGCTAGGCGGGATAGGGTTTGTGTTTAGTGAATGTTTGTGGAGATGATTCGTGGTTGCAACTGAGCAGTCTAGCCAAAGGCTCGCCACAGCGAACACACAGGAATGCATCGTTAAGGTCAAAGCGAATATACTGCTATAGAATGTAACACGAGCGAAGAGAAGCAAAATAACAGGAGCGCCATTGCTTCTTCGCTAAATACAGATCGTCTTGCTTTCGTCTTGGCGAGCTTCTTACCAAACGATGAAAACCATCATCAGCGAACGTCGGAATTAAGCATCCTCTGTAAGTGGCACGGATACGGCGTAATTATAATTCTCCTTAGGGCTCTAGTGGATGCTAATCCGCTAAACTCCTGGTTGTTAACCCCGCTGAGTTTGTCCTGGTAGGGGTGGTAATATCAAAAGGTTGCCCAGCTTTGTAAGTCAAGCCTTTAGGTACAATGTGCCATTTATCCAGGTTCGACACGAAAGCTAGTGATTTACATGTTCAAATATTCATTATATTAGCTTAGTTGATCATTAAATGGCTTTTGGACGATCGTAAAACATCGTACAAACGAAGGATAACTCTATAACTTTCCGGCACAATTTCAATCTCACAATCTTCACTGTGGTGATACAGATTCGGCGGAAAGTTCAAATTGAGTAATGTTTAAATATTAATAACCAAACTACCAAAGCCATGCAATTCCTGAAGCATGTAGTGTGCATGTTGGATGAAATCATCGAAAAGCAAATTGAAAGTGCGGCCGCGTAGCAAAAATGAGCGTGTTACAGTTTGTGATGATGCGAAAGTTGTGTTGGTCCTGATGCCATTCTACCTTCTCCTTTTGTTCTGCAGAATCCATCCGATTCGCCTGAGAATACAGTAGCATCCTGTAGTGATGTGCCACTGTCAACTCTAGGACTCAGCGTCAATGAAGTATCAACGCAAAGGACCCATTTTCACGTTAGACGCAAGCATCGCCCTCGACAGAGAATTGCTGGGACAGTGCGTAGATGTCCTGTGTATTGGTTCCGTTGATTGCAGCACTAAGATAGGATTGAGCCATAGGTTCAAAAAAAAAAAAAAAATGGAAAAGATGGCTTATCATGGATTACTTACAATTGAAACCCGGGACCCGATTTGACGCTGCATGGAATGCGGACGGTATAAGCTCCAAGTGGAGTCTGAACATCCAAGGCAAGAGATTGGTTAAATGGAGGAAAGGTGGCAAAATTCCACAGGTAAATGCTGAAATCTTCGGGGTCGGTATCGACAAACCTCCACTTTACGTCGACACTCGTTTCCTTGATAAGAGTCGAGCCTCCAGAGGGACTTATGAAGTCCATGGCCCCAACAAGGGGACACACAATAGCCAGAGCAGCAGTAGAAAAACGCATGATTGCTTGTTATGTTGGGTTGAATGAAATTGGTTTGCAAATTGATGTTCACTCGTGAATGCTCTGCAGCAATCACCCATCTTATATACAGACGACTAACACCTGAGCCACAATGATAACGAGGCTGGACTTGATCTGACAGGCTACTCTTATATCCTTTCATAGAAGTGTCTTTCAGTTGGGCCAATAAGAGCCGAGCAAATTCGCCGACGTCTGCTGTCGTGAAGCTGACGTGTGTCTAGCCTCATAAAGTCGAAGGAGCTTTCAGCTCTCCTACAAAAATGTTAACTAATACTTCAAGATCTGACTATTTTTAAAGAGATACATCGGTTAAGTACCTGTATAGCTAGACATACAGTGACATGTTTAGGCTTTTACCTTGTACTTATCTGGATAGGTGCCCAGAGACAAGACTTTAGCAAACGTAAGTGTTTCAAAGTCATCGCCGATCAATAGCCTAACAGCCTTGAAACAAGCGCTTGAATGCTACCATAATTGGAAAAATCATTTGCTATTGGAGGACACAGCCGCAACGGCTGTAAGGCCTGCTAATTTTGGTTTGATGATGGATGTGAGACTCAATACGAGTTTCATGCGATCATATGGATACGCGAGATCCGATGGCGTCTCATAGCCGACCGCGTCAACTCGTGATACCTAAGAATGATATCCATTCTGTCAAACGCCACTCTCCCCTAACCTTTACAAGGAGCAAATTTGAGTGACCGGAAAGAAAGATCTTGATAAGATCTTATATCCATTTCCTGCCGAGTTTGTTCGTTTGGCCTCTTCGTATTCCTTCGGTCCGTAGGTTTTAACGGTGAAGCCCCACTCTCGGAAGACACACAAAACAGACAGTACGTGATCTATCTGGCTTCATGGCTAAATGTAAAGTCAGGACAGATCTCCTCAAATGAATCGCCAACCTAGTATCCACTGGCTGTCTGGGTGAACTTGACAGCCATTGATCGCAGAATTACATACAAACATTCTGACACAGTTAGTCGATGTTGTTGTCTTGAAAGCATTTGATGTTTGTATTTGCTTTGCTTACGGTTTCATAACCTGGAAAGATCAAAGTGTGTCATGTCGGAGGAAGCCAGTAATAACACCGATGGTAGGATTTACACGGTGTTGGGGGCTGTTTCTGCAAAGCCACAGCGGCTGATCGGGGTACTGTCGACCGCCAGACAGTGCGGGGTGAATGCAAATCGCTTCCAGCACAACTAAGACGTTCTCAAGACCTATCTTCTAACCTCTTGTCTCCTAAATTAATTCTCTTCTTCAATAGTTACTAAAGCTCTTGAAGGTATTGACAGCGTTCGCTTTAATCTCCAACGAAGTGGTCAATGAGGCACCATGAAATATCACAGAGTTATCATTGTATGCTGCGTTGCGAGCACCCACATTGTTGCTATTGAGATCCCGAGTGCGAGTAGCGTGAGCTGAGTCCTGTTGCTCGGCGGGGCTCGCATGCCAAGAACACCAAATAGGAAGTACTGGGACTTAATAGAATTCTTTCGCCATAGCTTCTGCGATGGAAAGCATTGGCAAACACGAAGCTACAAGGCTGGACGATGCCCGATCAGTTCATATATGCATGTTGACGTTGCATCAACTGCCCGGTACTTTTTACCAACCTTCGCCCTACCCCTTTGCGTTGCTTCACAGTTCAATCCATATAAAGCCATCTGCTTACAAAAAAGGCATATTAACATAATCATTGCAATTTCCGTATACAGCCCTTTCTCCTCCCTCAAACCGTTAGACCTCATCCCCTTGACCAATTCTTCGATCGGGCGACATGGGGTTCAAAGATAAATTCATTCAACTTCTAAAACCTGATGATGATGCCCACTCCGTTGATCCAGATCGTTACGGTGATCATTCCTTCGAAAGATTGTACCTCCACTGCCAAGAATTTACATACAAATGGCGCAAACCATTGATTGCATTTGGCGTATTAAGCGTCTCTCTCTTTGCCTTGGCCATCTTCATCACTATGATCAAATATACTGTTGAAGGGTCTCATCTCAATACATCCAGCCTAGAGTTTTCCCTATACAAGAACTCGTTTTATGGCTCGTGCTCCAACTCAACTTCTAGAGAATGTGAGTTGAGGAATGACCGGTCTATCTCGGCACTCAATAAAACAAACATCATGCACTGGAGTAATGTTGTCAGCAGAGAAGCCTTCTGTTCTTGCTTTCAAGACACTAAAGTGATTCCATCAGCTCCAAGGCAGTCTGCGTTTGGATACAATGGACTCGAGGAATGGCTGCCACAAACAATGACTCTTGCGACTGGATTATGGACATTCTTGGAAATGTTTCAGATGGAAGAAATATGCCAAGACTGTCTCAACGAAGAAAAAAGAATATCAAAGCACACGTATGCTTTGTTTTGTTACGATGTTGTGCAATTCATCATGTGGTGGGTCGGGTTTGGCCGCCTGGCTTCTTACCCTGCAAATCAGTCGCCTGTGGCAATCATGTCTTGGATCACACCATGGCGATACATGTTCTCGCTCGCCGCGCCGCCTCTTAAAGGTCGCCTTGCAAATGAAAGGGACCGTCGGTCAACATTAATCTACGTCATTGCGTTCATTGCTTTGATTCAGTGGATTGCGTCAGCTTCTATCATTGGTGTAACTCATACATTAGGCCTGAATGACGTCCAATCTGGTTCAAGCTATATGCGTTACGACTTCGAAGCAGATCGTTTTGATGCTTCCCCTAGGTCATCAGACTGTTCCATTGAGGATATCAAGCAGTTGGTTGAGCTCTTCACCAGCCCGTCTGGAGGGGGAGGACGTTACTCATTAACAAATGTTGCTTACATCATCTCATTTGTGGCCAACTCTATAGCAGCGTTCATCGGCGCATGGCGATTCTTTCGCTCCAGTGATTCTCGTTCCAGAGGGCTTGGAGCTACGATCTTTGTGCTTGCATTTACCGACTACATCATCATGGCAGTATCGGTGTCCCCAACCTCGCAGGCATCATCAGCCATTCTGTTCCATGAGCCATGTAATGCCTTGCACACTACTCTGAGTACAAACAAGGGATATATAGATGTGCCAGGCTATGCAAGAGGTTGGCGTGCTGCGAAAGGTTGGTTCAGTGTCTGACTTATCGATGCCGTGATGATTCCCACGGAAATGTCGATATCGCAGAGATTTGGGATTCTTTGCTGTCACCGAGCTTGTTTATATTCTTGATTATTGGAGCAACGAGATATCAGGTCTGCCTTGTATCTCAAGGTAGAATTGTTCAGGCTTACTTTGACCACGACAGTTGTGTAAAGAGCAACATCATTGAGCAAGGAAGCGTTATGCTTCTATATGGTATCTCCTTTACAATCACTACTGTATTGGTGCTAATAAGTATAGTATAAGCCTTCCTGTCCACCGATCATCTTCTTGCCTTCTCTGATTTGTCTATTCTGTCTGTAAAAGTATACTGAGTGACCCAAGACGATGACTATGATGAGTGCGTTGGCCCTATCCAACAATCAGTACTTAATCTTCATTGAACAACCGTAGGAGAGTACGACTGAAGATGGAGAGACTTACGCCATACATGCGTAGAACCCAGGCAAGTATCTGGGAGCATCTTGGCTACGAAAGACAAGTGATCCTGCAAATCCACCAATACCACCAAGTGCAACCAAGGTTGCTGAACCAAATGCTCTTGCCCATTGCCCATAGATATTATTTGCTTGATAAGCCATAGCTGTCGGGACGTTGGCGTTGCCGCCTGCAGCTAGCAAGAAGAGGCCAAAGTATCGGACACCAGTGTTGTGGCAATATACAGCGATGAAGATTCCAGTTAGGCAGATGAGAGCGTTGCCGATGATCAAAGGTCCACGAATATGGTAACGATCGCCGATCCAGCCACAAGATACACAAAGCAATCCTGCTAGAACAAACGGTGGAGCGGTCAATAACTGGGCTTTGGCTGTTGAGAAGCCCATCTGTCTGAGAATGACAGGAAGGAAAAATGAGACCGAGTAATTGACAGTAGTCAAGCAGCTAGATCACAAGTGGTGTCAGCCTAGTAATACCTTGCTCAGAATTAAAGATATAAGACATCAACATTGACGAACCAGAAAATCAAACCAAGAAGCCAGAGCTTCAAGTCCTTGCCTGCCGCTATGAAGTTTGCAAGAGAGAAAGGCTCCGGCTTTGCATCACCACGATCCTCGTCGATTCGTTGCATTGTCGACTCGATCTCTTCCTGCTTGAGAAACTTGAAACATCTGTGGGCATTCTCAGGAAATTCCACTAGGGCAAAGTAGCTGAGAAACCCCAGAACAGAGGTGAACCCTCCCTCAAGGATAAAGATCCAGCGCCATCCAGCCATATGCGAGATGCCCGCCATCTTGCCTATTCCGAATGCTAGTATCTGAACGTGGCTTTGTCAGAGAGAGTGGGTGGGGTCAGCAGGGCTTTCACTCACTCCACCAAACCCAGAAGCAATGCAGGAGATAAGCCAAAAGGTCGCATATCGCTTTTGAAGCTCAACTGTGCATTCTTATTAGCTTCTTACCTGTTCGTTATTCATCTTCCAGCATAGTGTTCAACAGCTGAGCGAACTTACATCGAATGTACCAGGTCGACATGAGGTAAACGGCCACTGGGAAGTAAGCGGCCTCAAAGGCTCCGAGAAGGACACGGAGAGCTGCCAACTGCTTCCACGTTTGTACCACTCCTTGACAAAGTAGCACCACTCCCCAGATCACACATATCAAAGAGATGAACACTCTGACACCTATCTTGCGCGCGAATAGTGTAGCCGGGAACTGGAACAGGATGTATGGCGCAAAGAACACCAAAGCGACAATGTTGTAGCGGTTGCTGACTGTGAGTTCAAGCTCGGAGCTCATGCTAGCTGATGTTAGCGATCAATCCATGGCTTGTTGATGAGATGCACCAACCCATTGATATTGGCATAACCCAGGTTGCCACGATCGAGTAAACTGATGAAATATAACACGCCACAGACAATGATGACTCTCAAATCGATCTTCTTAAGAATCCTCTTTCTTTCTTTAGGAGTGGACACGAATTCCGGCGTGTCAACCAGCTTGACGCTCAGTTGTGGGGATTTTTCTGCATCTCCAACTGTCGTCATGATCACTTAGTATCGCAAGATATAGTATGCTGAGTAGATATCAAGGTTGGAAGAATGGCAAGAGAAGGGTTCCCATCATACTCACAAATTATGCAGCTAGATATGCACTTTATAGGATTTCTTGATGGCGAGCATGCAACAAGAATACAAACTCCACTTCCGAACATCATCCAGGTCTAATTGATCCATAATTCCCGAACAACGTGAAAGATGCCAATATTTAGCCCGTTTAAGCCATGGTAGTCTAGCTCAAAAACCAAGCATGATGGTGGCTGAGTGGCTGATGACTATACTCCCCGCATCATCAAAACTGTAGCAGCTGGCGGAAGCTTGGCAGGGATTGGGTATTGTTTTGAGTGGCCCACGACCTGCGCTACCAGTGCCGAGTCAAGACTACTTGAGAAACACCTTACATGGGCAATGGGCTACAAATCCTGACCCCGAAGCACGGGTCTTGGAAATGAGAAGCTGCTAGTCGCATTGAAGCAAGGGCCTTGCCCATCCCTGAAGCGAATACGTATGTATGCGCCACGCCACCCAGGATTGGTGTTACGGGCCGAACACTGAAAAGTGAACGGGCATCTGTCTTCACAATGAGCACTTTACACTGGCTTCTATCGATCAGTCTTGTTTAAGGAGGGGTAAGTTAAATCAGTTACATTCTAATTGATAAAGATTGCAGCAATACCATGGTGCCCAATTTGCTCGTCGTTATCATACCTTTGCAGGTGAAGCCCTGATTGATTCTAGGCTGGCAATGCTTCACGAAGAGTGAGACAGACTTCTCCTAAAGCTGTCTCTTTGTTCTTGCTGGGGCAACGAGGCTCAGTCATCAAGAAAACGTGTGGAAACATGGCCACCAGCGATCCACAAGTCTATCGCGAGTATCGTGTTATCTCGATACATTAGAATGTGGTTTAAATCTCAATTCTCCTCCGTATTCTATGAAAATGGCGGGTCTTCCAAGTGACAAGTCCTCCTATCTGCGACGGGCATTGGTCTCCTACGATAAATCGTCAATGTGTGAGACAACGCCTCCACGTATTCGTCTAGGCTGTGGAGCATATGCGTATGGATAGTGGCCTCCAAGGTGATTCCCGTTAGAAACAATGTTCCTGCCCCCGCTTCCCCGCAAACTCCACCTCCACCACGGTAATAAAAATGAGGCTACTGGGGTAATCTGCGGGGGTTTTGTCCGGGTGGAGACAACCCAAGTCTTCACAAGCACTTTAAGGGTATCATACTTCTATATAAGCGTACTGAGATTGCTCTAGGGTTGTCGGGCACCTCGTTAGGCTAGGAAGATAATATTGAGTAGATAACGAAGCGACGGGATCATTTTTAGACTCAACATCCTAGCGATCGTGATATTTATATTAACCGAGTTGTCATTGGGCATAATGCACCCTGGATGGTCTGTTGATTTAAGCAAATTGAAAATTGGCAGAACTTATGGATTGATGATGTACACGAAAGAGATGCGGTGTCCAAGCTTGATATCAAAGGCCTTCCATCGCCAACGAGGCGCTTTCGATGCTTATCAAAGAACGATAAATTTAATGTATATATACAATGATGGCGTGAGGGCCACCTTGGAACGGGCTCTCGCAGTGTCCGAAGAAACGGCATCTTCCGTTAGGATGCACGCTATCAGTAGGGTGACTACATAAACTGCTTTCTGGAGTTAAGCGATTGCATCCTGCCTCAGACTTCTGAGATATCGGAAAGCTTACTCGTAGCTTAGGTTCTCTCATTGAGCATGTAATATCTAGTGCCGTGGGTGCCGGGTAGAGTAAATAATTGCACTTGACAGTTTTGTTAAAGGTATACAACTATCTTCTGTTTCAACGCTTGATTGACACTTTATTAAGGCTATATGCCCTGAGCCATAATCAGGTATCACTTGGAACTCCCTCAGCCAAGCCGAGCAAGGTCCTTCTATGCAATATTAGTACTAACGGCGTCATTAGCAAAGGACTAGTTTGTCACGTTGGGATCTAGTGGAGCGATTAATCATGCTTGCATCTCAATGACCTTATATACCTCCTTTATAGCATGCGCTGGCTCTGGGAGAAATAACAATTTATCTGAAACTCTGCGACATGGACTGTCTAATGTCACAGGTCAACCAACCTCTCTACCTTGACTAACATAGTAGATGTTGAATAGAAACGCTTGGAATGCGTTTGAACAATAGCTGTAAAGCCACTAGCAATCTTAAGAAGCCGCCCATTTGTGGCATGTCCTGGAAGCATTCATGCAGCTGAACTAGTGAAGCAGCAGCAAACACATCAAGTAAATGATTGTCAGGTCACCTATGCAAGCCTTGTGGAAGTATCGAGATCTAGAAATACATAAGAAAGGTATACACGTCTCAAAAATAACATCAGTCACAGTCTATGTATTGTATTGAAAATAATTCCTCGCTACATCCTGTCTTATATAGTTTAAACGCTGACATGAAAGGTAGCCCTGGAGAAAAATGACAAGGTTGTTCCGGGACTGCCTTCACCTGGAGCACGACCCCCACTGCCAAGGTAATGACCAAGAGAATAACAGGTCGATCCCGCTGCTAGCTCGTATGGCATTGAAAAATAGTATCTGAGTGACACCATCCCAAGTAAGACAATCACCTTGGGCATGATAGAGATAGCGATATTATAAGCCGATTCGGATCTCGGGCCGTGGCTCTAGTCGTGTACAGTACCCTACTGTTTAGCCTTGACCCACTGAACTGATTGGGCGTATTATGGCCACAGAGAAAGGGCCTGCCTTACTTAAACAATCTATATCGCCTCCTGTATGAAACGACAACATGTCACGCGCTTCCTTTCTCGTTGGAAACATAACCCTTGGAATTGAACTCGTACAGATTTTCTTTCTGTTCCATCATAAATGACTTGGAGATTAAAATGGATCCGGATCGGATCTCGGATGATAGAGGTCTTGGCTGCTCTTTTTATCTCTTGGCCTTCACTGCCAAGAGATAAAGCGATGGTATTAGCGTGATCAGATTTTGATGTTTCGCAACTTTGAAAGTCAGTAAATAGAACTATACAGGTGAAAGGGCTGTTCAGCATTTGCTTTCCAGGGCGTGTAGCATGTCGAAAAGGCGGTATCATAGTTGGGTCAGGTGGCAGACAGGGGTGAGTGGAAAGGTCTTATTACAGGACATACAATCTCTCTAAAGCGGCTTGGAATGCGCATTAAGTAACAGAATTTCGATGAATGGTCCCTTGTAGTTCTTGAATTGACGTCTAAGAATTGATAGCTTGGTCTCAAGCCTACTTACAAAATAGAGCTTTGCGGGCAGGAACAGAAGTATGACACATGCTATATTGTATAGAAATATGCACAATCCGTTCTCGGGCTTGGCCCGGCTGGGCATCTGCCCATTTGCTCATTGGATGAAGATAAGCGACAGCCTCAACTATATACATCGTAGTCGGCTTGGCATTTGAAAAGTACAAATACTACGCCCCTGCTCGTCAATCAGGTATAGGACAACTACGGGCAAGGTCAATTCATCCTCAAGTTTTCTTAATGGCAACAAACATACCCGTTGCCGAAAGGGCCAGCGTGACTGATGCTCCAATCAATCTCAAAGAGATAGATGATGCCGCTGAGGACATTACAGAAGCGGTAGTCGAGTATTCAGATGCATATTACCGGAAGCTACTTCTGAAAATCGACTTATGGCTCCTACCGCTAATGTGGTTCTGCTATGGCACACAACAAGCAGACAAAACATCTCTTAGTACTCAGGCAGTCTTTGGCATTCGAGAGGACACGAACCTTGTGGGCGAGCAATTCAATTGGCTGAGCACAGTCTTCTACCTCTCATATATGGTGTGCGAGTTCCCGGGCAACTGGTTGATGCAAAAGTGTCATACTGGCAAGTTTTTGTCAATCGTTATGGTCCTATGGGGGATCATTGTTCTCTGTATTGCATTCGCCAAGAATTTCGCTCACCTGATGGTCCTTCGCACTTTCCAAGGAGCTCTAGAGTGTACCATCTCACCAACATTCATGCTGATTACAGGAGCATGGTACACCTCGCAAGAACACACGATGCGATCTCTGGTTTGGGGCACATCAAATGCCGGGATGAATATTATCGCTGGTCTTAGCATGTATGGAATCGGACTCCATGCAGAGAAGAATCCTGATGGTCTGGCTGCAGTATGTGAATGTTACTTCTACTTTGTCTTGAAACACTGTTATTAACTTATTCATAGTGGAAAGGCATCTCTTTCTTCCTCGGAGCTTTGACAATCACCCTTGGAATCATGGTTTGGTTCGTTCTCGGAACGCCTCGTGAAGTTCGATGGCTTAGCCAAGACGAGAAACGAGCTGCTGTTGCGCGAGTCGTTGCCAACCAGACTGGATCGGATCGCGAAAAACGTTCTGACTTCAAGTGGGAACAGGTTTGGAGTACTTTCAAAGGTATAGCGTTTGCCATGGTCCTCATCCGCCGGCTATCGTCAACAACTGCTAACGAACTCCCACAGACCCTCAGACCTACTTCTTCTTCTTTGTGACCATCATCAATGCATTGCCAAATGGTGCGAATACGACGTTCTCGAAGCTTATATGGAAATCATTTGGCTTCACCCCACTAGAGACTCTCCTCAAAGGATCAACACCCTACTATGCTCTAAGCATTTGTTGGTTCTTAATCGTCGGATTTATCACACTCAAGAAGCCAAACTTTCGATGTACGCTATCCCAATGGATTCTAGAAGCTCCTGCTGATTGCTGATATTGCAAAGTTTTCATGATGATGGTCGCCCTCATCCCAGCATTCACTGGAATGATGGCACTCTCGCTTCTCCCCTCGAAGTCAAACATGTGGTTAAGATGGGGCATGTACATGATGCAGGTGTTCGGATCGCTGCCAGGATTGAGTAAGTGTCCCTTCTGGATACACAGAACACCTACTAATGCCGATTTAGTGATTTGGACTTTCCTGCCATCTAATGTGGCTGGAAGAACTAAGAAAACGGTCACTGCCACCGTTCTCTTCATTGCTTACTGTGTCGGCAATGCCGTCGGAGCTCAAATGTTTGTAGCTTCTGATGCCCCTCGGTACATTCGAGGTATCACAGCCTGTGGTGTTTTGTACTGTGTAGAGTTTATGTGCATGGCGTCTTGGCGATTTTACTGTAAGTCATACGTATCATGCAAAACGGAACCGAAGTGCTAATTGATCACAAGATATCTGGGAAAATAAGAGACGGCGCAAGATCATCCAGGATCAGGGCATCTCGGAAGAGGAGAGCGAGCACCTTGGAAGGGTTAACGCCGAGAGTGACATGACGGATCGTGAGAACATCCACTTCAAGTACAAATATTAGTAGACAGGCGGCTGGGAATGAGAAACAAGTGGCGATGATAATAGTGCACTGTGAACTTCGGTTCTTCTATGCTTGCCAGTTTCTGTATTATATTAGCCAGGCTATTTTTCCATAGCATGACAACTAAATTTGTGGGGACGTTGCTAACAGTCTACTGAATACTTGTGTATCTACTTCACGTAACAGTACTCTCGACGGCAATAATCCAGTCTCTAAATCCGCTTCGTGTTAAACCCGTGACCAAGTTTGTTACATTTGCAGACCTCCTACCAGCTATACCTGAACATTCTATCTTCCTTGTCTGTCAGATCTGTTTTCGGTGCTCCGTATTTGTCAAGAAGCACTTGATCCTGTGACCCCAAGTTGCTCGCAGTCCCGACGTCAAGATTGTCTCGTATCTTGTTATCGTGCATGCAGACAATCCTATACCCGATGACAACAACAAACAGGAGACACCAAGTGACAATAGCTGTAACGACGCCATTAAAATACCTTGGGGATACTGTCCAAAGTTGTGGAGAGCCGATGCATCCAGCACAATATCCAATGAAGAACATGGCGTTCACAATAGATCGTTTGGTGTTTCCTTTGACATTCGAAGCGGTCAGGGACAGCGGGATTGACATTATTGACGTGATACAAGACGCCTATAATGAATTTAGTGATGTTCTAACTAGGAGTATGTTGAGGGTTGTCAAGCTTACCAGCCATGAAGCCGCGATTATTCCCCATCCCGCAGTGAGAGATAGTTTGAAAAGAAGAATATTACCAATAAGTGGCGGAAATATCAGAGCCAAAACGACCAACGTTCGGTTGCGAGGGAAAAGCCAACAGCCCAGAACACCGATCCAGAGAAGAGCGATCTGTACAGCCCCACATGGCGCAGTATATAGGATCGTCTGGTACTTGTCATACCCAATCGACTTGATAACCAGGGATGCGAACTATGTTCTCTTATGAGCATAGCAGTATATTACAGGTGTGAAGGAACTCACTGTCAGAACAGGTGACTGCATTGTTACAAGGACACCAAACCAGAAAACAAACCATGACTTTGGATCGAAAAGCGCCTCCTTGAGCTGTCTAAGCGAGAAGGATGTCTTGTCACCACCTTCACGATCTTTCACCATGCGAAGTGACAGCACCTGCTTTTCTCTGGCCGTGAGGAACCAAGCATCCTTGGGGCCATTAGGCATGAGAATGTAGAAAATCACCCCTGCGGCTGAGGTCAGTGCACCGCAGATAAGGAAGAGTGTACGCCAAGGTTGAAGAGCCAGTGAAGTATTCTTAGCGATGCCGTACATCAGCAAGCAGCCGACGACTTGCGCTAGGCCATTCATGGTGATCCAAATACTTCGTGGATGTTAGCGCATGACGGACAGTTGATATAAGTTTTGCAAGCTACTTACCCCGTGCGAGTAGCATGCTCTTCCTTTCGATACCATATTGCTGTGATGCTAACAAAGGCAGGAGAAACTGCACCTTCTGCAAAGCCTAGTAGAAATCGAACAGCTGCAAATCCGGCAAAGTTCTGCGGTGCAGCAAGACACATGCATATAACTCCCCAAAAGGCACTTGTGTTACGTCAGTAGATAGAGCAAGTGGATGTCATTGTTCACTCACACTGTTACGCCGACGAACTTGGTGAGATGCAGCTTGCTCATCAAGTAGATGAAAGGATACTCGGCCACAAGCTGCCCGACGTAGAAGATCGAAGAGCACCAGGAGTACTGATGGCTAGTCATTCTTAGATCGGTGATTAAACCAAATACCTGTGTATTCCTTTCAGTGATTTGTTCGTCTTACAACTCATCGTAGCTGGCTTACGCTGGCATAGCTAAGACTTTGCTTGTCCAGGTATTGGAGGAAGAAAACGAAGCACATCTTACAAATGTTAATCTTTGAGATGTTTGAGTGAGAGGATATTGTTATTTACGTACCATGGGTAGCACTGTCATGTCAATCTTTCTCAATACCTGTTTCTCTTCCTCGGGCGTGTAGGAATCGGATGCCACTTCGACAACATCGCCAGGTTTCTCGTCATGGCCGTCTCGGCTGCCGTTGCCCTCTGGCGCCGCTTCCGGCCTTGGGGACTTGGTTTCGAGCTGCGCATTCATGTTTGAATAGGATAGATTCAGTTGTGTACGTTGGGAAAGAGGATCACATTCAGTCTCATGTCATGACAGACCCAGACCATAGAGTAGCTCACTACGAATAACAATATCGGCCGAGCAAGGTGACATGTCGCAGACGTGCCGATATCCAATATTTAAATCCATATTGAAGGGGAAAGCGGAGAATGTCATATCTCTCATCAAGCTGTCTGTGCTTGTCTCCTTGATAACATGTGGGGAAGTGGCAGATTGCCGATGTTGGGTGGCCAAATACCCGACAGTAACTATCGGTAACCTGGCAAAGACCCGCCGTTTGGGTGAGGTGCTTAACGCTACTGTTCCCGCGCTAATTGCTTGGGTGAGCACCCCATCTTGCGCTGTCGGCAAGCCTGTAAGACGCATGCAATCTGCCGTTCGTTGAATTTGTCGAATGGCTGGCCTTCCTCGACATTACGTGTGCTTCAACATGGTCACTACTTAGATGCAAAACAAATCCTATTTTCGCCTCTTTCCATTCTCAACGTTGTAATTCCCATTCACAATGGTAACGGCAAGGGAGATCAGGGTCAAACCCTGGCTGCGCTCAGCACCGAAGTCGTACGTGCTGTCCAACGCAACCGTCGTCGATGTGTCTACCGGCTCATTACTACAGAACGTAGATCTCAAGGTTGAGAATGGCAAAATCACTTCCATTCAGCCCTTCGATCCTACAGAATATTCATCGGTTTATGAGATTATCGAATGTCAAGGGCACTATCTATGTCCTGGTCTAATTGACTCACACGTGCACCTGGTGGCGGTCCCGGGATATGACAACCTATCGAAGGCATTTGGAAACCCGGCAGACGTTTCTCTTCTGCGTCAACCGTATGTCTGCGCTCAAATGCTCCATCGTGGCTTCACCACCGTCCGGGACTGCGGAGGGGCCCTCTTTGCGTTGAAAGAGGCGATCGAAGATGGCGTGTTTCCAGGCCCCAGACTTTTCATTGCAGGCCACGCGCTTTCTCAGGCGGGCGGGCACGCAGATTACAGAGGACCGCATGACCATAGTGCTTGTTGCGGAGGCTCGACAACAGGATTGGGAAGGCTGTGCAATGGCGTCGCAGAATGCATGGCTGCGGTGCGCGATGAAGTACGAATGGGAGCGGATTTCATCAAAATCATGGGATCAGGAGGTGTATCGAGTCCAACTGATCGTATTGATCAATTGCAATTCACAGGCGCGGAGATCAAGGCAATCGTGGCTTGCGCTGACAATGCTGGCGTGTACGTGACAGCACACGCATACACCCCTCGGGCTATCAGGCACTGCGTGGAACATGGTGCCCTCGGGATCGAGCACGGAAACTTCATTGATAGGCCAACTGCCGAGCTACTCGCCAATAAGGGTGTATTTTTGACGCCGACACTGGTGACTTATGCCGAAATGGCCAACGAGAAGTGGGCAGGTTACCTACCGCCTGAGAGCGCAGCCAAGAATGTAGAGGTCCTCAAAGCTGGATTACAAGCATTGCGCATTGCAAGTAAGGCTGGTGTCACACTATGTTACGGCTCCGACTTGCTAGGGCCGTTATCAGCTGCACAGACGTATGAATTCACATTACGAAGTCAGGTTCTCACCCCGTTGGCGGTACTCCAAAGCGCAACTATTAACCCGGCTCGAATGCTGAGGCGTGAGACAGAGCTAGGCCAGCTTAAAGAAGGGTTTGCGGCGGACATTCTTGTTTTGAAGAAGAATCCTCTGGAGGATGTGACTATCTTGGACAATCCCGAGGAGAATGTACTGATGATTATGAAGGAAGGTCGCATATACAAGAGCCGCTGGGCTAATGCGAGTGAAGATGCAACTATCCCAGTACGCGTGAAGGCTGTATTATAAGCCGTGGAAGGAGAAGCAGCGGCGAGTTCGTCTGTAGACCGTCACACTGTCAACTACATATCATAGGTCAAATAGCTTTTAGAGTGCTGTATAGCAGACAATGGAAACGAGCTACTACCGTAGCAGAATTACATCGGTATTCCCTGGTCGTATCTGACTGTTAACTCATTGATATGAGGCCAATGGTCCGATGGATCTTTCTAAACTCTCAATGATATGAGGTCCACTCACTGAATTGAATGGACAAGAAGTATGACGTGCATCTTGTGCTTCATCCGATATCACGTCGGTATTTAGTCCTGGCTCTGTCGGCTAGCTGACCATCAAAGGCGGCCGAGATTGGGTCGTTGTAAAATACTGTATCTATTGATAACATTGCCCCACATATGATAACACCTTGTATACCCTGGATATGCTTAAGTAGTCGCCATGATGCAGTGTATCACAGAAGATCAGCCTATCTGCCTCAAAGTCATCGTATGTACACGTGTGAACCATGTGGCGACTAAACGTTCTGATCTTGGTGACTCTGGTCCCCGCAGTCATCACTAGTCTCATCGTGAAGGTCTTGAATGGTTCCTACCAAGGTTATGACCTCCCTGAACATGGCCAGGATGTGTTCTTGGGTATGCCATATGCACAACTCCCAATTGGCAACCTTCGTTTCCGGGCACCGCAAAGCCTGAACAGTACTTGGACTGGCACCAAATCCGCAGTCCCCTTTTCAGAAGTCTGCATGCAATACATTGTACGTGAAATCCTTCAGCACAAGTGAAGCCTCATAGGCGTTGACCTGATCCCTCAGTATCCTCCTGCTTTTCCCATGTCTGAAGACTGCTTGACTTTAAATGTAGTGCGTCCGAAAGAGGCGTTGAAACAGAAGCTACCAGTTGCAGTATGGATACACGGGGATTACTCTCTGTCTTATCTGACTCCGTCCATACAATACCACCGAAGTACCTTTTGGCATATGACGATCCTCGCAGGGGCGGACTGTATAGTGGCAGCTCGGCCGGGACCAACTTGACAAACTTTGTCAGGCAGGCTTCAAAGGCCAAAAAACCTGTAATAGCCGTGTCTCTCAATTATCGACTGAGTGCCTTTGGGTTTCTGTGGGGTAATACGACCGAAATACTCGCCAACAGTAGTGCAAATAATGGTCTTCGAGATCAACGACTCGCGCTGCACTGGATCCAGGAGACCATCAGGTATTTTGGTGGTGATCCATCTCGAGTTATCATCTGGGGCGAAAGCTCGGGCGCCTTGTCGGTCGGCAAACATCTAATTGCATATGGTGGACGTAATGATGGTTTGTTCCGCGGTGCAATCATGGAAAGCGGCAGTTTGGTGGGAAAATAGCCTTACAACATCAAGGATCCCCTGGCCTATACTGCTGATCTCTACCGCAACCTCACCGAGACAACGGGCTGTTCACAAGCTGACAGCGCTGAACTTGAATGCCTACGCTCATTACCTCTCGATGTACTTTCAACTGCTTTGAATGTCAGCCATACGCCTGTTTTCAGTGGAACGGGACTTGGCCCCCGGCTGACTCGGGTCGATGGCAATTTCTTGCAGGATGGTCCTACTGACTCACTAGATAAAGCCCACTTTGTCAACGTGCCGATCTTATACACCACCAACACAGATGAGGCGACCATATTCGGCTTTGGTGGACAAGTCAACACGGATGAGGACTTTCGAGCCTTTGTGGCAACTGGTGGTCCAGATAACGCCACAATCGAAGTTATCGAAACACTTTATCTTGATATCAACGCTGTCGGCTTACCAGCAGGTTACCAACAGTCACCCAGCAGTGATGAAGTCTATGGCAAGCAGTGGAAGCGTGAGGTGGCATTTCATACCGACGTTGTCGAAACCGTATCGCGACGGAAGGTTCTCGATACATGGGCTACAACTAACGGCATCGCATACTCTACACGCATCAATCTGATGCCTCTTGATCAGGCTGCAGCAGTCGGCTCCCCTCATGCCGTTGAACTAGCATTCGTTTTCAATAACGTTGCTAGTTCTAGTTATAACGACGAGCTACGATCAGTATCAACCCTAATGAGTAGAGTTTGGGCATCTTTCATCTCAGACTTGAATCCGAATCATCATGGAGGCAGGTAGTCTCTACACATCTGGACGATTCTTTCGATTCTGTCGTTCTAATTAAAAACTACTTACTGTATGTGGAGTACCCAAGTGTCCGCGCTGGAATTTGACAAATCCGGATGGTGTCGGGACGAATTTCGTCTTCAATTCTAATGGAACAAATGGCCTCAACTCATTTCTCGAGCTCGATGATTATCGGCTTACGCAAACTAGATATCTAAAAAACTATCATGAAGAGTAAAATGTGCTATGAGGCGGTACGCATGTAGAGGGAGAGCTTGACCATCTTGTGGTAAACATGAGGTTGACCACTCTCAGCACATCTTTCATTCGTTTAACTATTCATTCTGCTATCACTCCACAAAGTTCAATACATCCATGCCAGTCAACCCCATGAGATAGACTTGATCATCATCAAAAGGCCCGGGAGCAGAGAACAAATAAGAATCGAAATTGCCCGCAGGGTCAGTGGTGTTGTCCGGTAATGGCATGAGCAAAGAATGTGGTGTGACCTGTTGAAGAGCCGTTGCTCCGTCCCAAGAAAGCGAGCCTGGGATTTGATGTCCCATGGCCCACAAACTAGTATGCTGAGTTTGTAATGTGGAGGACTGTTCGGTTGAAGATTGACCTGATGGTGAGTCATTTCCGCTGTGGAGAGAATGTGACCTAGACAACCACACCAGCCAAGCGTCATAATCAGAAGATTGTCCTGTTTGAGACGTTTGAGCTGCCGTTGTTGGAGACTGAACATCTTGCAGCTTTTCCACGGCCTCATTCGCAATAGATTGTAGAGCTCCCACAAACGAAACACCCATCTTTGCAGTCATGTTCCCCTCAGCCATTCTATGCAGGCAGTCAAGCCCTAATTGAACCCTAGCCTCATACCCAGAATCCCTCTCCAGAATGCCAGCTAGGAGGATAATAATCGTGGCGGTGCTACACCCCTGAAAGTCGGTGAATGAAAATCTAGTAAGGTTTCCTGTTCCTTTGATTTCTTCAAACATGGACAGCATTTTCTTCGCTGTTTTGATGCAGGACTTGGCCCTATCGCTTACATTACGTCCAATCTGCGGTGGTTGCGGTTCTTTATCGAGTTTATACCGTAGGCGCGCTCGAACGACAGTAACAACTGAAACTTTGCCCATTGCGATCCATGCGTAGTAATAGTTCAGGTACAGGTGGAAAACGGCTCGGTATGATGAGTCTCTGGGGTCAAGATGTTCCAATTTGAATGTAGTAGGAAGCGAGCTCTTCCACTCTTTCAACTCAGCCTCACATGTGTCCAGTGGGATCATGCCATCACTAAATCATTGTCGTTAATGTCTCATATAGATCGATAAGAGTAAGAACACAAGGTCTCCCTTACCCAGATTCCCCCAGTTTGTCCAAGATTAATGCCAGCTTAGCATCTGCTATCTGATGTTCGATGTTGTCAAATCTCTGTACGCTGTCTAAAGGCGGATAGGGTTTTGGAAGAGCAACGGTTATGATGTCCGCGTTAATGGAGCGAGGCCGATTCAGCTTCACTGTGACAGATCTGCTGGAGGTTAGTGGGACAAGTACTAGGTGCTCAATATAGTGGCATACCGTTCGAGGGAGTAGAGTGCCCACCAGACTCTACGTCGGATCTCCTTCTCCCTTTCACTTAGGAGCGGGTCGTCCGTATTCTGGTGTAGGTCAAGGGCAAGGGCTTTCCTCAATGCGATTCCCATATACATATACGAAGATCCAATGGCGCTGGATGGTAGTAGATAAACTCCAATCATATAAGGAGCCTGGACGCATCGGATTGACGGGCGGTCTATGATGTCGGGAATGAGTGCACGTGCCTCGTTGTAGAAAATACGACCGGGATCTCCGTCCTCCTGCACGAAAGATGCTACCGAGCGTTCGCGCTTCGCCAACGTAGTCCATTGGCTTCCCAAAGCAAGAGCAGCATGTGCCATGCAAACAAAGGTGCTGTCTGACCGTAGAGGAGACACAGAATTAGCGTAGAACTCTTTAATGTCGGCCAGCAATTGGGCTTGATCAAAGTAGAAGAAGCTATCTGTGCCGTGATCGATGCATACAGATAGTAAGAACTCCGCGACAACATGGGGAGGGAAGGCGTCGACTGCTTTTCGTAGGCGTCTCAACTCTGCAGGCTGCAACAAAGGAGTCCGTACTACTTGCTAGGAAATACTTGAGCTAAGTTATTACTTTAATCTCTAGAGAACGTACGGTTTGCAGCATCATCTTGTCTGCCTCAGTTTCAGTGTTAGATTCAAGAGAGAAAGCCTCTCGGAGCCTTGAGAGAAACCTAGGCCATACGGCGCGTTGTGTCGGATCTTACAACCCAGTTTTTAGTACGTCTACGTGGAACAGACAATGGACCTTGACTTACCATTGCCCATAGCAAAGATCCCTTCTGGACTGGTCTCGGCCATAGCCGCAGTCGCCAAGATACTACTGATTTCATTCTGCGATCCTCTACTATGATTTGGGGACGAGATTTCATCGTCCAATGAACTGACTCTTCTGAACTGGAGTGAGCTCGACATTTCTCGCAGGCGTTAAGAAGGGGCAGTCAACTTACCGATCATACCGACAGGCAAGTGCTTTCTTGTGACATCTCTGGCAGACCCCAGAAAGAGTCTCAATGCACTTGGACTTTCTAGCCTTACATAGATCACAACTACAGGCGTTAGAGTTATTGAGAGTATAGCGGCAACAGCCGTCTAAAGAATCAGGCTCAAACACTTACGCTCGTGGGGCTCTCTTCCTATTTTCATCTGCTACTCGGCGGTGTCTCCGCCGTCGTGTGCCAGCGGCGGGTGTGCGCATCGTTCATTGGGACGGACAGCCGAGCATATCCCAGCAGCAGAGGGTAAAGGTAACAATGGATAAGTTGCGTACGCCTCAGGCCCGTGGAGTTGAAGGAGCAGGGCTTGTGGCCAGTTTTCCGACGATAAGAGATACGGGTGTCGGATACGCCCCCTGAAATAATGGACAGGTAACCGACGCTATAGTGGGGCTTGTGGGGCATTGGGAGCCTTTTTGCTCCTAATATGCGGAGAATTAGACGTACACCATCAGGGCAGCCACAGGAGCCACAACGTTGGGAAACCAATGTTATCTAATGCGTAGATCTGTGAACATATGCCCCATATAGGGCCCATTGAATTAAGGTACGCGTTTGGACTAGAGGTGGTCTAATAACATTGTGTTTCATCTCATTGAACCCATTCAATGGAGACTTAACAGCAAATTGCCCTTTGACTCAACTGGTGGGCGAGATTGATACTGGTCCTAGCAAGGCGATGCTGTAAGTGCTCGCACAAAGCCTTTAGGTCACCCATGCTTGCGAATTTCTATTATTGTAGAGACCAGAATGCTTTCTTCAACGCTCTTAGACCTCAAAGATTCAGCAGCAGGAGATACTTTCGTGTTACTGCCTCGTGATGCTTTGATGCAATTGTTTGAAGTTGAGCGTCTAATTCTGCGTCACTACATTGGGTTCCCAGGATGACTAGAGATACGGTCTAGATATTTTGCAATGAACACCTTATCCATCAAGGGCGCAGGGTGATCAACGCCTCCAAGAACATTATCACCCCCTGGCAAGCTCTCGAACAACAAAGTAGCGCTTTCATCCGTATATCCGTCCAGGACAGCAGTAATACGAGCAAGAGGACTGCCGGGATACAGGCCAGCATACTCTAGTGCCTGCTCCTTCCACATGCTGAATGGTATGACGTCTATGTGGCCTTGACCACTGATTGCACCCATCTGCTTGAAAAAGTCGCTGCAGGTTGGTGCCTGAGTCCTTAGAAAGTCAAAATCTTGACCCAATCTAAGGGACTCTTGTGTGATGATAGTAACCATCGTTTTGGCTAGATAGTCAACTGGTAGCACAAGTGACATATCAGCATCTATCAGAGGGAATGCACCCATTTCAATGCTTCCCTTAATTAAGTTGTGTAAGAAATCGCCGCGATCACGCCTAAAATGACCAGTCTCTGTGGAGGCCGTAACGTAAGGCAAGCGGTAGATAGATGCCCTCGCCCCACGCCAACGAGCTGCCGCCACCAATTTCTCAGCGAGATATTTCGAGGTTCCATAGCCGAATTCAACATCACTTTCATCGAGGCTTAGGCCCATATGGAAAGGCAGTGTAGAGATTGTGGAAACGAGGTGGACTGCCTTCGCTCGGCCGCGGGAGGCCAACCTCAGAACCTCATGAGCGCTGACAATGTTGGGGCTGACATAGTCTTCGAGTGGTCGTAACCAGTCGACCTGAGCCCCGGAATGACAAATCGTGTCTACGCGATCAGCCAAGTCATCGAATACTTGATCAGTCATCCCAAGCAACGGCTGTGTCAAGTCGCCAATGATTGGTTTGATCAACGGTGCAAATTTGGGCTCCCAAAGATCATATTCTCGCAATGTACTCATAAGCCGCTGCTGTGCCTTGTCAACAGATGAAGCACGGACCAGGCAGTATGTGGTAATGCCTTGTTTCAGTAATTCAGACAAGATGAAGGCTCCAACAAAGCCAGTCGCTCCAGTCAGAAACACAGACCCGGGACGTTCAGCAAAACGATTGACTTGCTCTCGGGCTGCCTTGTCGAATATGAAGCTCCTATCGAGGCAGCCTTTGCATATGGCCTTCATTTCCAATCGACTATCCGATGTCTTCGCTGTTGACGATATATCAGACTCCTGCAGTTGGTCTAGCAAGGATTGACTGAGCGCTCTCAAACTTGGGCACATGAAGACGATATTGACAGAGAGAGCTAACCCAGTCAGTGTCGCAAGATGATTGCGCATTTGCACCGCTGTCAACGAGTCGATGCCGATTTCTTTCAATGGACGATCAATATCCACGTCGAAAGGGTTTGTGAAACCCAGTGCTTTAGCAACAACCTGGCGGGTCATCTTGAGCACAATAGGGCCGTGTTCCCTTGGTTCGGCGTGACTGAGAACCTCGCGCAAGTTTTGCTTGCCCGCAGAAACACCTTGTCTACCATTTCTCTCCCGATTTAGAAGTGAACTGAGTAATGGTGGTATATCACCACCCTGTTCCTCGACATAAGCTCGAAGACGCTCCAAATCAAGGACAGCTGCCATAGTCAGCGGACGTCTGCTGACAACGGCTTGTTCAAACAGTTCCAATCCCTCCTCAGGTGTCAAAGGATCCAGACCATATTGAGAAAGGTGATTCAAAGTTGTCGTTCCAAGTTTGGAGGCCATACCATCACCTGCCCAGGTGCCATAAGCAATGGAAGTTGCCGGTAAACCTTGGGCATAGCGAAAGTAAGCCAGTGCATCAAGAAAGGTGTTAGATGCAGCATAATTCGCGAGGCCCGGCATGCCCATGACACCAGAGATGGATGAAAACATCATAAATAAGTCTAAATCCATGTCTCGAGTTGCCTGGTGCAAATTCCAAGCACCGTGCACCTTGGGTACAATTGTAGTCTCACAGCGCTCCGGTGTCATAGTAGAGAGAACCCCTGAGTCGATAACACCGGCTGCATGGACTATGCCTCGTAGGGGTCGGTCCTTGTTGAACATTACCATAATGGAACGGACAATGTCTTGGTTGGCTACATCGCCATTCAATACGGTAGCTTTGGCGCCCAAGGTGAGAAGCTCTGCCACCAACTCATTCGCACCTGGACACTCCATACCATGACGCGATGTCAAAACCAAGTCACAGACACCGTGATGACTGACTAGCCACCGTGCTACGCGTGATCCAAGATCTCCAAGACCACCCGTTATCAACACTGCACCATCTTGTCGTAAAAGCCGATCTTTGACCAACGTTGGCTTCGAACATGCATCAACACGTTGCAACCGTGGGACAAACACTTGATCCTGGCGCACAGCGCATTCAGGTTCTGTGTCCTGCATCAAGGCCGATATGACACCCTCTTTCGCCGTTTCGTGGTCGAAATCGAGGAGGCGCAAGTGCAATTCAGGATGCTCACTTCTAGCAGTCCGCATTAAACCCCATAGCAGCGACCCAGGTCCCGGAAACATGGAACTGTTATCAAGTTTACCACCAAGGCCAATAGTGTGGTGGGTAATCCATATTAGTGGCGGTGCAAAGTTAGTTTGGGCTGCCGTTTGTAACTGCGCGAGTGCTTTTGTCATTGTTTCTTTTGCCCGAGGTATAACGTCGGCTCCTAAGTCCCATAGACAAATCAAGCCATTCATTTGTGCGGCATCTCCGATTTTATCGACCTGTATGAATTGTATACCGGCCTGCGACAAAGTTTTCATGGTGGTCGCTGTCCACTTCGAGTCGAATGTCTCAATTATAAGACCCCAGACACCTTTAGGACGAACGTTGTCCGTCTTAACTGAATGCCATACTACTTCAAATTGGTTGCGTGTTATATTGCCTCGGGGGTAACCGTTTTCAATGCTATTAACTCCAGAAATACCATTAGCAATCCCGGCACGATTCCGATCAGGCCTTATAAGAGGCTTGCTTATGGTATGAGGAAGAGTATATTCGCGTTGGAAGGAGTAGGTTGGTAATTGAGCTCGTTGATAGCCGAACGGTTTGAAGTAGGCTTGCCAGTCGATAGGTACATTTCGTATATGTAAATGAGCTAGACATTGCTGAAGCATCGAGACACCATCATTGCGAGGACTGAGAGAAGGCAGCCAAGTGATGGCCGGAGTCTGGTTACGATCTGCAACACACATTGCACCCATGCCACAAAGAACTTGGTCAGGTCCTAGCTCAATGACTACGTTGACGCTTTCACTGACCAAGACCTGTATCCCATCACTGAATCGGACTGGTTCGCGGGCTTGTTTGACCCAATATTGAGCATTTTCCAACTCGCCCGTCTTAGCCAATGTCCCTGTTTGGCTACTGATAATTTTGAGCAGAGGTGGGTTGAACTGTATGGTCTCAGCAACTGCTTGATAGTCTGCTAGCATGTCTTCTATACAGCGAGAGTGAAAAGCATGTCCGACAACAAGTTTTTTGGTCCTATGGCCTTTCCCATTGAAATGACTAGTTATATTTTCGATACCATCTTGATGGCCGGATATCACCGTCTGCGTTGGTGTATTGTATGCAGCAATATCAACCTTGGCAGCATGACCCATTCGCTCAATAGTTGCAGCTACCTCGGCAGCGCTGGTTTCAAGCGACACCATGCTATAATCGCCAGTTTGAGCTTGCATTAAACGGCCAAGTGCTGCTACTAGCCTACAAGCATCGGGAAGGGTCAATATGCCCGCTATGTGGGCAACAGTCAACTCGCCTAGGCTGTGGCCCAAGACAAAGTCTGGTTTCACATTCCAGCTGTGCCAAAGCCGCCACAGAGCTACTCCCAGGGCGAACAGAGCAGGTTGAGCGAAATCCGTACGATCTAGAAGCAGGGCACTTGAGCTTTTGGGCTCTGCCCACATGACATCAAGTAGCGGTACTGCCAACTCCGTGTCAAATATACTGGCGATTTCGCGTAATGTGTTGTCAAAAACGGAGTAGACCTCGCACAAGTCTCTACCCATGCCTGGCCACTGACTACCTTGCCCGGTGAAGAGCATAGCAAGTCTAGGCTCCGTAGCGACCTCGTTACAGTCAGTAGAGATCTGGAGGTCTTCGTGAATATTCAGGTGCAACTTTTCCAGCAATTCGTCTTTATCTTGAGCCACCAATACCAATCGCCTTCGAAGATGACTGCGAGTACACGCCAATGAGAAGGCAATGTCACCCAGGTTATCTTCACTACCGAAGGTATTGATATGTCGGTAAAGCCTCTCAGCCTGCCTGCGTAAAGCCTTGTCTGTGTCTCCTGAGACGAGAAAGGGCAAAATGCCAGGCAACCTAGCATTCGCTGGGATCACGGGCTGCTTAGGCGGTTCTTCAACAACTATATGAGCATTTGTCCCGCCTATACCAAATGCACTAATCCCTGCCCGGCGTAGACGATTGTCTCGGGACAGCCATGACTGTTTGTTCAACACCAAGGCCATGTTTGCACCTTGCCAATCCACAGCTGGAGTAGGGTTCGCGACATGGAGCGTTTGAGGCAACGTGCTATGTTGCAAAGCCAGGACTGCTTTTAATAGGCCCACGAGTCCACTGGCTGCTTGAGTGTGACCAATGTTGGATTTGGCAGTGCCAACCAACAGGGGGTGTATAGCACGACTTGGACCAAACACTTCGGCCAACGCGGCACCCTCAATGGGATCACCGAGTTTAGTAGCTGTCCCGTGAGCCTCAATGTAGTCTATATCATTTGGTTGGAGTCTAGCTGTAGCTAGTGCGGTTCGAATGACTTGTTGCTGGGAAGGGCCGCTAGGAGCAGTCAAAGTTGCACTACGGCCGTCGTGATTAACCGCCGTACCTCGTATCACACCATAGATACGATCGCCATCTCCTTGTGCAGCGGATAGTCGCTTGAGCATGACAACGACAGAACCCTCGGACCATCCCGTTCCTTCTGCATCTGCTGAGAAGGATCGACAATGTCCATCCGGTGACATCCCCTGGAGCTGCGAGAATTCTGCATGCAACCCTGGATTCAACATCAAGGTTATTCCACCAGTCACAGCCATGTCGCATTCACCTTGACGTAGCGCCGTACAAGATAGATGAGTCGCGACTAGTGAGGAAGAACAAGCTGTGTCCACGGTCATCGTGGGGCCCTGTAGGCCGAAGAAGTACGAGATGCGGCCGGACATTGTACCACCAGCTGACCCGCTTACTGTATATCCATCTAGATCCTCCAGATCTTGAACGGAACCAGGGTTAAGACTGTTGTGAGATGAGATGTTACTCGCTCCAATATACACGCCGGTCCGGCTACCTCGAAGCTTTTCCATAGTGTAACCTGCCCTCTCAAAGGCTTCCCAACAAACCTCAAGCAGCATATACTGTGAAGGGTCTAATCGGCGGGCTTCTCGAGGCGAAATGCCAAAGAAGGATATATCGAAAGAGTTGATCGATTCAACAAATCCACCACAGCGACAATACATATTACTTTGAGCGTCGGGTCTAAGATCATCACTCCAACGGCCCTCAGGTACATCTCTGATGGCGTCACCCCCAGTATCAAGTAGCTCCCAAAACTGTTCGGGGCCGTTTATTCCACCGGGTAGACGACAAGACATAGATACAATTGCGATATCTTGATTATCATCCGTGTGAAACTGCTGACTAGGAATTGATTTCAGACGAGGCGCGTTGGCCGAGCCACTCAGATACGCTGCTAATGTTTTGATCGTGAAGTGTTCGAATAGTTTCGCTACTTGAACTGGCTGCCCCAAAAGTATTTCGAGCTCCTTCCGAACGCGAACAATCCGTAGAGAGTCTCCTCCAATTTCGAAAAAGTTGTCGTTGATACTCAATCGGTCATGGCCAAGAACCTTTGACCAGATTCGGAATATGTAGCCTTCTAACCCAGTAGCGGGTATCATGGCGGAGGTGCTGGTCTCAGATGTCGTAATTGGATCTGGAAGTGCTTTACGGTCGATTTTCCCATTGATGGACAGGGGAAAGGCGTCCACCTCAACAAAAAATGCCGGTACCATGTAAGAAGGGAGTCGCTCAGCAACCCAGTAGCGTAAGTGGCGGCCACCTCCATTAAGCGCCAGTGAACAGGCTTCGGAGTTTCCGTTCCTGAGTGGTTGAACCTTCTTCAAGTAATATGCCACCAGTCGATCATCGCGGCTGATAACAATCGCCGCCGATATGCTTGCGTGTGCGGTGATAGCTGCTTCAATATCACCAAGTTCAATCCTATGACCTCGGATCTTAACTTGTCCATCTATACGACCCAAGACACTTAACTTGTCAGATGCTATAAAACGAGCGACATCGCCGGTTCGATAGAGCAGGCCAGGATGAAATGGGTTATTCACAAATCTAGCCCGACTGAGCTTGCTGTTGTTGTGATAGCCACGGCCAACGCCAAGCCCTCCAATGCACAATTCTCCAGGAGAACCGGCTGAGACTGGTGACAAGTCATCGTTGAGCACATACAGGTGTGTGTTTCCAATAGGTCCTCCTATGATTACATCATGGTCGTGGCATACCCTCCACATACTGGAATAGACACTTGCCTCAGTTGCGCCATATAGATTCCAAACCTCATCGCTGTAGTCCATCAAGCGATCTGCAAGGGTCCGAGGTAAAGCTTCACCGGCGCTAAAGATTTTCTTGAGTCGTGGTAGGCCCTGCCATCCTGAATCTACCATCATTTGCCAGATTGTAGGTGTTCCTTGCATTATAGTAATTTGATGACGTTCCATAAGTCCCACAAGAGCTTTCATGTCTAATAATTCGTGTCTTTGCGCGATTATTGTGGTTGCTCCGCAGGAGAGTGGCAGAAAACAATCTACAACGGCCATATCGAAAGACACTGTGGTGATTGCAAGCAATCGATCTGTTTCGTTGCAACCTGGTTCCTTTTGCATTGAGACAAGTAGGTTTGCGAGCCCTCCATGAGTAATCTCAACTCCTTTAGGCTGGCCAGTCGATCCTGATGTGTACATCACATATGCCAGATCGTCGCTCTGTGTTAAGACATCATCGTTAACGCCATCCTCAGACGTAGAGGTTGTTTGTAGTGCCTCCTCTAAGCTTAGAAAGCACCAATCTCCAAGAGAAGCAAAAATGTCAGAGGTTTCGGTATCGGTTATAATGAGCTTTGGGCAAGCGTTCTCCATCATTTGCCTGACGCGTTCGACGGGCAAAGTCGGCTCAATTGGTACGTAGGCGGCACCCGTCCTCAGGACACCTAGCAGTACCGCAATGAGCTCGACGCAACGATCCAAGGCCACGCCGACAAGATCGCCACTGTTAAATCCTCGATGTATAAGAGCTTGAGAAAGACGATTTGCAAATGCGTCGAGCTCTTGGAAGGTGAGTGACTTGTCGCCACATACCACAGCGACTTTGTCGTGATATCTTTTGCTAATGGGATGAATGAGCTCGTTTAGGGATGGCCGTATATTGTCTGAACCATTGATACCATTTGTTCTAGACTTATTGATGATGGTCTGAACCAATCTCTCTTCTGCTGGAAGAGTGTCCATCTTTTCTGTGGTAAAGGAATAAGCTCTTTAGCTTGTCACATACACAAGGATATCGAGTTGGGTGTATTATCACCCTCTATCACCCTTGCTTCAAGTCTGTGGCCCAGTAAGTCATTGCTAGTGCATCGCCGAGGGGGTGACGTAGAGTATGTACCATTTGCTACTGGGCATCTCTTGGAATTGGGGGAATCAATGACGACGAAGGCGTCATCGTCAGTGTAAGATGTTGACCCATATATTTTAGAAGATATGTAGACACTGGAGGGTTTCTCTAAAGGCTAAGATATCCCGATCAATGCTAATCCTAGATGGCTTAAACGCAAGATCATTCTCCCTAGTTGTATTGACTATGATATAATATAGCCAAAGGATTGGGCTCCTGCACGGTATACTGGTTGCCCACCCTTACGTGTTTCATTATGATGACTATCTAGTCTCCCACTAAAATTCATGACCTCCTGTACTAATACTTGTAGATACAATTGCCTGTCACTAGTCTTGAAGAGAACATTCGATGGTCTTGACTATGTTCTACGTCTCCTCAATTTGGAAAGTCTGTAAATCCATAGCATAATTGGAAAGCGGAGGATTGATCATCTACCGTCACGACACAACTATGCGACTGAATTAAGCCTTGCCATTCGTTTAAAAAGAGCTCCAATGTTTGTACTAGAATGGAAACCGTGTAGCATCAATGTGACGATTAAATCCGAGAAGGAATACTGGAGTCCGAATCATTGTGGGACTTGTGTTATTCTCGGAAAAGTTCCCGAGGTAACGTCTGAGAAATGAATCCACATGTGCTTAACATGGCATTCTTTATCCATCCCGTCATTTGAGCCGGATTTGTCTAGCCACATTTCCAGATACATGGGTCTGTCACAGATGTGCAGCTACATGAGCAAGTCTGGATCAGCCTAGTCTTACGCCAAGTCCGGGAACCCACAGGATCATAGCCAAGCCGTAGCTCAAAGATCAGCAGGCAGGAGCTCAATTTGTCGATTATACCGCGATAGTCGACACGTCTGAGAAATATCCTAGTAATTCTGAACCATCGCAAAATGATTCGCATCCCGCCACCATTACAATAAGTCTTGACAAAGAGCCTCATTCAAGCTGGCCTGCGATCACTTACCAGCTTGTGGAAGGAGAGACGCAGTAGCTTGTATTGCATTATGGTTGTTGTCTTGGTGGCTGGGGGCCTAGGTGATCTAGGTCGTCCTATCACTGCCGCCCTTTTTGATACAGGCAAGCATGAGATTTGGATCATGTCAAGAAAGGTACGAAGCGGTTTTGCGATACAATATTGTGCGACATTAATATGATGAATGCAGATAGTGGACAGTAGTTTGAACTCGGAGCGCATTTCGCCTCTGACTGGCGAAAAATATTTCCCAGTGATTCAGACCGACTACAAGTCTGAAGATGAGCTTCTGGAGCAGCTTACACAAAAGCGTGTCGAAGTCGTGATCTGTGCTCTTCCTATGGACAGTGACTCCGTATGTGCCACGCAGAAGCGACTGATCCGGGCCGCCGACCAGTGTCCTTTCGTCAGGCGCTTCATTCCGTCTGAATTTAATGTCGAATATAATGTTGGGAATGATGTTCTTCCGTACCCGGAGAAGAGGTTCCACCTTGCCGCTAGAGAAGAGTTGTCCAAGACAACAACCCTGGAATATGCATACATATACACCGGAATGTTCATGGACTATTTCGGTCTACCACGGATCGCAAGCTCATTACGGCCGCTGTGTTTCTGCGTTGACCCGGCAAGTGGACAAGCTGTGTTGCCCGGGGATGGAGAAGGAAGAATGAGCATGACTTTCACGACAGATTTTGCACGATATCTAGCATTGGCGCTTGAGTTGGATAAGTGGAAACAAATTATGACAACGGTCACCAGTACTGTGTCGATGAATGAGCTCGTCAGACTGTACGAGAAAAGTTTAGGTCGTAAGTTTCAAGTGCGCTATCAGCCAGTCGAGAAGCTTCTCCGGCATGAATCTATTGATCTACCGGTCAATATAGCTATAGCCGAGGAATATTCAGATCGATTTCCACAGGGGATTCGTGGGATAGTGGCTGATCTTGAGGCATCTGTAGCCCTTGGTGGATATGATCTAACCAAGCTGGGCGACCATCTCGACCTGATCAAGGAGTTTAAGGGTAAAGCCCCTACGCCAAAGTATATCGAGGATTTGATTCATGAGGCGTGGAAGCCAGTCTCTAACAAGGAGCTGCAATGAGTAGCTATCACTTCTTATAGCAACTTAAAAGACGACTTGTGATGAATATGCATATTCACTTGAGAGTCAGAGACTATGTGTTTCTAGATTGACCCGCTCCTAACAATACACCTCATCCACTTCACCGTAATTAGTCTTCCATACTCCAGGACTGTCTTTGAGGAATTGGGAACGGAATCCAATCATTCGCTGACCTCTTGGGCTTAGCGATTGGGCAATTTCCTTGTTAACAACAAACGGGTAGGCTTCTTCAGGAGTCAGGTAGGAACACTGAAAGACAATTGCGACTCCCCTCCTGATAAAGTCTTTTGTTCTGTTGGCACCGCCTCCATGTACAACCTTTCCAGTAATGAAACAGGCATCACCCTCATCCATCTCTGCTGGAATGGTGTCTTCTTGAGTTCCATTTTGCGAAAAGTCGTCCCATTTGTGACTTCCAGGAATAAGCCTAGTTGCACCATTCTCATCAGTGAATGGAGTTAACGCCACAAGGAAGTTGCAGCTGGCCTCGGGCGCGTCTGGCCCGCAGCGAGTGAAGATGGGAAACTGCCATTGATCCCTATGTAATGGCTGGGCTTTGCTTCCAGGTCCAATATCGATGAGTTGAGCAGAATTCATCCAATAGCCCCCAGCGTCTTTCAAATAGATTTCCTCACATAGTTGGTGAATCAAATCACATTCTAGAAATTCGTGACGAAATGTTTTGCTCACTGCGACCAAACCGTTCAACCTCTTGGTATTGTCACCGTGAAACTCCTGTAACCATTCTTCTGACTGTTTTGATCCTGAACTGAGTCTATCTATAGCAGGCTGGACCTCTTCATTCAAGCGACGGACTTGATCTTTGGTGAAGAGGCCTTTGATTATGACACCCCCATCCTCACGAAGCGCTTTGAGAACCGCGTCGCGACCTTCCACAGGATTGACTTGTTGTAGCTTGGTGACAGTCTTGGACATGGTATACTCAAGCGGGCTATTACTTATCAGTAGGGTTGGATAGATCTTGTTGACACAGGCTGATGTAAGAGTTCTTTCTTTTTCGATGAAGGTGGTAAAATTCAAAGTAGCCCCATTTACTCAATATGACCCATGTCTATGACCAATTGATTATATGCACGGTTGCAATGTTCAATTTACATGGCACCGCTGGTTGGAGTGGACTGCCCTGTCTTTCTGAGCGGACACGTAGTCCGAGAAGGATGCGAGTGTCCATTGATTACCAAACTTGGGTTTCGGGTCCGAGAGCACCCCTTATCTTCCAATTCTCTGCAAGTTAGGATGCAGTGCTACCGTACTAATCCAGTCCAATGTATGTTGACTTCTAATCAGTCTAGGTTCTTGTGTCTCTGGGGGTGGATATAGTAGTAAATGTCTAAATTCTAGCGAATATTCACCGCGAACAAGAGTGTATTGGTACAGAGCCCGCACATGTAACGTTGAGCCCCTGTTAGTTAGCCTTGGCTGCATAAACACAATGCGGGAGACACTATTCGAACCAAGAGGCATGTTACTAAGTCAGTGAGCTGCAACGAGTGTACAATGCTAAATAATAATGACATTTGGTAATAGCAAAGCTCCGCTTGCACATATTCGCTGTTAGCCCTAGGAACTGAATGACTCGCTAAATAGGTTCGTCATTGTAGCATCGTAATGAAGCTTTTACCGTAAAAGCAAACCCAGTTCATTCACATACAGAAAACGTATCACAGAAGACTTACGCAGGTGTCGACTATACTCATGCTGACTGTGGCCTAAGCTTTTCCGAATTGCGTTGCTTTAGGTCGAGCTTGAACTATTTACCAGATTGGCCAAAGACTATAGCATTGATCATAAAGAAATCCTCCCGGAAGCAGCCTAGGTAAGCTAATCTGGAGTGAAGGTGTTGGTAACAGGCGCTCGAACTGCCACACTCTGAGTGTCAATTGTAATGAAGGAAGGAACCTGCAGATGTAGGATTCGGGAACCGGAGACCATCGTGATGTCAATATGCGGCGATCCTTTCGATTTAAATTACTAGTCGACATACATGGCCCATATGCTCACGAGATCCCATGAGGGGCGAGGGTCTAGCAGGGTATAGACATAAGTAACCGTGTAGAGCGTTGTTCAAGTAGATCATTGGTCAATCATTGTGAACCCCCTATTATAACTTAGGGGGCTTGCCTGCCGAGTGAGCGAGCCTCGGACTTTCAACCCGTGAGCCAAGATGCCGAATGTAATGGCATGAAACGAATTCCCTTGAGTGCATCTGATTGGGGGAGTGATTGAAAGGTGTCTGGTCATGTCGATAGGTCAATAATTCTGAATTTTACCTTCTTCAACCTGTTCATTGAATGGAAACTCAGCAGCATGTTATCCTTCACTACAATCCCTGACAGAGTCTTCTTGTCTTCAAAACTATCTATCCACACTTATCGGACAAACCTATCATTGGTCCTCGTCCTCCATCAATATGTTATCAGCAAGAGGCACTGCTGCCTCGCTTCGTCGACAAGAGCATATATGGGACATAATGGCCAATCCCTACTGCTCAGAGCTGAACCTGAAAGGTTTCATCAATCTCGGCACAGCAGAGAACTGTTTGATGCAGATTGAGTTGATTGAACATATCAAGAACAACTTCAATCCACCACGAACTGCCCTATCATATGGGGAGGGTCCTAGTGGAAGTATGAGGTTGAGAGCTACTCTTGCTGCTTTCTTCAACAAGTTCTTCTTGCCGTCTTCACCAGTGTTGGCGAGTCATATTAGCATTTCAAATGGAGTGACAGGATCTCTAGAGCGTTGTGCTTTCGAGCTTGGTGATCCAGACGATGGATTTCTTCTAGGTCGTCCTTATTATGGAGCATTCCCTTTTGAGATAGGAAACCGGGCCAAGATCCGCACCATCCCGGTATCATTTGAAAGAACAGATCCTCTCGGGCTGGGTGCTGTGTCTATCTATGAATCTTCTATTATCGAAGCTCATGCCAGATCTCAACGAGTTCGAGGTCTTTTACTTTGTTCTCCACATAATCCTCTAGGAAGATGCTATACGGAAGAGGTTCTAGTAGCTCTAATGCGCTTGTGCCAAAAGTATCGCATTCATATGATTGTGGATGAAGTCTACGCATTGAGCATCTTTGACAACCCTTATAAGACACAAACAACACAATTCACATCAGTCCTCTCCATCAATCCGACTGGGATTATTGACCCAGCTCTACTTCATGTCTTGTGGGGCACAAGCAAGGACTTTGGCTGCAATGGCCTACGGATTGGTTGTGTAGTCTCTCAGAATAGCCCTTCCCTCATTTCTGCTCTTGACGCTCATGCACCATACTCCTATCCAGCTGCCTTTCTCGAGTATGTTGCATGCATCATCCTTGAAGATCATAAATTCATTGCTGGATTCATTAATGAGAACCGAAAACGCATTGCGGAGAATTACGTTGTTGTCACAACATTTCTGGAAAATCATAACATCCCCTTCCACAAAAGTACGAACGCGGGCTTGTTTGTGTGGGCAAATCTAGGTGTGGCATGGCTACGAAGACAATACAAGGAATCATACCAAAGTCATGAACCTTCCAAGATAGGGGCTCAATCTGCCATCAATTTCAGGAAAGTTCGGAAAGATTCTTACATCAACTTAGATATTCATCGGCGGCTCATCGAAGAAAAGGTGTATTTAATCGATGGGGAAGAGTTTGGAAGTGAGGTTGCTGGGTACTTTCGCATCGTTTTTACTCAACCGAAGCATGTTTTGGAAACTGGATTAGACAGAATGGCTAAGGCCTTAGATTTATGAATCGCCCAGCCCCAGTCCCTCTCGTCTTGTGGGAGCATTTGCATCGAAATATGGCTTCTCAGCCAAGGATATCACTCTTGTTCCATGCCGTGGCTCCTCTCCTTCATAATCCCAACTAACCTGATGAATGGTTATGCGGTTGTCCCACAACGCACTCGTCCGGGGTGACCATTGAAAGCGAACTTGAATATCCGAATCTTTCTCATAGATATCGAACAAGTATCCAAGTATCAAATCACTCTCGGCCTTGTCGAGATCCACAATATGGGATGTCCAAGATTGATTCACATACAACGATTTCTATCCCGTCGCCGGGTGAACTCTCACAAGCAGATGAATCCCCTCAATCGGGACCAGTCCCGCGGTAGGGTGAGCCTTTGAAAGAAATTGGTGAGCACTTTTGTAGACTGCGTACTTCCCATCGATCATGCGGCTGAATGCTGGCATAGTTTCTCATAGGCGGAATAACCAGATGCCCAAAGTATATCTCCCCCAATGTCTAGAACAGTGTCGTGGTGGACGTGCGTGATGCCTGCTGGATACTTCCCGTGGCCCTCATCGCTAGAAAGCTGATCAGTGTGTACTCACTCGTACAATAGGAGACGATCAACTTACGTATACCAACGCGAATTTCCGCCAGGCTGTCTAAAGCTAGCGGGTTTCCATGTTCTCTGAAGATCTGGCCAGATAATCTGTGCACCTCTGACACCTGGAACATGGGGAAGGGTGGGCTATTATCAGGGGTGAGCGATCTAGGGTATAGGGAGGAATCATGTCACCATATGTGGATGTCAACGTCGCCGTACCATCGTCCTAGTTCCTCTTGCTGCTGTGGGCTAAGATCTTAGTCACGAAAGAACATAACTGACCGATCCGCGATGAGCAATCCTAATTCGTCTTTCTGTTGCGATGTCAGGTCCTAGACCAGTCAGTTACTCGCTGTCTCTCGACAATTGTAGCATATTTGGAACACTTTCAACTGAAGACCCGTTATCTCAGTTCCAATATGTTTTGTTAAATGTTTGACCTGTTTCGCTGCCCCAAATAAAGCCTTTTTGTCTGGGTCAGCCCGACTACCTGGATCAACATATTCACGATCTTTCGGCTCTAGTGCAATGGCGTCCTCGAGCCACGTTAGTTTGCGAGGATACTCAGGATAGCCATTAGAAATATCTATTCTGGCTTTTTGTAGACGCTCTGATGCTGGAAGAGGAATAGGCAAATGCCTCTCGAGTTTCTGTTCTTCGTGATGGGGAATCTCGAGGTACGTGATGGATGTGGTTTGCGTCGACTTTAGAGCCGATGTTTGAGTCCATCTTGGTGTTGTGGTGTTCACCAATGGTAGGGTTGCGACTGAAGGCGCCATATTGGGATAGATAACAGCAAGAATATACTAACAGTATTAATGCCAACAACGAAAGAGGATAGCTATATTGAATCTCAGTCTCTTGCGCTGGGTCCGATTGCGGGGATCGTCAGACATGTAACCAATTAATTCCCCGATGAGTTTACAGCGAGATCCTCTAGCTCTTCTGCCGATTGCCGACTACATTTGGCACGCCATTTGTACATTGAATGACATCATGTCAACCGTAGTTGTTACCTAACACGAGAACAAGATCCAAAGCCAGTTTATCATCCCTAACATCACCATCAAACTTATGATAGACCTTTATACCGCTGTTGTATTCAATCTGGACACGACAAATTGCAAAACTGCTGAGGCTTAGATAGTAGCTCCATTTGAAAGGCTTGTACAATAATATGTGAAGATAGTACTCGTGGAGTCATCGAATATAACCTACAGACTCTAGTGAGGCATGGTGATTGATAAGATATAAACATCGGCTCACGCGAATTCGTACCTGACAGGTGGAAGCTTAAAGGCATAATTGACACATGGAACATGAAATATATAGCAAGATGGCGTGTGAGCTGGTTTGCAAGGATTAAGGCCGGTGTCGCTCGCATTCCTGGCTTCAGTGGGGACGGCACACAATATCGTATTGAACAAATTTGGCTTTATATTCTAGACAAAAATCTATCATTTAATATACTGTTCATTCAAGTGAATGGTGAAGTTATTCGAGGTTTACGGAAGCTTCTCAGTATGGTCTTAGCTGGAACTAGATTCTGATGGCTTGGTCAACATTATTATACTAAGTTCGTAATCATGCCAACCAATCCGCTCACTGAGAATGTGGCTCGAAGAGAAGTCGAACACGGCCAAGCCACTGGAATTGAAAACAGCAAGGACGTATCGGCGTATAAGGGATCATGGCGAAGATTCTTCTGGGATACATGGGACAAGCCTCCTGAAGTCTGGGCAACTGACATCACTGACATGCTTGATGAAGTCACTAGTGGCGGTCATCTAGGAACGTCGACTTCTATTCAAGGTAGACAGCACATTGTTAACATTTGCTTGTCTTAGTACCTTCGTCAAATACCTTGGTCGGTACAGTCTATCCTGTCTGAATTTTGAGTTAAACAGACTAATTATTGAAATATAGGGTTAACATCAACAATGCCTTCGTGTCTGGTATGAAGGAAGAAGTTAGCTTGTACGGCAATGTAATTGAAGTTTTATTGACTTGGGTCATTCCGGGGCTAACACGCATGATAGGAATTGAATTATGCCGCCGTACGTAATGAAATAACTCAAGCGGGCGCTCTGAGAGTTTGTAATACTAAATTTCAGTTTAATACAGACCTGCTTCTCTGTCGCAGGTGTAAGCTTCGTCATGAAACGACATCAAAGAGCTCTTTCGCTACCCTTACATTAGCTCGTTGGTCTCTGGTCGATTAACTTACTCTTGACGAAAGTTAACCCGAGATATCTAATACCGACTCTCGAAGTCGGCTTGACAATTTGGTGAGCACAAGAAATCCGGTAATGTATATCTCAAACTGCTGACCTATTGCATCAGCACGTTCGCACAAGCAAAGATGAATACTGCGCCACAAATGTACGCCTTACGAACCTTTATTGGACTACTTGAAACGTAAGTACACTTAGCTGTACTATCACCTATACTTGGCTAATCTGATGTGATAAGTGGACACTTCTCCGCTGGTAAGTTACACTTTCTGCATTACGCGGATGTACTGACGAACAGCAGGTATGTACCTCTTGCGGCGCTTGGTATCAAAAGGCTGAGCTCGGAAAACGCGTGGGAATAATTAGTGCTGCTACTGCTGTTGGACCCATGTTTAGCAGGTACCTCCAAGCTGCTGCATATATCGGTCTCAACGGTGTTCATGGAATGAGTGGGTGGCGTTGGTTATTCCTCGTTGATGGTATCATATCTATCGGGATAGCCGTACCCCAATACTTTCTACTACCCGACGTTCCTGCACGACAGACACAGGGTACATCTTCACGGAGGCAGATATTGAACTGGCGCGTGACCGGAATCCCAAGGAAGGACGCATCAAGCAAGGACATTCCACATTGCAGCAGATTAAATGTTGGTTCCTCACACCTGAAATATGGCTGCTCTGGACGATCTCCTGGTGCAGCTCGATTGGCTACTACCCTGCGCAATCAGAACCATATTGGTTTAAAGCGTGGAACACTGTCAAACCGGGATCCTACAACGTTGCGTATAGTACGCCCGTGTACGCAATGGATATATTTCAGATGTTTCTCTTCGGCTGGCTCTCAGACACGGTTCTCCGAGGCCGCCGTTGGCCAGCTCTGGTTATTAGCCCAGCCATCAACTTTGTCGTTGTTGTCCTCCTCGCAACCACGCCTGTCTTCCCTTAGAACCGAGCGTTTAGATTTTTCCTATACACCCAAACCAGTTGGGGTATGGCAGCTAGCACGATGTTCTGGGCTTGGACAAACGAGCTCCTCAAAGAAGATCCAGCCACTCGTGCATTTGCAGGAGTTGGACTCAATATTTGGGCTGGATTAGCTGTTGCCACCATTCCTCTCGCAGTATTTCAGGTTGTACAACAGCCTGCGGTGACCTCAGGCAATTGGACAGCCGCCGGGTATCTACTTGTAGAGGTTACTGCAACACTGATATTGGCCAACCTCAGCTATCGAAAGAAGAAGCGTCTAGAGCGGGGGAAATTCCTTCACTGATAGTTGACCCAGATGAAGTCAGAGATGATAGCTTTGAGGCTGATGATCGAAAACGGGCAGATGTCCTAGCCTGGCCGTCTAATAAATGAGAAACAAGCCACCAACGTCAGTCAATTGGAAGCTTGCGTCTACTCTTGCCGTTTCATTCAAAGATGGCTGCTGATGATCTGTCTCGGATTGAAGAAATACCACGTCGAGCTTCGTTGTTTGACAAGCATGATTCGTATATTTGGATCATATTTCACAAGTCTCTCTTGGGTATATGCGCAATTGTATCAGCCAAGCACGGAGGAGAAAGCTACTTTGCGCCATCACAGATATTGAATATACGTGGCTTTGGGAGATTCTCCACTCGATGAGAAGGAGATCAATGAGTATTAAATGAGAATTGCTCCTAATAAAGGATGCAACTTGGCCATACAGATTCGAATTATTATAATGCCATATTCGAGCTGCGAATTCGGCCAAGGCGTGGGGAACTCCTGACAAATGTCGTCATGTGGTGAGGCTGAACCCACCTTAATGTGCTGCAGGAATCAGAAGGAGCTTAGTGTGCTTGTGTATACGTTTGCAGCATCCGCCCGATCCGTCGCGAACTGGTGTCTATCCCGACCCGCTCCGCGTGGTTTAATGCACACACGTCTATTGATTTATCCTACCAGCAGAGACACTAAGTCTCCTGGACAGCATTCTTCAGCAAAGCCGTGGACATTTTCCAAACGGTTTGGCGTGTCCTCGCAGTCAGGAGACGGCGACTTGATCCAACGCAATTTGCAGGCAGGCAAACTTATTCATGCGGCTCTACGGCTGGCTGGGCAGATTCAAATTACATCACACTCTCAGCATTTGATCTCGAGTGGAACATTTAGTTCCCCGACTGGCCCCACGGGGTCGCGAGTGGTCCGGCAAGAAGAATGGGGAGGCTTTGTGTATTATATCCCTCATCAGGCTTGAGAGAGCGGTATCGCTGGTGTTTATTGAGTGACCAAATGACGTTCAGTGTTTTCTAAGCATACTATCATCATCCCTACAAGTCCACCAAGCTCCATTGTATGGCATTGCTATAGCGGCGCTTCCTCGGCGAGCCCCGTTTGCGTTCTGGATCTCGACCCACCGCAATCGTGCGGCTACGCGCCAATGAGCCAAGCCTACCGAATCAAGTGCCGGGCAAGTGATCTCAAAAGCAAGCTTTTTGACCCACAATGGAGTAGTCTAGAGAGAAGCTACGTTTTCGTGATACACTCGTCAGCAAATTTTATCCCTCTTGGAGAGACTGGAGAAGTGGGAGCCGCTTTGCATCCTCCAGAGCACACCGACTCCTTTATGTGGGCTTACCCCGCCGTTACATGAATCACGTCGTGGATACAATGGGGATTGCAGAATGCCAGGCCATGATAAGGGACAGGCTCCCAGATGGAGTCCAAGTTCATGTCGGTAGTCTTTCTAAGGAGCTCATTCCTCTCACTCTCGCATCCCCCTTTCCTCCCCCTTGACACCAGCGAGAGAATGGGATTCAAGACGGCTTTTGGCCTCACTGGTCACGCTCTGAGCATTCTACAAATCGCCCTGATTGTGGCTCCCTCCTTTGTTCTCTTTGGTTACAACCAGGCTGGCATCGGAGGCCTGCTGTCTGAGGAAGATTGGGTCAAGACATTTCCCGAGATTGATACCGTTCACGCCACCGGTACCACCAAGAGCTCGAAGTCAACCCTTCAGGGGTTTGTCGTAGCAACATTCGTGATAGGTGCCCTCATTGGTGCTCTGTCTTGTTCTTACACTGGAGATATCTTTGGTCGACGAAATGTCATCTTTGCCGGTGCCGTATTCACCCTGGTCGGCGAAGTCCTCGAGGCGTCATCATTCAGCTTGGCCCAATTCATCGTCGGAAGGGTTTTGATTGGAGCTGGTGTCGGCCAATTAAGCTCCATCGTTCCGGTATGGCAAAGCGAGACTTCTGGAGCAAAGAACCGGGGACGCAGTGTCGTGGTGACTGGTCTATTTATCTGTTTAGGTTATGTCCTCGAGTCCTGGATTGACCTCGGTTTTTTCGAATTTAAGACTGGTCCCCTCACATGGCGTCCACCAATTGCCATTGCTGTTGCATTCTCACTCGTCCTAATGGCTTCCGTATACGTCTTTCCTGAATCACCACGTTGGCTTCTGATGAAGAACCGAGTTCAAGAGGCTCGCGAATCATTGTCGGTTCTCAGGGGTCACGCTGAAGACAGCCTCGAGGTTCAGGCTGAACTGGCTGGTATTGAGCTGTCCCTCGAAGAGACTTCGGGCAATGCGGCCAAGCTCGGCGATATGCTGAAGATGGGCGAAGAGAAGCTCCTTTACCGCTTCTTTCTGTGCATGCTTCTTCAATTTTACCAACAAATGTCGGGCAGCAACCTCGTTTCTGTTTACGCCACCACTCTCTTCCAGACAAATCTAGGTCTCAGCAGCGAGCTATCCAGAGTTCTTACTGGTGGAGCTCTGACATGGAAGTTTCTGTCGTCTTTCATCGCTTTCGTCACCATTGACCGCTTTGGACGACGAGCTGTCTTTATTCTTTCGGGCATTGGAATGTCCTGTTGTATGATTGCACTGGCCGTTTCCACTTCCTTCGGTAAGGAGAACCGTGCTGCCCAGATCGCAGCTGGTTGTTTCATCTATCTCTACAATACCTTTGTCCCAATCGGCTTCCTCGGCGCCAACTTCCTGTACTGCACGGAAGTTGCACCAATTCGCCTCCGTATGGCCATGTCCTCCATTTCAACAGCCAACCACTGGCTCTGGTATGTTAGATCCTGCCAACTCACTTAATGACCGGCTGTAATTAACCTGAGAATTTAGGAACTTCGTGGTAGTCATGGTCACTCCAGTTGCCATCGAAACAATAGGATGGCAATTTTACATAGTCTTTGCCGTTATCGCAGCATGCGTTCCCGTCTCTGTATACTTCCTCTTCCCCGAGACCATGGGCCGCAACCTTGAGGAGATCGACATGGTCTTCCGGGAGTCGCCGTCGGTATGGGCTACAGTACGGTTTGCCAGGTCGCGACCTGCACTTACCGCTGTGGAGTATGCCGAGAAACATGACAATGTTGATCACCTGGAAAAGACGGCGGAATAGGCCAATGAAGAAGATGATCTAATGACCAAATCAAGTTTATTAAATACAATTGATTCTTTTTCCGTGAATTCGCTTGTGAACGTTTGTTCATTGCCATGTGACGTCGTCAAAAATCCCAGGCATCATAGGAAAGAAAGCTGAATCCACGGGAAGGGTGGTCAAATCTAATTCCGGCCCATCCATCAACGGATCCTGCGATAGAGCTGAATTATCCACTCTATCTGCCTCGGGGGTCAATTCAGTTTCGCAAATCGTCCTAATCGCACTAAATTTCTGTATTCCAAAGAGAAAAGCCTCGTCCGCGCCACTGTCTGGTGCCTCTTGTGATGCTGCAGCTTCCGCTTGCTCAAACTTTTGGATTAATCGATTTAATATCGGTACCACTTCCACCGATGCCTCGGCCACGAGAGTGGTCCAAGCGGGAATGTTGAAGGTAGAGATCCTATACATAAACATCATAATGTAGTAAAGTTGGCTGTAGTTCCCACAGGGCAAGTATTGTAGTTGATCCAATGGTATAGAGAAGTATAGGTCAAGCCAAGCTCGGATGGATTCTGTCACGCGCTGATAGATTTGAAACTGTTTCGGGTGCGCATTGTGTGACGAAGGAGGCTTAATAAGAAGTGACTCGTGAATCATGAGCATTGTGAAATGATGCAGCCTCATCATCGTTGCTATCGTGATACATCAGCTAATATTCTCCGCAAGGTCTTGATCACTTACGGTTATTGTCGAAGACAGTGCTTGATCCATCGACTGGTTTCACGAAGCTATCGACTTGTAAACGAAGTGCATCAAGATACGCGATAGGAATCTCGACATTCGTTCCTCCACGATATGTAGATCGAAGTTCGTTGGTCATCAATTGTAATTTCGCTTGAGCAACAAGGATGCAATCTTGAGGCTCGGTACTATTTTGAGCGACATAATTCATGCATTCGTCGAGGTAAGGCGACCAACGAAGACCATCGGCAGATCTGAACGCGTGACAGGTCCTGTAGGCATTGTGAGCCGAGTCCACGATCGGTTATATTCTAGCGGGGGTTGACTTGGCAATACGCACGTAGATGTAACAATATATGCTCCTAAAAGGGCTCGTCGATCTTCCATTGTTCTCTCTCTTCGGACTGTCGGGAAGAGACCGAATCCTTTACATTTGAGGAGGTGCCCGACCTTCGACGGTTGTTCTGGCGGCGGCATGTGTAATCCGAGATCGTGGATTAGAGACACGGCAATTTGAGAAGCCATAGAAGTAAAGAGTTTGTCCATAGGAAACCGGTGAACCCTGTACCAAGTCAGCATAGCCCGGAGTCACAATTTCACGCTTCGCCTACCAGGTAAGATATGTGAGCACCCCAAGTAACATATCAACACTTCTTCGGCCCTCGTCAACTATTTTGTGCACGATGGTGCTTCTGGCTTGTCTCCCGAGGGAATATCGCTTTCTGGGGGGCTTGGTCGCAACACTCATGATATTCAACCACAGGAATGGATACTGTTGACGAAGTGTTGATGATTTCATGTCGGTGGAAATATACACGTATGGACACAATGACTGGCGATCATTAGCTTCGATAAACAATAGAGTCCAGAATATGAGACTTGCCATCATCTCCTCACGAAACTGTCGGAGGCAAGCCTCGGCTTCTTCAATAGAAGGTTCATCGATGTAGTCATCGGTCTGAATGCCCGCCAAAGTATTGTCTGTCAAGGTTGGCGAAGAATCGTTGCCGTAATTATTATCATCTTCAGACTCTATAATGCCAGTGGAGTCATGACTGAAGTATGCCGGTGTTTGTTGAAGTTTCATAAGTGACATTAGGTCGTCCAGTTTCTTCTCGAGCCTGGCTGACATCGGTGTTGGATGAGACACATTGTGGCGTTTGGGACCGCGTCGTCTCGCCGGAGATGAAGGTACACATGGTTTGTTCAACCGATAGCATCTACACTGAGTGAGCGTTCCATTTGGATCTCGGTCGGGTGTCGAGAATGGCCAACCTCTCACAGTCGTTCCCATCGATTCGGCTGATGCACTTGCATTTGACTCTGGCACAATTCGCACAGGCTTTGCCCCCAGGCCCCCGAAGTGATAAAGATGTCCGGACGGCATTCAGGTCCATTGCTCCGCTGGAATGGCTTAGGTAATCGACCTGACGCTTCTGCAGCGGGTAGTCTAAGTGTCGAATTTGTCCTGCGGCCCCGTTGTAGTTATGATACTGCAAAGGACGGCATTACCACCACAAGATCAAAAGCTTCAACAGGACAATTATAATTTTTCCGTATCCTGATAATTTCTGGATCGGATGACATTGCGAGTAAGCAGGAGGATTGAAATGAAGACGAGTCAGGAAGAGGATTTAGGTGGGCTTTGATCCGGAAACCCGGCGGGCCCGGCGGACCCGGACCCTGGATCAATGATTTCACCGACTAATTCCGAGGATACTGGCAGACAATTTCAAAGGCAAAGGCAAAAGGATAAATCTACTTAGTTATATCACTCAGAAAGGAACCGATATTAGGTACTCTCTCGGATTTAAATACCGATCAGTATGTTTAATTGTATTACGACCCGGTGTAGCAGTATCCGGGCTCCTTCGCCCTCATTCTACATTCGTCACTCTTGGAGATATCACTTATAAACCTTCAAATACCAAATCTCCAAGTCTCCAGCTAGATTTAGCCGGTTTCCATACTCCCGTTGAGGCTATCCTATCGTCAGCATTTCCAGCAGCCAATACTCATCCAGCTCATGCGTGTTTGGTATACACATTCAACAAATACCACGAAATCCTCGGGCACAATGGCCATGGAAAATACAGAAACAAGAACGAATGGACAAGAACATGACACTGAGTCGGCAGATGTCGCAAAGACGGAGACTGTTACTGGCCTTTCGTTCATCCTAATGCTCATTAGCTTGACTCTGGCATGTTTTCTTATCATGCTAGACACCTCGATTATCTCTACGGTACGTAAAGTCGATGAAGCAATGTTAAAAATCCACGGACTGATTGTACTATCTAGGCCATTCCAAGTATCACTGACGAATTCCACTCCCTTCATGTCAGTCGACCCGCCCCAACCAAATCTACACCGGACACTTACATGAATAGGATATTGGCTGGTATGGAAGTGCTTATCAACTTGGAAGGTAAAGTTGAATTGCTTAAGACTAGATATGTTATGCTCAAATCTAAGTTCGAACCCTTCAGTGCCGTCCTCCAACCATTGACAGGAAAAATATACCAAAACTTCAAGCTCAAGGTGAGACAGCCTAGCACCATGGTCAGAACGACGCTGACTTTGTCACATAGTGGACTTTTATCACATTCTTTGCAATATTCGAGATTGGATCTGCTATTTGTGGTGCTGCCCAGTCTTCTGCAATGCTCATCGGCGGCCGAGTAATCGCTAGTATTGGAGCATCAGGACTAATTAATGGCGCACTTACTATCCTTGCCGCTTCCCTCCCTTTAGAGAAGCGAGCCCGTAAGTCTATTTCTGCCATGGAATCACCAAGAAATGCTTGCTAACTGTAATTACCAGTGCCTACCGCAATTACCATGGGAAGTGTGTTTACCTGTTGAACTATATCCGCGTGACCTAATCTTGTACAGTATCTCAACTGGGCGTGGCACTTGGGCCTGTCATAGGAGGTGCATTTACTTCAGGTTATACTTGGCGATGGTGTATGAGTCAATTCCTTTAATTGGCCGGGACATCCGCTAATATTGTTGATAGGCTTCTATATCAACCTGCCACTTGGTGCTCTAGTGGTCATGCCCCTACATTTCGTACATATTCCCGAACAGATTCCCAAGCAGCAGCTATCTCCTGTGCTGAGAGAGCTCCATCACCATCTAGATCTGGTTGGTTTCGCCATATTTGCTCCTGCTGTCATCATGCTGCTCCTTGCACTACAATATGGAGGCAATGACTTTGCGTGGAATTCGTCCCAGGTGATCGGTCTCTTCTGTGGTGCTGGAGCCACTTTCATTGTCTGGTGTGGTTGGAACTATTTCAAAGGCTATGATGCCCTGTTACCTTTCCAAATCATCAAGCGACGAGCAATCATGGCAAGTGGTGCAAACTATACCGTCGTCATGTCAGCCTTATTTGGAGCTACATATTTCTTGCCAGTCTACTTTCAAGCGGTCAAGGGTGTCAAAGCTATCACAAGCGGGGTGTACCTTCTTGCAATGATTCTTCCTCAGATGCTACTGGTCGTGATTGCTGGTGCTACTGGTAAGGTGTCTAGGTATACACCTGAGATGCGAATGCTAACGGTTAGATAGTGAATAGATTCGGCTATATCCCACCATTTGCCATAGTCTCAGGGGCTCTCACAGCTGTAGGAACAGGTTTATTCAGCTTACTCCAACCAAACACCTCAACAGGTGAGTGGGTTGGATTCATGGTTCTTACTGGGCTGGGTCGAGGCTTGGGTATAATGATGGTTAGTAACCTTGTGTCCACACCGAGCTTTGCTTACAATCTCAAGCCTATTATCGCGGTTCAGAACGCCGCACAAGGAGAGGAGATCTCTTCTGCCACTGCGTTCGTAGTTTGGGCCCAGTACATTGGACCTACGATCTTTCTATCATTATATAACGTTATTTTCGACACCAGTCTCCGTTCGCAGCTACGAAGTAAGGCTCCAAATGTCGATGCTCAGGCTGTTATCGCTGCTGGTGCCACACATTTTCGCCGCATCGTGAGCCCCGGGGATCTACCTGGAGTGCTCGTAGCATACTCAAACAGTATTGACCACGTGTTCTATCTCGCTGCTGCTCTCGCTGCAGTGGCTTCTCTTACAGCTTGGGGGATGAGCTGGAAGAAAATCAGTAAGAAGGATTCTGAATCTACTGAGCTCTCAGATACGACAACTGCGGAGAATTAAGTTTGATATTGGAGAAGCAGATTAGTTACCCAGATTAGGGACAAGGACACGTATCACGAGTTCAGCGCACTCTCCACCAGACATAGTGAAAAAGGGCAGCAGTGCCTACTGCTGACCAGCACCCAATCAAGATATCACATAGCACACACACAAGAAGAAGCCTCCAGGGCCTGAGAACGTACTGAGAATGAATGGGGTAGCCATTCTTGTATTGTAGTAGTAATAACTAAGTGAAGCGAACAAAGTGAAGTAAGTAATAGCAAAATAAGTCACCTGACTGCTGGCAGGGGTAAGACCTTGCTTCCCCAACTCAATAGACAAATAAATGATAGATGCCTGATGAATAATCATATCTGATCTTCCAGCTTGCAGCTGTTGAATGACCGAATCAAACTTTCACACTTCAAGGCTAAAAGATGATTGCGGTATCGCGCGATTGAGTCAAGTGATAAATTGGTAGAGAATGCACCTTGATACCTAACAAATTGACAACTTCAAACATTCATACACCACCTCAACTAAGAGAACTTGAGGTAGATGATTGAATGGAAGGATTGGATTTGTGTCAAAGCTTGGATTTTGAGTGTTTCATCTTAGGAGGCGAGGGATACTATAAACTAAATAAATCATCAAACTAGTGTCCTTAACTCTGATTGTATCTAAGTGAGCTGAACATCAGGCAAGTATGCAGTGGTAGTAATAAGAGCATATATTTGAACCATAGAATGTTAAAGATACTATCTTCGCAATCAATTGCTGTATAAAAGGTGTGATCGGTGTAGTGTAATAGCTTCAGGCAATAACAGCAGATTTGTTGGCACTGAAGCAGTTGGCTCTGACTCGTCTTGCTTATAGATCGGAGTTTCATCAATCGTCATGAGCAAATCGCCCTACTTAATAGTCGCCTCAAGACTGGCAACTCCTGAAGCAAAAACTTTGTAGGCTACAAGCACGGTGGCAATTTCATCAGGGACTGTCGTATGTTCCTCTCGCTATTCGGAGACCGGTTGTGGAGCCCACATAACACTGAGGCGTGCTAGTGATGGCAGCGGAAAGCGAGGCCATAACCCTTTCCTGCAAGATAGCGGATATCTCAAAGACATTAACCTCTCCTATTGAGATGGGTCAAAATTTGAGGTTGACAGCTACTTCGAGAGCATTTGAACTCACTTCGCATACCTTACCCATGATTCTGTAACATTATTCGCCCTAGGGCACCGATTGAGCCGGGCGTTGGGCTCTGCTACAATTGCACCAGAGCAGGTCAGCCCTATCGCCTTATTGCCTTGCACAGCTCGTTCGGGCGACATGGTATGTGCTGTCAGTGGATGCCCGTGGCGGCGATTCTCCGCCGATCGAGCAAACATTACATGGTTTCAGAAGAGGCATATTTAGACACTTTTTATCTGGATTGCTTCAACATCAAGGTAAAGTTAAGAGATTTCGTTATTGTATGACGAAAAAAAAGCTCGACAGAAACGTATGGTGACGAGGGACAGTATATGAGATGACAGGGCTAGACTTGTTACAGGAGAGGAATGCTAGGTGCAGAGTGCTGATCTTTCCGTGTAGACCGTGGGTCCCTTCACCACAGCCAATCACACTCCTCCTCCTCTGTTACCCAGCGTTGTATATGCTCATCCTTGCTTTCATGACGTATTTTGAATCCACATTTGCCGGTCCGGTTAGGGCTCAGCCGCGCTTGCAAAGGGTAACAGTGTAATTCTAGGAGTCTTCGAGGGCAGGATCAGCCAGCCAGAGGTCGAGAACATGATGTTGCTAGCTGCGTGATGCGATGTGTGTGTTTTTCCCAGCCTCGCAGGAGGAGAGAAGATGCTAATGCGTGGATCTGCAGCTAGAGAAAGTCTGAAGAGACTCGACCGGGGTCCTCTGGTCGGTTCATGCACTGGAATGTGGAAACTAACAACTCTCCTCTTCCCCATTTGGCGCCATCAACCACTAACCCTGGCAGTCATTCTGCAAAGGAGTCTTGAAGGCTCGGCCAGCCGACTTGCCGAAAATCTGTAGCACAACCTGATATACCCTGCGCCATCCACTAACTGAAGTCTTGAAGACTTCGCTCTCTGATCAGCTGAGAGAACTTAGGGTAGGTCTAAGAGGAGGCATCCGATCTCAACACATTATTTATTTTTGTGTCTTAGACAAAAGTATCCTCCTCCCACTCACCCACTGGGGGCAGCAAAGGTTTAGGTGGCCACTGTGTAGATTTGTTCCAGCGACTCTGGAAATGATGTCGTCCCGATCCGACAAATCTCCCCACCGATTCCGGAATTCGAGTCCTTTCGTGAGGGAGAATGACCTGAGCGCTACTGTTCGCGGGAACTGACAGGTCTAGCTCAAATTGGTCGTCACCCCGGATCGACCAACGGCACTCTAGCCGGCCATACGGCGTCTCATAGGTTGCTTCGGCCCAAGTAACGGTCCCACCAGGAATAGGGGCAACCCTAAATGTCTTCCATCCCGGCTCTAGAGGACTGACACCGGCCACGCATTCATGCAACCAGTTTATAACAGAGCCCAGGGCATAGTGGTTGAAGCTGGTCATCTCGCCCGGGTTGATCGACCCGTCGGGTAACATGCTGTCCCACCGTTCCCATACAGTGGTAGCTCCCATACTGATGGGATACATCCAAGAAGGGCGGTTCTTCTCCTGCAGCATGCGGTAAGCGATCTGATGGTGACCGCTTTTGGTGAGGGCGTGGGTGATGATGGGTGTGCCGGCAAATCCGGTGGAAACGCGGAACTTTGCGAAGCGGACCAGTTCCACCAGCCGTTCCGCTGCACGTGCAACCTGTTCGGGTGTCGCATGCAGATCGTAGACCAGTGCTAGACTGAGAGCAGTCTGGCTGTCGCCGACTAGAAAGCCTGACGGGGCAATGTACTTCTCTTGGAAGGTAGACTTCAGCTGCTGGAAATCCAGAGCATACCGGCGGGCGTCGTCCTCTTCTCCCAAGATTCTGCTAATCTCTGCTAAGACGGATGTGACATGAACGAGGTATGCGTCGGCCACCAGAGTGCCGTTCGTGCGGGCATTACCCGGTTCATCGGGAGGTGCAGTTGGGTCAAGCCAGTCACCGAGCTGCCAAAGTTGAGAATCCCAAAGGCGATCTGGTCCACGGCGTATTCCCCTGTCTACCCAAGCTACCATACTCGGATATTGCCGTCGAAGGATATTGACATCTCCATACGAACGATACAAGGCCCACGGGGTTAAAACCGTTACATCGTCCCACACCGCCTGCGGTGCCTGCGGCCACAAGTGCTCTATGACATTGGGCACGACGAAAGGGGGAATAGAATCGGCTCCTTCTTCAAGTTGTTCCGCCGCCAGGTCCCGTAGCCAATCTCCCAGCATGCCCGCAGTATTGTAGAGGAAGTTGGCTGAAGGACAAAAGACCTGAATATCACCGGTCCATCCTAGTCTCTCGTCTCTCTGTGGGCAATCCGTAGGTATGGAGAGAAAGTTGCCACGCATGCTCCACCAAGCATTCTGATGCAGTTTATTGATCATGGAATGCGAGCAGGAGAAGTGGCCAGTCCGGAGCATATCAGTGTGGATGACTAGGGCGGATAGGCTACTGGCCTTTACTAATGGATTTTCCAGGTCATCCGGTGACCACCCTTCGACCTGGACATAGCGGAATCCATGAAAAGTAAACTCTGGGGACCAACTTTCTATCAGTTCTCCTGACGATATCACCGTGTCCGCACATTTCGCAACGCGAAGGGGGCGAATGCCTAGTTCTCCGTCTTCGAGAACCTCAGCATGGGTGAAAGTGACCTCGTGTCCACAAGGCGTTTGTAGACCCCGAATGAGCAGTCGGCCCACAAGATTTTGGCCGAAGTCGACTATAGTCTTGCCTGACGGTGTAATAGTGATGTCGACAGGCTTGATTTCTTCTGTAACTCGAACTGGCGGTCCTTCAGGAGAGACCAAATCTGCATCAGGCATTGGTAATATGCGAGCAGGATGCCAACTCTGATCCTCCAGCTCCAATCGTTCGCTCCAGCCAGGAATCTCTTCTCGCGCGTCATATACCTCGCCGTCGTATATCTCGCTGCGGATGATAGCACTGGGTTGGCAGAGCCATGACTCATCTGACACCAATGTATATCCTTCATGATCCCGTGTTCCTATTTCCACTTGTGCCAGCACTCCGATATCGTTGCCATAGATACACCTCCTGCCACCGTGGAAGCCAAGCCGTGTGGCCCACCAACCCTCAGCAACTTCTACTGCGATGACGTTGGTTTGACCGGGTTTCAGCAACGGGGCGATATCAAAGACCTGATAGTTGAGGCGATGCTTATAGCTAGTCCAGCCGGGCGCCATGCACTCATCGCCGACTCGTTTTCCGTTGATGAATGCACGATATACTCCTAAACTAGTAATATACAAGCGAGATCGTTGTCGGACTGCGGCTTCACGCGGCGCCACGAATGTTCGTCGAAATCGCAACGGCCTCAGCGGGCCAGAAATGTCGCAGCTGAAAGGGCGGGCGCTGGTGATCGGGCGGGCGATCCAGTCCTTCCGTTCTAGCAATGCGCACTCGACTACCGTCCATGGCGACCACTCGGTCGGCTCCGAGCCCATGTTACCATAGGCCCGGACCCGAACGCGAACCTGGTCCCGCGATCGCAAAGGCGTGCTAGGCCAAGGCACCAAGAGCGAGGCGCTGCCGGTCACCTTGTACAGCTCGGGCACTACGACGGTAGACGCCGGCCGGATGATCTCGAGCTCATAACCTGTCTGCTCCCAGCCCTGCGGTGCGGGATCGTCAAGTATAAACCGCCATGACAACCGGGGAGAAGCCGTGCTGACCGCGAACCCGGTCGGATGCTGCTCGATAGTGGGGGCAGATAGAGTAGGTTGGACAGGCGACATGATGAAACCGGTAGAGTCAATCACTCCAAAGGCAAGCTGCTTGAGTGATGGAATGCTTCAAGTTTCGCCTAGTGTTCGTCGTCATTGAAAGGTATATGCTGCTCCTCGGGATCCTTTTCCCCGAACTCCATTACAGTTGGTACACAAGTGTTATGGCGTCTTTAAACGAAATCCGTGATTGGAAAGCTGCACGAGTAATGTGCCCATGCCAAGATCCATCCACGAGTGGATCTAGTGGGGGTTGTTTTCCGCGACTCCCACTGGGAAGTTCCTGCACAAGTACTCCTCCGCCAGGTAACAAACGTTAATTATTGAAGGATAAAGATACTTATTATCGAGAGTTATGATAATCATCAAGTTCTCAAATATTCTGTTTATTACCATAGGTTTGTTTACTTCTACAAAGGTAGTAAACCCTTGTTGAGGAGGTAGTGATATCCTTGCCGAACTAACAACTATTATCCTGGCCGAGGAGTAGACAATCTACGGTGTCCACATTACAGTCCATTCTTTCTCTAGCTACTCAGCGTTCTGTGGCACAGAACAATTAAGAGTGCGATCTCGCGGTCAATTTGTTCCCCCGAATGTCCTCGCTCGGTGTAATTGCCGCCAGTAACGTGGTGTTGTACGAGGCGATTCAACTTTACAGTATGTATATCAGAAACCAGCCATGTATTTACCACGTCCAGCAATGGAGCCAACGTGGCCCTCAACTGGGACGGAACCACACAGTCAATAATATGTCTTGGATCATAGGTAGTGGTTTCCAGCATTAGAACACAGACATTAGTCATTGGACCGCATGAAGTCTGGACAGTCACGATCCAGAGCACACGAATGCGTCTGTAACCTACGTAGATGGCAGATTGTATTTGCTGAAGGAAGTCAATGTATCAACCCAGATTACAGAACTGCTTCAATCGCACATTGTACGCCCTTACGCATGTGCTGGGAGACTAGAACACCGAAATGGTGTAGTGACCTCTGATAGTCTCTGTTTCCTCTTCCTGAGCTGTTCACACATGCTCGGCCTCTGCAGCTGCAGCCTTATGTTCTGTGCTGTAGGCCTCTGCTGCGCGCTGTTCCGCGACAGTGACGTATTTGCGGAACTGGCGAGCGGGGACGTGATTCATGAAGAGCTCATCTAGCTCCTCGTAGGTTCTCCTACGGGTCTCCGGAATGTGGTAGAAGCCCATGACAGCCCAGATAAGCATGAAGGCACCGAAAATGAAGCCAATTTTTGCTTTGAGGTTGCCATATCCAGGATTGAAGATGTATGGGCACACAAACGCCCACATAGTGTTCGTCGCATTGCTGAGCATCATTGAGAGAGCGAGCGATTTGCCTCGTAGGCTCGAGGTTGGCATTTCGCCAGCAATTGCATAAACTCCCGATCCGACGCCTACGTTGTAGAAGAAGTTGTACATGGTGTAGAAACCGACAGCAGCGGTCGTGGCGGCGACTGTGTTGATCGATCCCGCAATGCCCATACAGATGAGCAGCACGGCGAGCGCAGTGCAGCCGACAAGGAACATCGGTCGACGGCCGTAGAAGTCACTAACGAGGAAGGCGATGGTGGCCCCAGACATAGACAGAATCTGAGCTCCAATTTGCAAGAGGAAGGACTGGCGAGCCCCGATGCCCACATACTGGTACATAAGAGCTCCGTATGAGCCGACAAAGCCAAGACCGGACATCGGCTCAGCAAGGAAAGCCAGCATAGCAATCAGAGTTCGCCGAAGGTTGGTTCCACGGAAGCAGTCTATGTATGATCCCGTACTCTTCGACGTTTCCGACTCCTCCAAAGTCAGCTTGATGACCTCCAGATGGCCATCAGCATCAGATGGATCCTTGTAGAGGCGGCCGAGAACTTTCCGAGCAGCGGTCATCTTGCCCCTCCGGACTAAATACACCGGAGACTCGGGCATGAAGATCTGTCCAATGAAAGCAATACCGGCGAAACCCCACTGAGCACAAATCAGGGCTTTCCAGGACCATTCAGTATCCCACTGAGCGGTATAGTAAGACATGATCGCCGAGAGGAAGGGGCCGATGCACTGAGCCAAGTTGCAGAAGCCAATAGCGGACGCTCGGATCGCCAGTGGCGCAATATCAGCAACATACGTAGTACAGGCGTTTTGGAAAGCCCCAATGGCAACGAAGTTCATCATCTTGCCGCCAAAGAACATGGCTATGGAGGTGCTGCCGAACTCGACGCCTACTGATGCCAAGTTGATAACGCATGCGAAAAGGATGACAGGCTTGTATCCGATTATGTCGATGAAATAGGAGGCAAGAAGCGCCCCTACGATGCCGGTGGCATTGCCACCGCCATTAAGCGCAGACTGCCAGCTTGTCTCGATATAGTAGTCGCCGTCCAAGGGCTTCCCGAATGTTTTTTTAAAATAAGGAATACTGATGACAGAGCCAGATGCCTGCGCCTCGAAACCCCGCACGCCCAGGGTCCAGAGCATGACTCCAATCCAGAATAGAAGCCATGGATCCTTCCGGAGTGACTCCATATATCCTCGGTTGTGTTCCTGCTGCTGGATGGCGCGTCCATGGATCTCTTCAGGATTGTTTCCGATCGTGGGGTCATAGCCGTCCTGAGGCCTTTCGACCCGCAACTCTGTCTCTGGCTTATCCATGATCAAGCCCAGGGACAAGGAACGTGTTGACGGTGTGATTTTGCTCTTTGATGATCTTGTCTAGAGAGATCTAATCGAGCTTAGGGAACGTGCCTCTGGATTGTCAGAAGACGAGGGCAACGAGATGGGCCTGGAAAGAGTGATTCTAACATGTTAGGTGCCACCACGAGCCTTATAGGGGTGTCCCCAGACTCTACCGCGGGGAGAATCTGCGGGGACCCCATACCTTGCCTGTCGTAGGAAAGATCGTCCGAAAGGACTTTGAGCGTCGTCCCCGGAGACCAATCGCCCGAATTCCAGGGTCCCCCAACAATGATATTGGGTCTACAATGTACAATGTACATAACGACATAAGGTCCGTGCCATGGGAGTCGCCGTACGCGTACGTGCCCAGGCAAAGTGGCTGATAGTGGGAATTTGTGTTCTCCGTAAAGGCCACCAGGGAATCTCAATCCACCTCGCGAGTCAGGTCGCCTCCATCAGCTAACTCTACACTAGAGCTGCCGAGGTTTAACCCCCGGAGCCAGTCTATTTTAGGGTCTAGGCATACTTCGGCAATCAGGAACGGGGACGGTCTTGTTGGGTGCAGAGTGTACAAACCTCAGCCATACATGCAATAAAGGGCGATCAGATAATTCGCTTATGCTGCAACCACGTGAATGAATCTCGGGCTAAACCTCTAGCAGACTCCATCTGTTCCGAGGTTTTGCCGGTAGGAGGCACCTCTTCTGACGCATTTACAACGCAATTGGTCTGAGGTTAGGATGTGGCGCCAAAGGCCCCTCGCAACCAGGCCTATTATGGCAATCTACTTGAGAAGGGTACCTAGGGAGACTTCATTCACTGAAACTTCTTCATAGCCCGAAGCAGAGTTGCTCGGGAGTAATTGTCACAACACAGTCCAGACAACACTCGGATTGCGGGCTTATTGACGACCGAGAAGGCCTTTATCGAGTTGCGGGCCTCGATATCGGTCTTGTACGACCCGCGAATGCCGAGTCTGCCGTAAGAGGTAGAAGGGCAGATTTAGAAGCGCACCGGAGCTATGGGATGTTAACGAGGTGTCCTCAGCGCCGAGTTGATTTATTTCACGTATGCTACCTTGTTTTCCTACTTGCAGCAAACCGAAGTTTGAGTATTGTTCAGAGCTTCTCTCACCGCTGTAAATAGACCTCTAAGGCAACACTTATAGGTGTTGGGCCTCAGCCTCTTGATGAACCTCGATAGTCTAGGGTCAGACGCGATATATCTCGATTTCAGCGACCCGTTCTCGTCCGGAAGTCCTCGAAGTACTCTTATTACCAAGGGGAAGAAGACGATGTCAACGATCCCTAGATCATGTTGGGACGTCGCTTACTGGAAGGCTCAATCACGTACATGAGCTTGAGACATGACGGCTCGATGAACCGGATTCATCAGCCAAGGTATCTTACCGCGGCATGGGCTTTATATGGAAGGTCGAATCCGGCCTAGGTGGAATGCAACAGTTTGCTGCCACAAGCACATCGCACATGTAGTGGTTGCATGACGCACAGCCAGACTGCCATCCCTTCCTTCTCTCTTCAGAACGTCCCTGATCAGGTGCATCGTAGGGTCAAGTCGTCGAGTATGGAGGGTGCACCAATAGCTCACGTGACTACCCCTGACGTATCCCTGAGGTAAACCCTGGGCTCAATGCACAAGAAACCAACCACGAAGCGTTCTATTCCTATGTAAGAGCTAAAAGGCAAGACTTTCTTTGCTGGTTGCCAGTCCGGTTTACCAGATGCAGTCTCTATGAAAGGTTTCAATGGTCCTTAATTAATTGAATCGTAATCCTCGCCGAGAAGCAGGACAGTCCGGAGTACGGTGGAACAATGGCTGCAGACTTCCCAAGGTGAAGCAGCAAACTACTATGTTTTGAAGAGCTAGACTTTCAGAAGACAAATAATCTTAAAAAAATATATATACTATCTTTATATTAATTTGATTATATGTAAGGATGGTGAAGCTAAGTCACATGTGCAAGGTGAAGAACAGAGAGGGGGTTATTGATTTATTACCCCCAAGCTAGGTGTGTAGGTTCTAATACTACTGCTTGCTGATCGGTCTCCGACCGAACGGCGGTGAGGCATTTATATATACTATAGGAGGTCCGTGCTCCCTTTTGAGGCGTAGGCCTTTGGCTTCCAGCCACAGCCACAGCAAGGAGGCGATATCCTTACATTATAATAAAGCCTCTAATAAAAACTTGATCTTTATTCTACTATTAATAAATACTCTTAATGATAAAACAACTATACCCTTTATAAATTATAAGAAAAAGAATATATTAAATCTATTTAAGTTAGATAATAAGATATTTATATAATAATAAGGTGTCATATAGACCCAACGTTGACTAATTTAATATACTAGCGTAAATAGATCGGAAGCAACTCCTTCTATCCTTAAAATATTCTAGTACTTTATTAACCTAATATAACTGTAAGAAATTTATAACTTTTCATCAAGTAAATTATTGGCATTTAAGATAAGTTTTGTTTTAAATCATATTGCTCTTCCTAATGATTTTATTCCGTGATAAGCAACAGTGAATCTTCTCTATATATTCAAAGCCTACCCCTGAGGCCATCTCCTCCAGCAGAACAAGATGACAACCGTCAATACAATTTCAATCGAGAAGAACATTGCCGCGATTTGATATCCAATCTTGAAATGGGGTGCTTCACCGGTGTTGTACACAAGCAACGGCACCCAAGCGGAGAAAGTGAATGCCATTGTCTCCACGACTCCGATGATGATGGCCCGATGTTCCGCATTGTGTCCACAGATCTCGTTAATCCAAGTGATGATAAGAGCACCAGCACCGGTTTCGCAAAACGTCAGTAACCATCCTGCCATCATCGCACTGATATTCCCTGACGGCCAGATAGACAAAATGATTGTTCCAATCAGTGCCACTAGACAAGCAACAATGATGAGCGGCCACCGGCTTTGAACCGCGTCGGATACCCATGCATAGGTGAGCGTGCATACGATCTGGAGTCCGTATCCGGCAGTTGGAATAATGTTGACCTCCTCGGTTGAATACAGATGCGTCGACTTGAGCCAGAGATTGAAGTAGCTGTAGATCTTGATAGCGCAAACGTGTGCAATAAAGATGGAACTGAATAGCCAGATCGGCCAGTTGGCAAGGATGTCGCGAATTGTACCCCAAGTTAATCGCTTGAGTGGAGCACGGCCGACCTTTTCCATTCGAGAGACAGCAATCTCCCTATCGCGGGGCTTCAACCAACGGGCCTTGGAAGATGTCGGTGCATCCGGAATGGCCCAATAGCCGTATACAGCAATGGGAATCCCAATGATACCATCGAAAATGAACAGCCAGCGCCAAGCCGCGAGACCAGCCCTGCCATTCATCCCAGAGTAAAGGCCAGCTTGGAGATATCTATTCTGTCAGACTTGGACTACTTCCTGACAGCCAGAGAAACTTACCCTGAAAACATTTGGGCCGCGCTACTAGATGCCTGAAAGATACAAGCACGTTTTCCCAATTCCATAGGCGTATACCAGTTTCCCAACAAGGTCATTATACCGGGATAGGCACTTGCCTCAAGCAGGCCGCTGAAGAAGCGCAACACATACATAGTAGTGACGCTCTTAGAGCCAGCCATGCCCATGACAATGAAGCCCCATGAAAGCTCAAGAGTAGGAAGCCAGATGGAAGGGCGGATTTTTGTCAACATGTACTGGGAAGGGAGCTGGCCGAGAATGTAGCCGATATTCCAATAGGTAGTCAGGTAATTGAGATCGTTGCCAGTCATCGAAAGATCTTCCTTCATGCCAGACACGTAGGCATTAGACACCTAAAGGGTCATGTTAGCCAAGTTCCTGCCTGTTCAAAGACGCATTGAAGGTCACAGCGGGTCAATACTGACATTTGTTTGATCCAAGTACTTGACAAAGTACGCAATACAACAATAACTCAGGATCCACCAATCAATCTTTGCGATAAATCTCCTCTCTTCCGGTGTCTTATCCAAGGAATCCCAGATGACAGCCAAGATACGCTTGCTTAACGGCCGGCGTGGGCTGCTCCGAGAGTCATCCTCACCGGAGCTCAGGTTGACCGATGCCGTGTCTTTCTCCGCAGAAGCGGGTCTGTCAGGGTTTGTCTGCTCCATTGTTTTTGAGCTGCAGGTGGGAGTTCAGCAAGAAATCATAGCCCCATCGGCATTCGCTGTGAGAATATCAAGTCCTGCCACGACTCACGCGAGCGTCTCCAAAGCTATAAATAAGAAGTTCTACTCTTCAATAGACGAGTTGATCATCAAAATCTTGTTGGAAAGATAATGGTGAAATTGTGGGAGCTGATGTCGTCAATTCGTTTCTCTGGGGCTTTTGCGGACTATCCCGACAACCGGTGATAAAGAAGGCTCGATAAGCTGGTCCTGGCGAGTCATTTCATTCCTATCAGGAAGCCGTTGGGTCAGGGACCGGGTGGATGCCGCAGATTTTGTCGGGGAGAGCCCGACTCAAGGAAACTAAGCGTGGCCCGACTGACTAAGTTCGTTCTAGCACAATTATGGGTCGCCATCGACCGACTTCAAAAATAATAGCAAAACTGGCGTAATCATCACCGGATGAGCTGGAGAATAGAAGGCAAAGGTTCAATCATTCTAGCGAAAAGAGGACAGGGGTCTCAATTGCCACTATTATCCAAACTTGACAGAACCGAGATACGTCTAGTGACGTCCTTAACAACTCAATTTACTTCAAGACGCAATGGTCTCCGAATCTGAGGCCCGTTCGATTTATGCGTCGGCAATTCACTTCGACGGACTGAATATCTGTAACTGGTCCCGTCCCATTTTCGAGGCGTGGAATGCTGGTGGTATTACTGGTGTGTCTTGCACCTGTGGTCTATGGGAAAACTTCCGCGACAGTATTCTAAATGTTGTTCAATGGAAGGAGTGGTTTGAGGAACATAGCGACTTGATTGTTCAAGCGCAGACAGTCGCTGATATTCGCAATGCCAAAGCATCTGGCAAGACGGCCGTGCTCCTGAGTTGGCAGAACACCGCAGGCATCGAGGACCGCTTGGAATATCTGCGTGTATTCCGCGACCTTGGTGTGCGTAAGATGCAATTAACGTACAACACCCAGAATTACAGTGGTGCAGGATATACAGAGCTCCGTGATAGCGGACTCACTGGCTTTGGACGCGAAGTTGTAACGGAGATGGCGAAGCTTGGCATTGTATGCGATCTATCACATGTTGGGCCACAGACTACAGCCGACGTTATCGAATTTGCCCCTGCCGGCAAACCGCCTTGCTTCTCTCATGTGTTGCCAGGAGGGATGAATGATCACCCACGCAATAAGTCGGATGATCTAATCCGGGCACTTGGAGCCAAGGGAGGTTTCGTTGGCTTATCGCAATTTGGACCGCATATGGCGCGTGGCAACGACAGTACACTTGACGATTACGTTGATGCCTTGGACTATGTTATTGGCTTGATTGGGGAGGATCTCGTGGGAATCGGATCCGATGCAAGCGAAGGACATGGACGACCAAGTGATTTTATGGCTTGGTGCAACAAGGATAAAGGTTATGCAAGACAACTTACACCATGGGGTAGCCAAAAGGTAGTCAAGCCTTTGGGTCCTTTGGCTGAGCGGGCAGAGCTAGCTGTAGCTATGGCACGCAAGGGTTGGAGTGAGGAGAAAATGCGGAAAGTGTTGGGTGAGAACTGGCTACGGTACCTAGAGAAGATCTTTGGCGCTTAATCTAACCTGATATGATCATTATGTTGAACTTCAACATCTTCGTACACTAGGTGACCGAAAGATCTAACGATATCAGGTCGATTTGGAAATGATTCCATTGAGTGACCTTGAAATACAAGAGTACACATTGATGACGCATATCACTGTATTGTATTGCCCTTGATGCCCCTGGTAAAAATTTCAAGCAGTGCCCTCATTATACCAAGGGACGATTCGAGAGAGTAGAGTACTTTTATGATTTTAAACAAGACAATGACTGACTGCAGCTGGCAAGAGATGACAATTTCAGTGACCGCTTCAATGCCGATGAGTGAATCTTATTGTTTATTTCACGACCTCACCATTTCTGTTCCGGCGAAATACATTAGCAGAACCGTGCCTTTGGTCATGAGTGAGTTACATGACCTGTCTAAATCTAAATGATTAACCTGATGATGAAGCCTGCTATATCTTTTTAAAGCAACTTTCTCTCGGCGATACTGGAAACGTCTTGACTGTGGTATACAAACCCCAAATCTGCAAGTGATTTCACTTCATGTTTCCTCTCTCCTAGCTTTCTGGATGCAATCTTGATTAAAGGGAATCGTTCCCTCACCCAAGCTGCTTCTGCATCCCAATACGGTGGCGGCTTTCCAACTCCATCATTCTCAAGGTCTACCCTCTTTATGGCAGTCATACTCCTGCTATACAGTCTGTTGATGTAATTCACGTCTTTAGGGAAGGCCAGGTTGTGAACGCTCTTGTCAGCTGCTCCATCTTTGTATGTTTCGCTTTCCCACTCCCGCATTTCGTGATTTGACGGCAGACTTAGGCGATCTGCCCATATGCGTGCTACCCATGCGCTTTGCGCTTCAGCAACTGGAAATGGAACAACACGTTGAGGTATTCCTGCAAACGCTAGAGTTGGATCATCCATGTATAGGACATGTTCGTAAAGACGTCGAACATGTGATCCATTCGTAGTGACGGGCGATGCAAGCCCTTTGAGAAAAGGGTACGTATAGAAGTACCCCGTACAGAAGACTATCCCGTCGACGTCTGTCTCAATGGATCCATCCGCGAATACCAAGGTTCGTCCTTTCGTATCGACTCTCAAAATCTCTGGGGCTATCTTCATATTTAGATTTGCTTCGCTGGGTGTATTGGGTGTCGATTTTTCTGACACAATGACTGGTCTTTTGCAGACCGTCGATAGTTGCGAACTCAAGTCTATGCCCGATGCTGAATTGCCAACCACCACGACTTTCTATTGCCAGAATTAGCGAGCCATTATTACGAGGCAAATCTTATCTCACCTTATCCTTATATTGCAAAGGGTTCCTATAGAACTTGGAATGTGAAACTGATCTAGGGTATGCCTTGTTGAAGTCTGAAAGACCCGGGATATCAGGGATGAATGGGTCATTGTAATGACCACTCGCTACAAGAACAGCATCGAAAAAGCTCTTCTTTCTAGTATTTGATATTAAATCAAGTGATTCAACCTCCCATTGCTTCTTCGTACCGTTTTGTATCTTAGTGACGCCAAGGATCTGCGTTGAAAGCGATAGTACTGGTTTCAAACTTCCTGCGTACGTTTCAAGATACTCCTTGACGATGTTGTGAGCGGGAAACAACGATGTGCCTTGAGGGAACTTTTGATCTGAATAATTCATCAAGGTATGCGGAATATTGGTTTCCAGAAACTCATACAGAGGGGAGACAAATTTTGGAACATTGCAGTCGTCTAGATAAACCGCGGTGTCTGGGTGGTGTGATGGCTCTGTCCTCGGGATTGTGAAATTGTTGTCCACGACATTCAAGGGACTGTAAGTCCAGATACCTCCTATTGTGTCCCTCTGTTCAAAAATTTCAACTTTGGAGAACTTGTTTTCAGCTAATAGATACCTGTAGTAGAGTAAGCACGCAATATTAGTGCAATTTAGCATAGCACTTACTTCGCTGCAGCTAGACCGCAGGGACCGGCTCCGATGACAGCGACCGACTCGATATCCAACGCCTCATTCGTATACATGGGTGACATTGTGAAGGGACCTGATCAGTTCGACCAAATTGGTCAGAATGGCGACAGAGTTACTTAAATGACGAGCGGCCAAATCAAGTGAAATGCATTGGTGTCGTCGTAGCAATCGTGATATAGCCTGAGACAATGGGAGCTATCGGACGCTTACCTCACATACATCCAAACTATCAAGATGATATATGCCCATGTTTAGTCAGATCACGAATGACTGTCGATGGCGAATCGCACCGACGCCGACAGACTGTGTCGGGCTTGTCCGACAATTAGCAAGGGATGAGTGGGTCATTTGGGAGGGGCTAGCAGAATCTAGATGTGCTGAAGCGAGCACGACTCAGCACGAGTCGTTGATACTCCGGTGGAAAAGTGGACTTGATTTCGCCAGTGTGCAAGCGACAATCTCGGTAGGCATTGACCGCTTTGTCTCGACGTCGCAATCTAGCGGGATTCTGCCGTGATAATGATATCAAAGCCTACACGCTGATTACGAATGTCAGCCGCGACCATTGTCGCATTGAACCGCACAGGATGCGATGATACAATAGAAAGATGGATGAGATGCCAGATACGCAGCCCCCTCAACGAACGCGGTCCAACATCAACCGCGGCCGTAGCCGCCGCGTATCTCTGTTGAGGTCCATGTCGACAACTCCGACAGCCCATCCATCGGATATATCCCAAGATAGCGATGGCACCCCAAACAGTAACACTCTTGGCCGGAAGTCAGTCGCCCAATCTCGCGATATCCCAGCCTGTGACAGATGTAGAAGTTTCAAGAAGAAATGCAGCCGTACTTTCCCCGTATGTACTTTATGTGCAAACGCAGGTCACAAATGCTCTTTCTCCACGCCAGCAACCTCAAGCGCAGCCACGGCACATCATCTTCGAGCGAGAGTTGACTGGCTCACCCGTTATATAAACAAGAATCTCCCTGTTGGTATGTCGGGCGTTGAAGGTATCGACACGGGATCTGATTTGGATGCACTGCTCGGAAGCATTGAAACCAGTTCGCCAACGCCGGCAGCTGGCATTACCCCTGGTAGTTCCACTATCGACAATCAAGAAGCTTTTCAGACGCCGGGTCCTTCTGCTTCAATAATATTCAACCAACAGAGTCTTGCAGTCAACCAGGACGGAGAGAGCTTGGCAGCAAGTAGCCATGAGCCTTCGAGACTGCAGGTCACAGGGCAGCTTCCACTTTCAAAGCCCAATTCGACTCAACGAACTAGTCTTAACCCTCAATCGCTTCCAAGGGATGCTATTGCCCGGAGATTTGTCGATGCTTACTTCCGGAATACCAATCGTGCGTATCCATTTGTTGACCGGATCAAAATACTTCGAGGGCTTGAATCAATGAGAGGCGTTCCAGGAAGTCGAAGTGATGCCAGCTCCACTCTGCTTTATCTCATCATGGCAATTGGCTGCACGACTCTTCAGCGTGCAGGCCAAATCCCAAATGATACGACATCAAAGTTTGATATTGCATACGCAGCCATCATACAAGAATGTATCATTCGAGAAGACACCGAGTCCATCCAGATACTCTTGTTGCTTGCTCTGTATTCGCTCTTTGATCCAAACGGCGCATCAGCATGGTCGATCATTGGCATTGTGTCGCGGAAGGCTCTACTGCTCGGGTTGAGCCGAAAGATATCAGAAGAAAAGTCTCTCTCTGCAGCCGATATTGAACTCCGACACCGTCTATTTTGGAGTATATATGTCTTCGATAGGATGATGGCCGTCTCTCTTGGCTATTCGGTTGCACTTGTTGATGACAATGTGGATGTCTCTCTCCCTAGCCTGACAATCGAGGAGTTTGCATCAACAGAGAAGCCGTATTTTGCATCCATTCTTCAGACCAATCGTCACGTCATACAGTTGCGACAACTGGAGGATCGTATTCTTCGAGAAATCCACCTCAGAAGAAACTCGGACATTGCAGCTATATCTCGTACCGACCGACGAGCCATTCAACAAGATATCAGATCCAATATTGAGGGCTGGTATAGCACTGGATGCCTTGTGTCATCTCTCGAAGCAGATAACCTCCCAATTCACAATTCAGTGACATGGCAGAGTGCCAGATACTACCATCTACTCATTCTTCTGTACTATCCTTGCCAATTTAACTCTTTCATACCGATTTCCGGAACGGAATTACTTCGGTTTGCACAAAAGCACCTTCAGTCGACTTCGGCGCTCTTTCAGCAACGGCAACTGCCTTTGAATCAAGTAACACTCTGTCGGATGTTTCCGGTAGGATTGGTACTCTTGCATAGCTTTGCAGCCTCCGCTCTTAGCGGAACACCCTTCTCAGCTCGAGAGGAGGTGGCTGTGGTAATCAATATCCTAGAAGCATTCTCTGAAGGTTGGATTCAAGCACATCGAGCAGCCCATATATTCCGTCAGTTTATGGCCATCATTGCTGGTGTTTCTGGTGACGGTCCTCTGCACCTTTCGGCACAATTGTACGGAAGTTTTGAAACTGGAATGTCGAAAGACCTATACAGAGAACTATTACGACCAATCATAAACGGGTTTCTATCTATCATGCAGGAGGTCCTTGGGGCTACCACATGCTATTGCTTCTACGAGATGCCTGACGAGAGGGATCTCGTTGATGCATCAGCCAGTTCTCGATGCCCGCCTGGAGATGCTGCATCATTGGCACCAGCGAGGAGCACTGCTAGCTTTCCTACCATATCTGATGCAGATGCCTCATCGATGAATTACGACTGGGGCTCTGGGGAGTTTACTTTCATCTGATAGCTGCATACCCATCGAAATTACAAACGAGTCATTCGGTATTGTCTTGACTGAGACACTTATCAGCTACTCCCGCTATTGGCCTGAGTTATCATATTCGCCACTGGCTATCGAGCAAAGGAGCGAGCTGACTTCCAGTATCAAATCCAGCCACTGCGGAATTTGCTTGTCAGGAAACATTGATTTAAATTCCCTTGACGTAACCTAAAGCGTCAACGTATATCCGGATCGATAAAGCATGGCCGGGCCATCTCCATTTTATGTGGGGATGGAAAAATCGAAGCCACGCTCAAGTCGTTCGTTGTGATCACGTTGGTAAGTCACTTTCCATCTAGCAGTTCATTTCGTAGCTAACAATCATCAAGCGTAGATACCTCGTTGCCGTCTGGTTGTCGCCGCGAGGAGATAATCGCTGCTATCATGACTTCCCTTCTAGCTGCAACCATACTCCTGCAACTCTGGCAGATCTGGATTGCACACTTGAAGCCATCCATTTGGTTTCAACGAATTGATACATTCCGTGATGTGGAAGATCAGTCGCGCCCGGTGGAATATCTCAGCGGGTGAGGTCGAATTCACCGAAAGTTGCCATGAGAAAGTTATCTCCGACGTCCTGTATATCAGACTGTACGCACCATCAGCCTAGTTGAGTGGCTTGGAGTCAGTCAAACAACTCTTCCACAAGAGGCAATGAATGAATTCAAATACGAAAGATGACCAAACCCCTAAGCAGTCAATCCGGTCATTGCAGCCCCCGTGTCGTGATATGCCAATGCAGTCGATGCCATCAGGGTGCCGCTTGAAAATAGATGTGCTATATGCTCAGTCCCAGCAGAGTGCCAATCATTAACTCCGAATCTTCACTTGTACAAGAAATTGATGACAAATGCTCGTGTGGGGGGTTGCTACCCCATTGGAGTAGTCAAGCATGCTTAATCTGGCAAGCATTACGCGATTGAATGCTGTGAAGCAGTATCCTGTAATCGCACACGTGTCAAAGGCCTTTACCTAGGCCTTTCAATGCTCTGAAGCGGTATATCTGTGTGTTTCTTTGCCTGATTCGGCATCTCTCCTTGATCGACATGCGTCTCCGTCATGACTTTATGTTTCAGGGGAACGGGTCGGACTTAGCTGTTGCGTCATGGACTTTAGGGCTTCAGCTTCCTCGGGAGGGGGGATAAGGCGGGAACTAAGATGAGCTTATCGCGAGCTTTATTAGGCTCTTTGCTGTTTGCCCCCTCCATTTATAACAAGCTCCCCGCTTCTAGTGGTGCCAATTTGAATTTGATCTCGCACCATTCATTGTGACAATCTTTCACCTTTGGATCTTCCAGTGTAGAATCTCCATTGACCATATCCACGTCTTCAACATGCCTGTCGAGTCCAAGTACAAAGCCAATGGAATGATTTTCCGCCATCTGGGGCCTACCGGCCTGTAATTCATAGCTCCATCGTCTGTCTTCGGGTGATAGCTACTGACAATTGATCCAGGAAGGTCTCGATCTTCTCGCTCGGAGGCTGGCTCACTTATGGCGGTACACAGAAGGGCAACATTGTCAAGGAGTGTATGCAAACAGCCTGGGATCATGGTATCAATTTCTTTGATACAGCAGAGACGTATTCAAAGGGAGAAAGCGAGATTGAAATGGGCCAAGCATTACAGGAGCTTGCGTGGCCGCGAGACGAATATGTGCTCTCCACCAAGATTTTCTTCGGCACCGGTCGAGAGGAACCAAACACACGTGGATTGAGCAGGAAGCATGTCGTAGAAGGACTAAAGAGCAGCTTGAAACGTCTTCAACAGCCATACGTTGACATTGTCTTCGCTCATCGACCTGATCGCGGAACGCCCATGCGCGAAATTGTCGAAGGGTTTACTCAAGTCATTCGGAACTTGAATCTAGGTAGGTGCGTGACTTCCGTGGCCTGATCCATGACTAACATTATCCCAGCATACTATTGGGGCACGTCTGAATGGTCAGCCTTGGAGATCATGGAAGCTACCCAAATAGCTGAGCGATATAATCTCATTGCGCCAGTGGTTGAGCAACCAGAATACAATGCTTTCCGCCGTGAACGCTTCGAGGTTGAATACGCACCACTGTACCAACAGTTCCAGTATGGTACCACCATTTGGTCGCCATTGGCATCGGGTGTACTTACGGGCAAGTACAACGATGGCATCCCGGAGGATTCTCGATTTGCGAACAATGCAGACTTTTTCAAAAATACGATCGGTGCTCTGAGCGAATCTGATGGAAAGGCCAAGATTGAAAAGGTCAAGAAGTTGACCACGATCGCTGAGAGATTGGGTGGAACCACAGCTCAGTTGGCTCTTGCGTGGGCTGCGAAGAACGAGAATGTTAGCACTGTAATCCTCGGTGCAAGTAAGCCTCAGCAGATTGTAGACAACTGCAAGGCACTAGAGTTGATCCAGAAGCTCACGCCGGACATAATGGAGGAAATTGAAAAGGTATTAGAGAATAAACCGACGCCAAGAGCTACATTTGGCAGGGAGCGACCTGGGTGGGTTTAGAAGTGTTCTACTGCACAGTTAACTGGTGGAATGGTAGGAGATCATGCGGCGTGGGGGTAGTGTCAGCACTCAAATAGAGCTTCATTCCTCGACTTTCAGGCATTTTAGGGCCTTCCCTTGCTATTGCGTGAGACGGTCAAGTTCGCACTGCAGTTGCGGTGCGATTCAACGGCATTCTTAACAAGGGGGAGACGGAACAACAGGCAAACACAAGAACCACCAGTAGATTCTTTCCAACAGCTCATTAGAGATTCGTTGCGACGGTTGATCATTGAAGTGTTAGACATCGAAGCCCAGATCTTCGCGATCCATTGAACTTCGTCTAGTGATTTTCTTCTCTTCATTAGGTTAAGTAGATCTCACGGAGCATGGCTCTGACCAGAAGAGGTCAATTCGATGGCTAGCTTCTGGACGATGAACAGTCTTGTGATGCAAGGAGTAGATGTTGCTTTTGATGTGGAGATACCAGTGGACAACCAAATTACAGAAACAGGAAATAAACAAGTAGCAAGTAGTGCAGGCATAAGGGGCTATCTCGCTCTATCTGCAAATTACATAGTTCAATCCAGCGCTGTCTATCATGATACAGGGGCATCTGCATCCAAAGCAAATAATCAATTGTCAACTCTTCAGGGCAGGGGGCTTTGTTTTGGTATTCGACTCTGGCGCGTTGAAACTCCCCCCAGTCACTCCTTCGCTATGATTTACCTTGCAATCTTTTGTATATATATATATATTTCTTGGATATAGATCGTATAGCAAAGTCCATATATACATAACTCTATTTCAATCGTTGCCTTTATATCCAACACTTCGAGTAAGCTTTCAGTAACATCCTTAAAAGCCTTACCAGCGAATCGTTATGCGCCACCACAAGAAGGACCACCAGGTCTCACGATGTAGGTTCAGATATACCGGCAGACCGATTGGCAGGAAAATCATTGCATTTACAATCGTTCAACTGCCATAGGGCCGGGATTTATGCATTGAGGGGAAGCCCCGGGAGCTACTTTGGAGATGAGAGTCCATCAACGTAGACCTGATGCGGCAAAAGGCGATGCGTTTAGCCGCGTCTACCCCAGAAAGTTATTGATGTACCGGCACCAGTAATTTGGTCCTGGATCTTAAAATAGTAGGGCATTAACAGAAAACGCCCAATGATCGTGCTGATAATTGTCTTGAGAATCTATGGCTTGTCAGTCCTAATCTTGCAAGCGTGAGATTATAAAACGGGAGGAAAGGACCCGATGCTACGAAGAATATCTTCACGTTGTTCTTTTCGGTCCTTTGCTTCACCTCAAAACAACAGCGAATGATCTGCACACACCTTCGTTCCTGATATCAATTACAAGACCGCAGCAATGAAGACATATCTACTAGCTGGCGTCATGAGCCTTATAAGTACTGTACAATGTCAGAAAATGCTGGAATGGCCTGAGTCTACAAGTGGTGTCACTTACAAGCTCGCCATTCCTGATGCCTCAGCTGCCCCTTTTGACATTGTCCTGTCAATTATCGCTCCAAAGAGTGCCGGCTGGGTAGGTTTTGCTTCTGGTGGTTGTATGCTCCGAAGTCCACTCTTGATTGCTTGGCCAAATGGTGACGGGGCTGTCGTGTCTAGTCGCTGGGCTAGGTCAGTATCTTCTTCTCGGCAGTGTCATGCCAAAACAGCTAAAAGGTATTTATAGTGCGTACCATGCTCCAACACCATACAACGGCACAGTCACGAAAGTCTATTCAAGCTCGTCTGTTAATGCTACTCACTGGACTGCCAATCTACTTTGCTCTGGGTGCAGCAAATGGGATGGTGGATCAATTGATCCTAATGGAAATGCAACCTTCGGCTGGGGAGTTAGTAGTCATGCTGTTGAGACGCCATCTAGCAGCTCTAGTCCTATCAGATTCCATGATATTGGCAAGGATCACTTCGAGTTGGATATGAGTAAAGCGCGTCTTTCAAAGACAGATTTCGACTCACTAGTGAAATCTATGGGAGGATGAGTAACGGTACATTACAATTGGCGCCGTCTGGAAGTCTGATTCTTGACACAATCCATGTCATAGTACTTGTATCATCGCCGAGTTAAATACCTTTCCTAATAGTACCTGGATCATCGTGTTGAATGTTCTATTTTTTTGCGTGGCCTGTTTGTGTCGCATTGAAGGGTGTATGGTACACTTATTCATTAATTATGCACTGATGATCCAATAAGATAACCTAAAAAGCATTAGAATATAGTAGGGTGCTCGTCAGTGTGGCCATCAGCCATACAAGTGCAAGGGTTAGTGATATCTTTACGATTGAGTGTAGCACAAGTGCTTCAGCCCCGGAGCCAAGCTATCGAATCAGCTTCAAAGTTGAACTCTGACCCAATATCGGTAACACCTGTTGGTGGTCCGAATACGGACCGAGTTTTCCAATCATGTCCATCCAATTGCTCTTGACAGACAAAAATAACGCTTTGGGCGGGGAGGATGGCAACTTCTGGAACGAGAAGATGAGGAGAAGATCGGTGTTCCCGTGGTCGAAGTATCTGTAAGCCCAGTCATCCTTGGCTTCGTCACGGAACATGACTCGAGTTAGATCCGTCAAAATGTTCGTATTGTCTAATACCTCGCTTGTAGTGTCCGGCATGGCTGCATATTTTGGCTTTGTTATCTTTCGATGGCTTCAAGTTCGGCTGTTGTTTAGAGGTCTGGTATGATTTCAGCCACGGCATGCAAAACCGGCGGTTCTAATTGATGACAGCCTCAACCACCGGGCGATAGTTTTTTATGGGGACATCTCAGGGTGTTCCAAGAGGCCATCGCTCTCTTCCCGCCACTAACACACCCGCAGAACTTTATACATATCTAGCTCAGCGATATGAACTCCCTGGGATCTTCTATATCGAAGCATGGCCAATACTTGAACCTCAAATCATCATCACCGATCCTGATGCCGCAGCACAAGTCCTCACGGTACTCCCTTATCCGAAACACCAAAGATTTGAGATTTTCCTGCGACCTTTTACAGGCCCAAACAATATAGCTGCTTCTAATGGCGAACGATGGAAGTTCAACCACCGGATGGTTAGCTCTGGGTTCACACAGACATACATCAAGCAGATGATCGGCATGATCGCAGGCGAGGCGAAAGTCTTTCACGACAGGCTACACGACCTTGCAAAGACTGGAGATCCCTCTGTCTTGAAGAGGAGGCAGCAAAAACCGTATTCGACGTGATTGGTAGAATTGTCTTTGGCTTCGGCTTCTCCTTGAAAGCTCAGAAATCCGATTCGCCTCTTCTCGACGACTTGCGGGCTTCGATTGACCCTGCAACGGCAGTCCTTGCAACATGAAACCCAGTGGCTCGTCTTGCAGTTTGGAAAAGGTTGCGTGATGTGAAGGGACGTGTTCATGACGCCCTGGCAACTGGAATGCGGGAGCGCTATCGAGTCATGAAAGATGAGAAGGAGCTTCCGACTAGGCGACAAGCTAGTAGTATTTTTGACCGCATCATCCTTGACAGAATCCAAGGCGACTCGAGGCCGGGTTTGGAAGATGTGTTCATCGAAACAGCAGCTACCAAGTAATGCCGCTCATGGAATCAATTTTGACGTTGCTAATCGCTCTCGCAGCCTGAAGGCTCTTCTTCTCGGCGGACACGGTACTACGACAGACACGTTCACTTTCGCCATCATGTTTCTCAGCATTTACCCTGATATCATGAACAAACTGCGCGAAGAGCATGACGCACACTTCAGCCCGGACATTTACGCCACTATCAAGGAGCTTGTCACCAGCCCTTCCAAGACGAATGAGCTTTCATACACAAGTGCAGTCATCAAGGAGACACTTCGTTTCTATCCTGTTGGGTTCACGATTCGTAAGCCCCCAGGTGGAGCAAAATCACCAAAGTGGCGAGGCAAGAGTATCCTCTCTTTTCTAACGCGATGGTAATCCCATGTGCGCATTCGTCACAAATGGGCCCTGCCATCCGGAAAGATCCCAAGATGGTTCGACCGGAACGGTTCCTAGGTAGTCAGGAGGGTGAGACGCATCGCTTTGCATGGCGGTCTTTTGAGCGTGGGCCAAGAGCATGCATTGCCCAAGACCTCGCAATGGATGAGCTAAATATCATGCCTCCTTTGACAGCTCGTTGGTTTGATTTTGAAACCTTGGTAGATACCCAGAATAAGGAACCAAGAGTCATGTACACAGACCTTGACATGAAGGTTGGCGATTTGGCCTTCCAGGTGGTTGGAATGGAGGCAGGGCCAAGAAAGGATATGACAATGAAGGTTAGACTAAGTGGTAGATATTGACGATCCGCTATTGCTACCTGAATCCAGTTGAGCATCGAAACTGAAGTCGGATGGGTTAGGAGATAGCTAAAGAACGATAACGGATGCAGTCCTGCTATGAATCGTGTCAATCTCTTGATGAGTGTGGGCCAAAGCATCCAGATCGACGGACCGAAGAAGTCTGGTATGGAAGCAAGATCTAGTGGGATGAGATGATTATCCGGGTGTTTCTTTACAACGGGAACACTGGCATCTGTCAAACACTTCACGCATCGGAGCGCATTCCTGTGGAAAGCCACCAACAAGGCTACGAGCGGAATGGGCTCAAAGGATCAAGATAATCTAGCTAATATCAATAGCGCCGCATGTACCCTGGCGCCGATGAACGGCCATGCCGGCGACTCGCTCCATCCAAGTGCGGCTTGACGCCATGAGCCACCATAGATCTGAATGGATGAATGCCCTCAATTCTCGGCACATGTGCAAACGGCGCACGACAGCCATTCAACGGCATTGTAAACTCGATCCCGATCGAACTACTCAAGGAACACAAGCCGCGATTTGGTTGTCGATATATATGCTACAGTTTTACCTCGTCCCCGATTTAAACTAGAAGCACGCACATCCCGACACGGACGCCGACGCTAACACCAAAAAGACAGCTGGGAAAGGTATAATATCTTGTGATACCAATTTGCATCGCTTGCTGTTCATTTGAACAGGCGCCGGAGTCTACTCGATATAGACTTTGGCGAATACAATGCTAGTAATCTCGGTTGCTTGACACAAGGGCCTTTGGCATTAGGAGCTTGGGTCAAGCTCTCGCTAACCCACAAAGGCCTGCAAAGGCCAAGAATTGTCAGATGGTCGATGCAACAAGGCGGCCACTAAGAGGTGACGAGCCGATTGACAGAATAGATCGAGGGCATCGTCATAGAAAGGTTCAACGTGCAAGACTTCACAAGACTCGTTGTTTGGTCTCGAGGCATGTAGGCAGACGGGTAGATCTTACCTTACCCTCTCGTGATGGCTGGGCAATTCATGTAATCCATGCACCGACAACTCTGACAGAAGTACACATTACATTGAGGGTGTACTGTGGACTCACTAGGTTCTACTGGCACTGGGCTATGCAAGCCGCCCGTGTCTAGCTTCGGAGAGAAACCCTGTTAGCCTTACACATGCAAACCCATTTGTGATTTAGTATAGCACACTATATTGACGTTTCCTGCAAATGAATGACTTGATCAGTACGGCACAGCTCCTTGATCAGCAACGATGGTCTTGCTAGGCTTGCCAGGCCGCTCACCTGGTGCGAGGCCGGTCAGTGGGTCATGACGTGATGGAACGTGGAATCACAGGCAGGAAATGAGAAAAGATAAGATCAAAGTCACAATTTTATCAGATGGGCCGATAATGAGAAAGTGGGGAAAAGAATGAGAAAATTTTTATCTGATGCGGTGTCTGGTATGCACCTTCGAGGCACATTGCCAGTCATTCCCGGTGCCCATGCCCACGCCCGCAGCGCCATGCATTGCCAATTCCCTGCCCGCTCCCGGCCCCGGGCCTTAACGTTACCTCCAGCAAAAGCTTGCATGGTGGCTTGCCTTACTCGGGTGCTCTGAGCGGGACAAGACGCTGGAAATAGCCAAGCTCCCAAGGTAGAGACACCAGAGTAGCTAGGTGCGCTCTCAAGGAAGTGCTGCGCCTCCGTTTTATCTGATGAGAAGCTATCAGTGTGCTGTTCAAAGCTATCAGTACTGTAAGAGTGAAAAGAGGTCACAGGAAACTGACTGAGCACACCACACCACACACATGTCAGCATGCACGGCACAGTAACAATTTCAGAGCACGCATGCACAGAACCACCCATACGAATGTAGAGCTCACGCCTTGGCAATAACAGTGTCTGCCAGTACTTGCAGCCGGCCTATTCTTCACTACCAGGTACAATGCACCTGAGATACACTACATGCAAAACCAGGCAAGCCCAGAAGAGTAGGAGAATAACACTAGCAGACACCACCTAGGGCGGTCCAGGGTCCTGTTCCAGCGAGTCAGAGCAATTCTAGACTTCGTTCTAGTCTCCTATTACGTGGCCCCCTTCCTAGGTGATGAGGCCCAGTTCTTCCCGACTAAAGTCTCTAGCCAAGAGAGCATCAGAGCATCCTTCACATGACAATACCCTGGACAAGAACTCTACAGTATTCGTCTCTTGGTTTGGGGCCCGCGACTTCCGGGAAGCTCCTCGTCCCATATGGGCCTGGACGCAATCGGGAGAGAGAGACGGCAAGAGACTGCGATGGGTGCACGGCGGGTCGTAACTAGTCTCAAGGTCCGCACCTGAATGACAGTGGATGGTCTACTAGGTGGCATCATCAGTCAAGCAATGACAAGACCCGACGGGGCGGGCACGTCACGGATCTACGGGTATTGACATGATTTGCGGGCAGGCGGCGAGACAAGCTTTCGACTTAAGAGAACTGGAGGAGACCGCAATTCAAGCCACCGCAGATGACTTGGCTTGGGGGGGTCGGGACAAGATACTCTAGGGTGCAGTGTGTGAAGGGCGATTATCAGATCTGACCTGTGCTTTCCCCATCGTAGATTAGATGGAATGATAACATTGGAAGGATGAGGTGACGATGAGCCAATGAGCCGCTGATCCCACTGTGGCTTCTGGTGTGTCACTCCCGGAAACGGCTCAGCACCATGTTGATCTAGAAGCTCCAGGGCGGGTCATGGTCTTGGTCTTTTGGGTTCTTTTGGTCTCTTGGTCTGTCAAAAGTGGTCCGCCTTGTGGTGCTGTCCATCCTGTCCGTGTTGTGTCCAGGTTCTTCACTTGTCTCGGGCATTGCCCCCCACCAGACCAATGCAGTCCCTGCTGCTGGAGGGACCCTGGGAAATGGACCTACCAGAGCCCACGATCCCGATTCCTGCTTGCCTTTTCCCTGTGCATGCAGAGCGGCTTCGCCGATGTGCAGCTGCATATAAGAATGTAACATGTCTACCCACGGAGTTGGCTGAGTGACGACGATTGTCGAGCTCTCTCTCACTCTACCTAATTAGTTGTAGCTCAATTCCAGCACATCTTTATATCGTCCCTGGCAGCTTCTGTGTCGGGGTTTTCCCCTCCATTATCTTATCTATCTTTGATTGACCAGAGCAAAGTCCATCTGTCTACTTACCAATTAGCGAGAACATGGGTGTTCTCGATCTTGTCCGCGGTCGCAACGACACGCGACTCGGCGCTCATGCCTTTGGCGTAACGCCAAACCAGGCCGATGAGAAAAGAGTGCAGGATGGCCCGGCAGGAGTCCCTGCTGACAACTACAAATCGGACACCGACACGCTGAGTTTGGAGGAGAAGAACGAGAAGGAGGTCATTGAGAACCCCGATCGCATTACCAACACCGCGCAGCTCGGTGTCAAGAAGGCGGAGGCCGCGGCACTCGTCTGGCCGAAATGGGCTGTTTACGCAACCTATGGATGGTAAGCAATGATAACCTCAACAAGCATAGTTGGATTACGACCTCTGAACCAGTGGTTGACCTGTCCTCGCGACCGTTGCATTTGCTAACAAGACGTTTTCGGCCAACAGGATCTGGCTATGCTTCTTCATGCTTGCGCTGCAGTCCGCCATTGGCAACAACGTCATCTACTATGCCTACTCGAACTTCATGTCCGCGCCTCAAGTCTCGACGGCCAACATCTTAGCATCCATCATCGGCGGTGTGCTTAGGCTTCCCATCGCCAAGATCCTCAATCTCTGGGGCAGAGCCGAGGGCTTCTTGCTCTTCGCGGGCGTGTACCTGCTTGGCATCATTGTCATTGCTTCTTGCACAGGCCCGAATGGCTATGCCGCTGGTTACGTCCTCTACTGGATCGGCTATGATGCCATCTACTTCATCATGGATGTCTTCATCGCCGATACCTCTGGTCTGCGCAACCGAGCCTTTGCATTTGCATTTGTGGGCACACCCTTCATTTGCACAGCCTTCACAGGTCCTTTGGCCGCACAGTCCTTCATCACAAGAGACCCTAAGACAGGCTGGCGATGGGCCTACGGCGCGTTTGCGATCATCATGTTCGTCGTGCTCACCCCGCTTGCCATCGTGTTCAAGTTCTTCCAGCGCAAGGCCGAAAAGATGGGTTTGTTTGTCAGAGAGCCCAGCGGTCGCACTAAGTGGCAGTCATGCGTCCATTACTTTCATGACTTCGACATTGTCGGCGCCTTCCTTCTGATTGCGGCATTCGTCGTATTCCTTCTGCCATTCAGCTTGCAGTCGAACGGACGAGCCGGGTATAGCTCAGCCAGCTTCATCGCCATGGTCATCATTGGATTCCTACTCTTCTTTGCCTTTGCGGCGTGGGAGAAGTGGGCGGCTCGTGTTCACTTCGTCAAATGGGAACTCTTCAGGAAGCCCACCGTTCTTGGTGCCTGCCTTCTTGCTGCCCTTCTCTACTTCAGCTTCTACCAGTGGGACTTGTACTACTACTACTTCGTCCAGGTGGTGTACGACCTCAACATCTCCGACGCAGGTTATATGCTACAGGTCTACAACGTTGGTTCTTGCTTCTGGGGTGTTGTCTTTGGGCTGTGGGTCCGCTGGACCAAGCATTTCAAGTACACATGCTTGCTCTTCGGTCTGCCTCTGATGATTCTCGGTGCCGGCCTCATGATTCATTTCCGTGGTGGTGAGGGAAGTATTGGGTACCTCGTCATGTGCCAGATCTTCATTGCCTTCGCTGGTGGCACTCTCGTCATCGGAGAGCAGATGGCGGTCATGGCTGCGGCTGATCGTGACGGTGTACCCTTGATGCTTGCCTTGGTCGGACTATCATCCAGCTTAGGAGGTGCCATCGGTTACGCAGTAGCTGGCGCAATCTACACCAACACTTTCCCTGATGCCCTCCTCAGGGCGCTGCCTGAAGCGGACAAGGGCAACTTCTCCACGATTTATCTCGGCGGAACAACTACTCAGATGTCATACCCTGTCGGAAGCGCCACGCGAGATGCCATCAATTATGCGTACGGATACAGTCAAAAGTACGAGTGCATCGCCGCTACGGCTTGTCTCGTCCTGGGTTTCCCCTTTATCGCAATGTGGAAGAACTACAATGTCGATAAGAAGCAGAACAAGGGAACCTTGATCTAAACAATCTCTCGCATCGAACCTAAATCAAACGACGGATCTTCTTTCGAGGAGACTTAATAATAGGGGTAGTCTAGTATAGATCTTGCCCATTGATTGTCATAGTCTCGTACTATGTTTACTCGCATTAATATGATACCATTTTCCAACCTATTCTGCCATGGTTTCAACGTTGAGCCACCTTGATAAGAATAGCCCCATAGTCCCAAGTACAGGCTTGCCCAGTGATGCGAAATGGAATGCAATAAGCTTTCAACAGTATAGCTGCTGATCCAGTTGGCTTGTCATGAGGGCTTCTAGCACATCACGCGCCCAAAGCAGGTCCGGCGCCTCTGTTGCCCACCATCTCAATGTCTCCATCGCCATATCCACTATCTCTTTGCTTCTTGCTGGCATCTTGATTTTTCCGCTTCTTGCCGCAGCGGTCAAAAGCAACGCTCTTGTTGCCGAGTTCCGCACTACATACCACGTCCCGTGATGGCGGTGATATGCCTGTATGTGGAGCTGGCCTTGAATGCAGAGGTCAAGACAATCTCTTGCCAAAGGCATGGCTTCTGACATGTATGGATCATCTGCAGGTTGATGAATCACATAGTATAGGAATGGGCGACAGATCCATTCACGACAGCTTATTGTCCGGCTCTGAATACAGTGTGCGAGTTCATTCGGCATGGTCTTGACATCCTGACCATTGATTTGTGGTGGGACGTGGGACCACCTACAAACAGTGTCAGACTTGCAAGGGATATCATGTACAACCTATGAAATATCAAGCTTACCAAATGTTTATCTCTTCCTGGAATGCTTTGTGGTGCTCGAGATTCTCGCGAATGTTTGAAATCCATCCTCGCTCGCCGTCTCGTGCAAGTACTGCAATCGCGCGGTCCATCATCCTCCGAAAGGAGATCTCGGCGAGATAGTAGAACCAGCTTCTCTCCTCTTCTGGTTTGATGTCATGATGGGGGCTTGGATGCTCCAGGTTTGAACAATCGGCCGTAGGCGAGGTGAGTTCGGTGGGCGGCGAGGGAAACGGATCAGGATACCCAAAGCGAGTGATTCCGCTTGGAGGCAAAGGAATCTCGCATCGCAGCTCGCTGTGTATAGGATAAGTAAGGCATCTTCGTAATGTTTCATAAGGTGTTGCGTACCATTCAGACTTCATACACGACCAATACAGTCGCTGCTCAAGCCGTCGAGTCTCACGTGGCGTGGAGTGGTCGTATGTTGACCCTTTACGCGTTCTTGCCCATAGCTGATTTCTGAACTGTACGCAAGCCTGATTAAAGTAAAACCACGCCTTCACAGGCTTGAGCAGATACATTTCAAACACTCCAAAGAGAAATAGGCATTGTACAGAAAGCAGGGAAGGCTCGATCAGCCCCAGACGTTTCTTGGCAGCCAGATAACAAGCGGAAGCCATATTCTTGTTGACTTCAGGTTTCGACGTCTCCAATTCATGATCCGGTCGAAATCGCGGGGACAGACAGGCGAGAGCACATGCTATTAGCTATACAAGAGTCAGTCTCATGAGCTGAGATGGATCAACTCAACATACTACTAGACATGAAGGCCCATCCCATCTGATGCCATGCTCCGCCACATCCCTGACATACGTTTTGAACTCGGCAGTGTCAAGTATTGGGTTTTTGATGTGGACATAAGCAAGAAATCTTTTGGAAAGAGTGTTGAATTCTTCCTCTCTCACCCCACCATTTAATGTGCCATTTCTAGACTCATCTTGTACATTGAACCGATCATGGTCGAAATCCAGAACGAATGATTGAATATCGGGGACGAATCCTTGGAAGATAGGCCAGCGAAGAACCGCTTCACAATTGATGATGGTAGCGGGATACTCCGGGCTATCGAACAGGTCATGCTCCGCCTGCGACGATGAAGCTTGTGTGTCAAATATCGCAACAGAAGGAGATATCTCGACGGTAGAATGTTGCGGGGTGACAATTGATGCTGGAGAGAGACCTTGCACGTCTTGACTGCGTTGCGCACTGGCAGCTCCAGCGCATTGAGACTCGAGAAGGCTGACTGCGTAGTTCACGCGGTCCAGGATTGCCAGACTTGCCGGATCAAACCTAAGCTCGTCGTGTCAGCAGGTGTTACGACACATGTCTAGGAATTGGCGAAACGCACGAGGAATAGTCTTTGGATGCATCTAGATATATGCATTGAGCTGCATTCTTTACGCAGAATCCGCATACGGGTCTGACGTTGTCACATTTCGTTTTCCTGGCACGACAAGGCTGACAAGCTGTCACAGCTCGTCTACGCTGGTACATAGTTGACGTCCTTCGTCTTTTGGAGCCGGGGTGTAGGTCTCCTTCTGGATGATCCAGCCCATGCATTGTAGTCTTGCGGGGAGATGAACCCTATGATGTGGATCCTGTGGTAACCAGCCAGCCAAATCTTTGGCGAGATGAAAATGGTAGATGTGGTTGTTGCTGGCTCACGTCCAAGTTGTCGGGGAATGGCGGGAGATGATATAAAATGGAGAAGTTGTAATTGGGGAAGGTGGAGGTATCCCTCTTCGGGGAGTAGCGGGAAGCATGCTCATTCGACAGCAGACGGGCTTGCTCGAGTCATCAGCACCCATTTCTGGTAGTTTAGCAGCCACAATCCACGGACTCGGGAAATCGTCTATAATTAGGCGATTACGAATAAGCGTACATGTCTACCTCCAGTAAGTTGTGTTCCGCTCCCAAGGTCTTGCCCCACAATCTCCGCATCGTCGGATCCAGATGCCGTGCTCATGAATGCTCTATGTCGCCTCCTCCTGGGGAAATGTGGCCCCGCCTTGCCTCCTGACTTCATCCAGTAGGTCTAGAACGCGAACAGTCTCAGCCCAAGGCATCACGCTGCTCTGCTTTCGCCCTGCTGCGATATCCAGTGCCACCGCGTCCGCTTCCCAGTAGAAGCCCTTACCTGGTCGCGCAAATTCGTACTTTTTGGGAGCTTCCCCGGGCACTACAACTGTGAAAGATGACGGCACAGAAGATGCTATTCCTTCAATGATAATGGTACCTTTGCTGCCCTCAATTCGACAGAATTCCGGGGCTGTTTTGGCAAGCGTTGACGAAGTGAGGATCCCTTGTTTGCCTCCGGGGTAGAGGAGAATAATGGAACTTGCGACATCAATCCCATCGACCAGTTGTTGAACCGCTGTCGTCTTTGGGGTCCGCGCCTCTGTTCCCTTGTTAGGGTCTAGAGCTAAAAGACCCCATGTCAAGCTGTAAATGCCGACGTCTAGTAGACTACCTGCTCCTAGTGCGCGGTTCCTGAGTCTAGACTCTGCGGGCTGCGAAGTAATGTCTTGCTTGATTGCAAAGTCGCAGAACACCCGATGTATGTCTCCAATGACTTTGTCGGAATGGAGCATGGATTGAAGAGTCTTGGTGAGTGGGAAAAAGCGTGTCCACATGGCCTCCATAATGAACACCCCTTTCTTCTCGGCAGCTGCAAAGACCTCCCTGGCCTCTGCTGCATTCAGTGTAAATGCCTTCTCACAGAGAATATTCTTGCCATGAGCAATTGCATCCAGACAGTTTTGGCGATGAAACGCATGCGGTGTGCCAATGTAGACAATATCAACGTTTGGATCAGCGTAGACCTCTTTATAGCTGCCATATATCGCTGGAGATATCCCAGCCAGATGTTTGTCCACAAAAGCCTTGCCCTTCTCTTGGGATGAAGAACCGACAGCCTGGATGATATGCTTTGCTTGTGCATTGGTGCGTGGCAGAGATAAGTCAGCGACAAACCATGACGAGATCAGGCCGGTTGCAATGATGCCCCAGCGCAAAGTTGGCTGCGTAGTTGACATCGTTGCAGGACCAGGGCAAGTACTATGATGGTGGCGTCTCAGGAGCGCTTTAGTAGAGGCGCTGATTGTGTAGGAGACCGTACTTTCATAACATTAGAAGATAAGTGCGAGCCACGAAAGCTGTGTGAGGCCTTCCAAATTGATAAATACTGATCCGGAGTGTGGGGAGAAGCTCACCAGGAGATGGCGAACCCGATACTCCGCGGCCTAGCTAGACTAATACGACTCAGGTTACTTGTTGACTGGGAGCACCCGGGAGTCATAGCCGATAGAGGTCACTTCCTCAACCCTTGACTAGCCTACTAGGTCGAAACTGATACGCTCCATTGGTTGTGTCGGGCAAGTCTCGTGTAGCCTGCGTAGTTACGTTCTAGGATCCTTCTTTACATGGTGCTCGCGTATCGGATATCTTTGGTACAAGAAGAGTATTCAATTAACATTCATTCTATTCTATTGTCTTCTATCCGGCGTTGGGCTTGTTTCTATATGTATCAGAACCCGCTCGCAGAATCATTTTGAACAGTTCTAGGTCATTCCTCGCATCAGCCACACTAGTCTTTGGCGATTTACCATCAACAGCGCAATCATAAAACTCAATGAGCTCCAGGGTGTATGCATCTTTATAGGTCTTCCTTATCTTCCGTTCTTGAAACCCTCCATCGTCTATTTTCTCCCGGACAGTCATCGTAACTGGTAGACCCTTGACATATGGTGTGTCATAATCAACACGGACGATCTTATCAGGCGAATATACTTCTATATGAGCGTCGAACTGTGGAACATTGTTCAGACCCGATTCGTAAGTGACAGGGAACCCGTCATATTGGAATAGTACTCCAAAAATGCCAGGGAAAGTTAGAACAGCTCCGGCAACTGAGCGCGGGATGCCGATAATCTCGCGCATCGCAGACAAGTCGTGTGTTCCGAGGCTATATGTCATATCAGTGGTAGCCTCTCAATCTCGGATGGGGATATGTGCGGACCCGCCAAGTACCCGGAGCATACGTTTGGATTCAGGAGTGACTGGTACATCAAACTCATTCCTCAGAGCCTGTTCAAAGATGTCTGTTTCGCGGTTCAGGCGATCTTGACCATCTGCTTCACTGAAGTCGGTGAACTTCTCAGGAAAGGTTCCTGACTGATCCACAAACACCGCATTTGGCCCAATGATGTCTCGCACACGAGCGTATTGAATCTTCTCGAATCCTCCTACCTCTTCCACAGCGTCCAAGAAGGCGGTTGCAAACCGTCGCATTGTTCCCACAAACACCTTGCCTTTGGATTGCTTTTCTGCCTCGACCAGGAGGTCAAGGTCTCGAAAACACAAAGCCACAGGCTTCTCGATCAGGCAGTACTTGTTATGCTTGAGTGCGATAATCCCATGTGCAACGTGGTACGCATCGGCATTTGCAATGAGGACGACGTCCACATTAGGTGAAGAGCAAAGCTCTTCGGCATTCGTGGTGATTGTAGGGGCTGCTCCCGCTACCTTCTTCGCACAATGTTCGAGGGATTGCTGTGAGATGTCGCAGAGATATGTCACCTGGAAGCGTCGTGACAGAAAGTTGAGAGTCGGGATGTGAACAACCTGAGCAATCTCACCGCAGCCGATGATGCCAACACGAAGGACTGGTCGTTCGTGAATGCGAGTCTCAGCCCGATCACTCTCTCCAATTGTATTGTCGAGCTGACTGTTCCCGTTGGACATTGTCCCGCTACTGGTGTCAATACTGCCCATGGTGATAGACTTAGATTAGAGGTTTAGACAACTCCGCGACTTCGCGACACTTTGCAGGTGGCGTCTGTACAAATGGATTGCGGAAATGTTATACGGAAGTGTTATAAGTCGGACAGTCATTACTGTCCTGGATCACTGAGTTGTGTATTATAACCCAACAGTCGCCCTAATCTCAATCAGACTCCCCTAGTTGTTGTAGGCTCAAAGACCCAATCATTTCACACCGGGACGGCGCCGGGGAGTGGCGGGAAGAGTCCTCCAGGCGATCTGAGCCAGTCGAGCCACCTACCGACACTCCCCGCAAATGGGTCAGAAAAGCTCGAGCTTGGGGGCGCATAGTAGGGCTTCCCCACTGCCAAGCAACGTGCTGAACCCTTCACTGCCCACGAGGACACACGCCCCCATGGGGTAAACTTGTTGCCAATAGATTTGTAAACAGGGCAACTTTTGAGCGGATAAAACGGACAGGATTCTCCAGCTGGAAGGCCAACATGGTTCTTGAGTCGCAACTCTTTCGGGATAGTCTTGACAGTTCCATCGAGTCTATTTCATTCTCCTTAAATTTCGATCCAAGAACACTTTGAAGCCTAGAGACGTTCCCAGCACAAAATGGGCATTTTTGGAAGGAAGAAGGAGGCCGAGTTGGCCGTCGGTGCAGGGCTTGCTTCGGTAGGTCATCCTGGGCCATCACTCCCGTCCTTATGAGGTTACGAAGAGAGTCTGATGATAACAACTAGGTTCTTCCGAGTAATGCAAAGGGATGGTACGTAACACCACATCTGATCAAGCTCAACCTCGCCCTGTTGGTTCCTTTATTCTCAGCTTCATCCGTGGGCTACGATGGTATGTTCAGTTCGATCGTTTGCGAAAAGGCTTCCTGAGATAAGATATACTAATCACCTTCACCAGGCTCAATGATGAACGGCCTCCAAACCTTACCACAATGGCGCCAATATTTCGACAACCCTGAAGGAGCCCTCCTTGGCCTGCTTAACTCTGTCTACCCACTTGGCAAAGTGATTGCCTTATTTCTTGTTACATATATCTGTGATCGTTATGGCCGAAAACTTCCTCTCCTGATCGGCTTCATCAGCTGCGTCGCATTTGCGATTTTGCAAGGGCTGTCGAAGAATCTACACAGTTTTGTCATTGCAAGAGCCTTTCTTGGCTTCTTTACTAGCTTCTTGAGCCAGCCGAGTCCTATTCTCATCACTGAGCTTGCATATCCCACCCACCGAGGCAAGCTTACTGCCTTATACAATACGTTCTTCGTAAGCTGTCACTGTCGCAACAAGGGTTTGAACTATTACTAATTGATCAGTACTTTGGTGCCATACTTGCTGCTTGGTGTACTTACGGTACATTCAAGATTGAGTCGACTTGGAGCTGGAGGATTCCCTCTTTGCTTCAGGGTGCTGTTCCCGCCATTCAACTCTTAGGTCTTTACTTCCTACCTGAATCGCCGAGGTTCGTCCAAATCATCTCATACTTCTACAGTACGAACTAATTTAATAACATCTCCAGATGGCTCATATCTCGTGGTCGTAAAGAAGAGGCTCGCCAGATCCTTGCCCAGTACCATGCAGGTGGTGATTATGACTCACCACTTGTACTTTTCGAAGTTAATGAGATCGAACTTGCCGTCACCGAAGAAGCAGAGGTGCTTTCTGGAATTTCCTGGCTGGAACTCTTCAGAACCAAAGCCAATCGCAAACGAACACTAATTGCAGTAATCACTGGTTGGTTTGGACAATGGAATGGAGTTGGCGTCGTCAGCTATTATCTCACCCTCGTGCTCAACTCGATTGGTATAATCAAGGCCAAAGACCAGACCTTGATCAATGGGCTTCTTCAAATCTTCAACTGGCTTGCAGCAACCTTTGCAGGGGCCATGATGGTCGATCGACTTGGTCGCCGAACACTCTTCTTAGCGTCTACAGCTGGTATGCTGGCAAGTTACGTGGTCTGGACGGGCTTGACCTCCAGTTTTGTCCATACAAAGAATGAAGATACTGGCCGGGCCGTCGTGGCTTTCATCTTCATCTATTACTTCTTCTATGATATTGCTTGGACGCCGCTATTGCAGGCCTACCCCGTTGAGATCTTCCCTTACACTCTTCGTGGGCGTGGTTTGTCCATAACATACATTTCATCGTTTGTCGGCCTCATTTTGGGGAATCAGGTCAACCCGATCGCAATGAAGAAGATTGGCTGGAAATACTATATTGTATTCTGTTGTCTGTTGGCTGTTCTTCTCGTCATCATCTGGTTTCTCTTCCCGGAAACCAAAGGTCATACCCTTGAGGAGATCCGGGAGATTTTTGAGGGTAAGCTTGGGTATCAAGCCGACAAAACAGATCAAGAAGAGACAGAGAAAGCCCTGGATGAGGCTCAGAAGACTGGAGTTGATGGGCGCAAGGATGCCAATGCCTACCATGCTGAACTTGTCTGAGGTGATGGCTATTGTGTGATTATCTCATTATCTCGGTCTCAGCATCAATCTAGCAGACAAATATGATATAGCTTCTTCGAAGGCTTTTCAGGTTTCTCCAATGACAATATATCACTTCTGTGTACCCATGTGGGACATCCCTCGAGATCCTCATCGCAATTGCCACCATACTGCTATGTCACACGACAAAATGCTCCTTTGATGAGGACTGTTACACTAGGCAGACTCGTCAATTTGCTGGCCAATCGTTAGAAACCGCAAATTAGCCAGGAGTCAACATCCAGCAAGTGTACCATCCATACATGCAGGACCCAGCTGTTTAGCCGTCAAGACGTTTCCCCGCCGTCTGCCCCAGAACACAGGCTCGATGTTTCGCAAAGCCACAACCTGGGAAGACGCGACTGTCTACTGATGGTTCTAAAAGCCGAAGAGCAACGAAATTCTAATCAATATGTGGTATCAAGGACTCGCTGTCAGTCTTTACCTGATCAGATACGTGTCGGCGGCTCCTAATGTAGTCTTAATCACTCATCTTCCGACCGCCAATCAAGAGAGCAGAGATCAAGTAAGATACCATGAAAGAAAGAATAGACGTCGGCTAAAACTTGGGAAGCTAATAGACGCAATGACAACCGTGTCCAAACACGCATTCGAGGCTGAGCCTGGTGTACTGAAATACGCTCTTCTGATCCCACAAGATGACTTCAATGACACATCAATGTATTCGATCGAGGAGTGAGAGATCTTTCACCTCAGGCCATTGATTCTGTTGCTAACACATACGAGATATGCGGACCAGGCTGCGTTCGACGCCCATATGTCTACACAAGAAGTGAAAGACATGTTTGACTGGATCAATTCTGTAGATCTTTATTCAAATACCCCAAGTATTCAGACCTTGGGTTATATCGACGGTTTTGTCTTTCAAAGGCCGGAGACTGCCGAGTCGTCAGACCCGTATGTCATCAGCCGAGAGATAGAATATAAACCTAGCTTGAACGCCACTTCGTTGCCATTCTGGAAGCATGAGCTGTCGTCTAGTCAATCTGAAAATGGAACACTCATTTATAGTGTCTTTCAAGACACCTCAGACGTCAACACCTTGCAGACACTTGAGGTGTATAAAAGCCGAGCCTATTTCAAAGATATTCACTCGGGAGGGCAGGCAGCAACAGAAAACAGAGAAAACATGGAAAATAGTACAGTTCAAGTGATTGAAACAGTCATGGAACAAAAGGGGGGGTTTTTGTTCAAAGCAATGTAGATTCCCACCTTTCGGGGTCAAATGTCTTTAACGTGTCGTCAATACAATGGTATAAGATCGCTTCGATAGACATAAACGAAAGGGTTATCCTCACCACGTTCATCTTATGCTGCGTTGAGGTGATTTAGCTAAATACCGTCGCCTTGTGAGAAGATGTACAAGATATAGACCAGCAGGCCCTTTTCTGAAAAATGCATCACGTTTAGAATGATGAGGCACAGAGTTCGACAAGGTCTTGCGTAAAGCCCCCACGGATCAATGCTCCACCAACATCCACATTCAGAAATTACTCCGGTTTGCCCCTGATCCTTCCCCCTCTGTAGTGGAGCGTTTAGACGACCCACGTATGGTGCTCACCCCATTCATGACAACTTTCTTCACGTTACGAGGGGGTGCCGATCAATGTTGGCCATTCGCCATGATTTATAGAGGTTTCCTTGGGATTCAACGTGGCGAATTGTCCAATTGATTGATACTCTGCGGGTTATGCCTTGAAGCCTTTGCTCATCTTGTTCAAACATACTGTATCAACGTTATCGCTCAATGAAGCGGAGCAACTTCGGGCATGATCACCGAATGGTCTGACCGTTCTTGAAGAAATCCTTCTGTCTCCATTCAGTGTAACATGACAAACGATGATCCAACCGTTTAGGAATCATGCAGACAGGTGGGCAGGGGCAGGCTCCACAACCGTACTTCCGGCAAGGACCGCAAGGGCCGTCCCTGGCGTCCTTTTGAAGCCCGTGGCATGCCGATCGGTAGTTGTGCGCAGGTACTGGCTTGGCAAGCCCTGACTTGCTCTGAGCGTTGGCCTGTATGCCAATTCAAATGTTAAAGAACTTGTTTGTTCCCACCACTCAGAGCGGGATTTTTCCATTGACACAGGAGTTGACTTCGATGAAGAATATCACATAGTTCATTATGGCTCTGTGGGAAGAAGAGGACTATGGCATCATTGCTGATAGATCATGTTGGGCGATGTTTGCTGTTCTGACAGGTAACATACAATCCCAGAGTTCAACACCACATGCTTGCTAACATGTCACTTGGTGCAGTCATCATTGGACTCCGCATCTTCTGTCGTGCTTTCTTTCTCAGGGCCAAAGTCGGGGTTGGGCTAGGCCTTGATGACTACATCACCGTCGGTTGTCTTGTAGTCTTCCTCGTCACCTGTATTCTGGTCACCATAGGCTCAAGCTATGGGCTCGGCAGACACTACGCAACGATTGATCCAGCAAAGGCCACCGAGGCTCTGAAGTATAATGTCATCATCAGCGCGGTCCTAATTTGGTCATTCTCTTTGCCCAAGTTTGCCTTCATTGCAACACTCAAGCGGATTTTGAATTATGGCACTAAAACGACGATTGTTTTCTGGGGGCTAGCACTCAGCTCGCAAGCCTGCATTCTCGCAACTTCGGTTTGGTGGTTCGTGCAATGCAAGCCGGTAGAGTTTGGATGGAATAAGACCATTGACGGCAAATGCGCGGATGTCAGCGTGCTGGCCGACCTCGGATACTTCACCTCAGCGTACTCGGCATTTCTCGATATCTTCTTTGCTCTCTACCCGATCCCTTTGATCATGCGTTTGAACATGCCACTCAAGTCACGGATTGCAGTCTCGATAGCTCTTGGTCTCGGAGTGCTAGCTTGTGTCGTCTCCATCTATAAGTTGGCAATATTTGGACAAGTCTTTGCCATTTTAGCAGTAGACCCGACATGTAAGTTCCCACCTCGTACACATATGACTACTTAACTAAAGTCTGTATAGATCCGGTCCCCTATCTTGATATACTGGGCATGGCAGAGGGGTGCATTCTTCTAGTTTGTGCATCTCTACCAGCACTTGGGCCATTATTCCACGCAGCGAGAGGAAAGATCAACGACACGTATGGAAGTGGACAGAGGTCGCGAAATCAGCTGGGCGACAACAGTCATGATGATTCGAGGGGAATGAGCAAGAACTGGGACAACTTCAAGGGCCACAAACTGGATGACCCAGAGCATTCGAGTGGAGCGCGGCCAAGCATCGATGCCATTCCTCTGGTGACGCCGCCAAAGGGAAACCAATTTGGTCGCAACCATATCCATCGGACTGTTGAGGTATCGGTTTCCTCAGAGAGTCTCGGCGACAAAAGCCAGCATGCTGGACCTGCTCCCAGTCTTTGAGAATGTTTTGAAATTGTGCTCATGGCTCTAGCAAAGACAGGTGTGGCGACATGATCAGTGGCTTCCAAAGCTGTACAGTAGCGTTATCTCTTTGCAGTGACGATCAGAAGGAGCCTTTGGGCACCTGGTCTTAGCTTTCAGGCTGATCAATATTGTCAAGCAATTGCGGCGTTTTACGGACAAGTCGGGCAACATGGTCAGTTCATAAATTTCCAAATATCGACTGGCGTTCGAGACCCCTGGTGGTGCCCCTGAGGTGCACTCATCGGACCCAGTTTTTGAGCAGGGGTTATGAACAAGCATCGTCTGCATTTGGTGAAGAGCTCCGCAATGAGGGCACGTTTGTCCCGACATATATCCTAGGCCCAGTACAAGGTTGATTCCCCTCCATTTGAATGGCATTTTGGGTATTGAGCTCTGTTTCTCCTTGTCATCGCCACCACAACCGAAACAATGGCATCTGCAGATCAACTGTTGGCCAATCTTCGAGGCATCGAGGCCAACACTTTTGCGAACGAGGCTGAGCGTATTCGTGCCAGAGATGGTCTCTTAGAGACATTGAGAAAGGTGCAGTCACCATGGGACCTTGCCTGGGATCACAATTGGGCAAATGGTGCAACAAACGCCGCCATCAAGACACTCATCGATGCAGGCGTCTTTAAGAAATGGGCAGAGGCTGGTGGTGAGCCAATAACGTGTTCTGAGCTTGCCCACCTGACAGGCGCCGATGTATTGCTCATCAGTATGTCAATTGTCCTTCCCGCGCAAAGCTCTGTACTCTAACATCAGTACTCTGGCAGGACGTATGATGAGATGCATTGCTGGACAGCTTCTAGTAACAGAGACAGCTGCGGACACGTATGCCCGCACCCCCTGGGCCAAAGCATTGGCCGAAGACTCCTCGTTTCCAGGAATGTATGGCGGCTTCTATCACGAGCTCAACAATCCCATGTTCCGAACCCTCCCGTTCTTCCTGAAGGAGACGGGCTTCAAGAACCCAACAGACGTCAATGATTGCAATTTCCAATTCTGGAGGGGCAAGGATGCCAATATGTTTCAGTATGTTGGCACCAACCCTCTATTGACGTCTGATTTCAACGACGCCATGGAGTGCCATTCGAAATACAACTTGACTCCGTGGCCAGAAGTCTATCCGACCGATACCGTTGTGGCAGCTGCAAAGCCTGAACGCCCTCTTGTCGTCGACGTCGGCGGAGGCAAGGGCCACGACCTTAAGAAGTTCCTTGCACGTCACCCTGAAATACCAGCAGGCAGTCTAGTTCTGCAGGATCTGCCTGATATATTGAAGGGTGTAGAATCTGACCAAGCCATTTCTGTCCAGCCATATGACTTCTTCACACCGCAGACTGTCGTCGGTGCCCGAGTTTACTTCATGCATAATGTGCTGCATGACTGGCCTAACACTGTAGCAACTCAGATTCTGAAAAACATTGCGGGTGCTATGGAAAGGGGGTACTCCAGACTACTGATCCATGAGAGCTTAGTTACTGAGGAGAAGCCCCTGGCACGTGTGACTGTCTCTGACATGACCATGATGGCATGCTTGGCAGCCGCTGAGAGGTCCGTAAGTGAATGGCATGAACTAGTTGCGAGTGCTGGACTGCAAATCATCAAGATTTGGAGACCAGTACAGTCAGTGGAGAGTATCATTGAGGCTGAGTTAGCATAAGTCGCGTAATCATAGAGAAGTAGATTAATAATACACAAATGTTCCCAGTAGGTACACTCCCAGAACAAAGTTCTATCGTTAGTCGTCCTAGCCACATCGAAGATAGGCCAGCTTTCAACGCCATGTTCATTGAGCTAGCGATGTTTGGATTTACATAACGATTTTCACCCCTTTAGTAGTTCTTTTATTCTCAGAAGTTGACGCCATGAGAGCTTGGCAGCATGAACCGGTAGATCCCTTTAAGTCGTATATTGGGGAATTGGGAACTGGCCAAGGGCATTTGCTTCGCAAGGCCTAGGTTTCACAGGACCCGGCATGATAAATCAAGTCAAGAGCCGAGAATAACTTCAGCCACCATGATCCACGAGTTTCGTTGGGTATGTTGCAAAGAAAATAGATGTGGGGTTGGACAGATCACGGTGACATCATGGATCAGATGGCACGTCTCGCTTCTCGATTCCACGTCTACTAGATATTCACAACCTATAGATTCAACTAGTGGTGTAACCTGAACGCATGACAAGCAAACATTACCGTGGGTGATACCTTCTTTCATACAGGGTTGCGGTTCAGTGACGATTTCCGACGTGGATGCGAAAGAGAACAAAGCTAAGGCTCTGCACATCTCAACTAATTGAGGAGGCTCGCATTTGTTGGAAAGTGAGCCCCAGACAGTCCTTTGACCCGGAGCTGATTTGTGAATCTGAAAGCAGTTGCATCACGATGTCTGGTAGTATCTCGGTTCCTGTCTCCTTTGCGTCGTGTTCCATCGGCCTTCCAAGACACACACTCCATCAGAAAATAGAAGCCATTTCGCAAGCAGATTTCAATGGCATCGAACTTTCCTTCCCTGATTTGCTATCTTATGCTAGTCAACACTTTGGCAGGGACATTGCCGAGGACGATTACGTATCTTTGTGCGAAGCCGGTACTCACGTTCAGAAGTTGTGTGAGGCACACCAGCTTAAGATCTTAGTCTTGCAACCCTTTTCCAACTTTGAAGGTTGGCCACTCGGCAGCAAGAAACGTCAAGAAGCTTTTGACAGAGCCAAGGGATGGATGGACATTATGTCTGCCGTTGGCACCGATATGCTCCAGGTTGGATCATCAGACTCTCCGGATATCACTTCATCCGCCTCACAACTCGCTGACGACCTTGCCGAACTCGCGGACCTCCTCGCAGCAAGAGGCTATCGTATTGCCTATGAGAATTGGTGCTGGGCTACTCATGCTCCAACTTGGAAAGACGTCTGGACTATAGTCAAGATGGCGGACCGTCCGAATATTGGGCTGTGCTTGGACACCTTTCAATCTGCTGGAGGAGAATGGGGAGATCCAACTACTGAGTCTGGGAGGATTGAGACTGCCAACATCCCAGAAAACGATCTCACGATGAGCTATCGTATCAGCCTTAGGGAGCTGGCCAAGACTGTCCCACCTGAGAAGATATTCTTCTTGCAAATAAGTGACGCATACCGCGTATCACCACCACTCAATGCGCAACCTGATGAGTCTGGACTACGGCCACGCGGCCAGTGGAGTCATGATTATCGGCCGTTGCCATACGATGGTGGTTACCTTCCAATCGTTGAGTTTGTACAAGCTGTCTTGGCAACAGGTTTCCGGGGTTGGTTCAGCATCGAAGTATTTGATGGCAAGTTTGAGGAGAAATACGGTGATGACATGGCTAGCTTCGCGAAACAGGCAGCCGACGCGCATAGACGTTTGCTTGATGAAGCATCCAAGGAGGCTACAATTTGAGCCATCTTATTCAATGTGAATTAAAACACTTTTCTCTCAATACTAGGCACCGTTATCTCTTCAAGTTTTGTGTGTTGCACGGTGTTGACACATTGCTACCGAAACACAAAAACACTTGATCGCTTCTCGAGGTCGCCGTAGCATACCGTATCTTTGCCCGAAGCAGGCTGACTTACATCCGTATGCTTCCAGTCTCCTAAGGACTAGGATATCTATTAGCATGGCTTCATGTTGAACCTTCTTCGTACATGATGATATCCAGCTCCTTCCGACCTGTAAGGTGTAGAGGTAGGAGTGGACTATATGCACAGCCAGACTGAGATCTTCACGTCTGCGGACAATGACTGATAGTGAGTTCCCGATTAGTGACAGTGATTTTGCTCAGTGCCTAAGCAGGAGATCAATGACAAGGCTACAATAGTACGGGCCACAACTAGGCCCTGTGAGCTTCGATGAGAGGTCACAGTGGCATTGAATACAAATGAAAGCCTAAAATCAGACCCTTTACGCCAGAACCAATACTCCAGTTCCGCTGCCTTCCATTATAGCAGCAGTTGTTGTAGTCATAACCTCGTTTTGCTCATCATCCATATCCGACCAACCACGCTCTGGTCCCCACCGAATCTTTAGCCTGTTCGCGACTGTAATATCAAGAAGTCCCCGCATCATATCACCCGACTTCTTGACGCTTGTCCATGCATCAAACTCGATCGAATTCAAGAAAGGCATGTCTTGGAGAACATTGGTGAGCAAGTTGCGGGAGAAATTCTCGTAAAAGCCATCAGATCGGCGGAAACCCTTAAATATGCCGTCGCTGGGGTCACATTCAACAAACACGACCAAGCGGCGAACATTGACACAGTCCTGAAGGCCTAGTGCAGTGTTCACAACCCAACTCCTAGCTGGCTTGTTCCACCCCGGACCAAGCCGTAGTTCAAGAGAAGTGATACAAGTCCGTTGGTGAGGCTTCAGACGCGCAATTAATGGCTTCTTGGTTTTGAAAAACCGGCCATGCGTGGGAAAGAGGCGGAAAGTATAGGTGCTGAAGAAGAAATGAGAAGCCTCGGCGTAGATGGTCCGACAGGTTCGCAGAATTGCAAGCTTTTTATGAATCCTCGAATAATTCTCCGGTTCAAGATCAACAATGGGTCCCACGCCAGCGAAGTGATATCCGTAGATTTTGATTCGTAACTCGGAAGGGAGGGCTAGAAACGGAAACGGCTTGACTTTCGGTCGGGGTGGTTTCTTGTTGGAGAGAGGGACATCAAGAGTCAAGGCGCCGATGGGGATACTTGAAGTAATATCATCAGTATCCCATTCATTCTCTGACGGGTAGGCGGAAGGATAGGCTGAGCTCAGCGGAGTGGTGAATGTGGATTGTATAGGCGTCGGGGCAGAGGCAGCGCCGATGGCGCGAGAGGCCTTGACTGCCGGACGACGCGGCATGCTTGGTTGCTTGAGTAGTTGGGTATGTCCTGTTACGGTGTGGATCGTGTGTCCGTGTATGTACCGCCCTGTCCTATTTGTTGCAGTTCGTAGGCCTCGGAGACACAAAGACGGGGGATCGTAGCCGAAGGGGGGATGTTTGACGAAAACTTGCAGTCGTCAGGAATCGCAAGGTACGTGGCCTTCCTCTGATGGGATCAGTGCCGTTGGCCGAATGTATATGGTTAGGCGATGCGCCTGTTCGGAAGACTGAAGACGGTTTCGAGAACACTCGGGGGGGCAGGACTCAGAGGGTGGTCCCATCGTGAGCACTACCTTACTACAGAGTGGCAGGTCAACGGATGGAGGACCACCCTCTAGAATGCAGCATGCGCAGCGGCCATGATATGCGATTGAGCTGAGGGTTTGAGACAGACGCTTCGCATAGATACCGGTGTGTGGTCGAGGAACGGGCGGTGATGGCTGGTAATGGATCGGATCGGTTGCAGTGTACTGACTTCGTTCGGGCTAGAAGAGAACAGTTACTGGAGGGCTGTCGAGTACGGAGGTTCTCTTGGAGAGATGGTGTAAAGAGATGAGAAATCAAGATACAGGAGGGGCAAATCTCGGGGAGAAGGTGTGTTGGAAATCGGAGAGAAAAGTAGCAGCACACATTGGCGATTGACCACAGCGGCAGTGACGGCAAAAAGAGGGGCACGTGAGCTGCCCCTCTCCTCTTCCCCGCTTAGCAATAATGCCCAATCAGCGCTCATGCCAGCTTTAACCATCTGCCAGCCTTTTCCGACAGCTGGCATTATCCAACTCCCGTATCCGAAGTGTACCTAGGTACCTTTTGGAAGCTGCCCCGGGATTAGAAGCACGGACCATGCAGTAGGAAAGCAATTTTTTGGTGACGGAATCATTCGACTGATGGAAGCCGGACAGGAGACAGCTTTGCTAACTCTACCCGCTTGCTGCTGCAACTGGAATTCGGAAAGATCCAGCCAAGATACGCTCCAAGGAGGCTTCAAAGGACAAGCGCCACAGAAGCAAACAAGACTGCGGCTAATTTGACCAGTAATTTGTTTGGGTCAGCTTGGTCTCCTTCGCCTGTGCCGGGGAGAAGAAGCGTGGGCAGTCCAGCTTCGACATCTACACCTCATCTCAGACTTCACGATGCTATCAAGATCCTTTGTGGCTTCGGCGCGGGCTGCAGCTCTTGCTCGTTCAGCATCGGCTTTTGGTGCACGAAGAGCGGCGCCAGCGGCAGTATGGACTCGTGGCATGGCCAAGGACAACAAACCAAACACAGCCCAAAGATTCTCAAGCCCTCGCGACAGCGCTTCCTCCTCGAGACCCTCGCCGTCGGCTCCAAGGCTCAACCCACAATCCTCCTCCGATTCACAACAAGCTGCATCTGCTCGCTCATCAGCCGCGGGGGCGTCAGAACCGCCGAAAGAACAGAGCCAGACCTCGTCATCGGCCACCGATACCCAACAAGAAACTCAGATCCCGCTGTCGCAGCTTCCCGATCTTACTCAGGGCATCCCATCCACGCTGGAGTATGAGACCACCGGGGCGACAAACCGATCGTCGCTCACTGCCGTCGAGGATGAGGGTGCTGCCGCCGCCCCTGGAGGTGGTCGTGGGCGGGGAGAACTGCCTGCTTCGGCCTACATTTCCTCCTCTGAGCGCCGTCGTCAGAAATGGGCCAATTGGATGTTTGGTGGTATGGCAGCCGTACTGGCCGGCAGCACCGTCTACCTAGGTAGGGACTGGGACGAGGAGGAAGAGAAGCAACACCCGGATGTGCCCAATGGCTGGGGGCTTGGCCTCTGGTGGAACCGCGCCTCAACGCGGACGAAGGAGGTCCTGACCTACTATCACGAGCCGGCATTTGAGAAGCTGCTTCCCGACCCCGACCCGATGTTCGAGCGACCCTACACTCTGTGCATCAGCCTCGAGGATTTGCTCGTGCATAGCGAATGGTCGCGCGAGCACGGGTGGAGGGTCGCAAAGCGGCCCGGTGTCGATTACTTCTTGCACTACCTAAGCCAGTACTACGAGTTGGTCCTGTTTACTACCGTGCCATTCGCCATTGCAGAGCCTCTCGTGCGCAAACTCGACCCTTTCCGCTTTATTGTCTGGCCACTATACCGAGAAGCAACCAAGTACAAGGATGGTGAAATTGTAAAGGTAATGCCGCTCCCTTTCTGATGCATCCTCCGTTCCGCCCTCAGGGCCCCAATCAACCAAATCACTGACAACTTTCTTGCAATACAGGACTTGTCCTACCTCAATCGTGACCTCTCAAAAGTAATCATCATCGATACGAGCGCTGAGCACGTTCGTGCCCAACCGGAGAATGCCATCATCCTGCCAAAGTGGACTGGCGATGCCAAGGATAAAGAGCTAGTGGGCCTCATTCCCTTCCTCGAGTACATCCACACAATGCAGTATGGCGACGTGCGGAAGGTCCTCAAGTCCTTCAACGGCAAACACATTCCTACCGAATTTGCGCGTCGTGAAGCCATCGCACGAGCCGAGTTCAACAAGCAGCTTGAGGCGGAAAAGAAGAAACACCCACACAAGGGCCAAAGTGGTATTGCTGCTTTGGGCAGCCTGTTAGGTCTTAAACCAAACTCCATGAGTGTCATGGCCATGCCCGATGGCGAGCAGAACCCTAGCGAGGCTTTCGCTCAAGGAAAGATGCTTCAGGACATTGCGCGGGAGAGAGGCCAAAGAAACTATGAGCTGTTGGAGAAGGAAATCCGGGAGAACGGAGAGAAGTGGCTGAAGGAAGAAGCCGCTATGCAGGAGAAGGCCCAGCAAGAGGCCATGGCCAGCATGAAGAGCTCGTTCACCGGTTGGTTTGTGAGCTCTCAAGACGGCAACAAGCCCGAAGAGAAGAAGCCTTAAGAGTGACTCTCCACGACGAGGGATTTGATGAGGCTGTTCTCTCACATGTACTAATTCTGTTTCATTGTGTTTCATATACAAGTGGGCGCAGACTCGCTACTTGCGCGGGGCGTGCCGTGCTGCCACTCTCCACTTGGTCGTTGCCGCATTTGCATGGGAGTACGGAGGCAGGTTCAGCTGGGAGGCTGTATAAATGTTCCAATACATAATGTCATAGAATATCAACCCCCTGGTACGGCCATGTAGTATATAGAGGTTGGTGTGTCGGACAAACGAACTTTGGATACAGTGCTGGAGGTATTCTAGATTGTTAGAGTAATCTCCATGCCAATCATGAAAGTCTTGTTCTATGTTCTCCAAGGTCACACTACTGATGTCCCTATACCGAAGCAAATGCTGAATTGGGTGCCTAAGTGGGCAATCCTTCGCTTATAGCCTAGGTTGAACCGAATGGCTTGGAATCAAAACGGCATTGGAAGACTCGGTTGAACTATCTGGACGAATCGCCTCAAAGTCCGGCGGACACGGGTAATGAGAGTATTGAATCTGTTTGCTTGTCATACGCATCGTCACAATTGACAGAAACGTTGAGAGCTGTCAAACACTAGATAGGGGTAACATCAACGACTTGTACTGCTTTGGGGGACTCTATCGTCCTTCTGGTTTGAATGCCATCAGATCACCACAAAAAGATCTCTCAAGCCTCTTGTTCAAGGTGATATATATATAAGACTCATGCCGCTCTAATGAGTCTTCTAAATTCTATCAATCACAAATGATTCAAGCTCCAAGATCGAGCACCTACTCAGATCACCACCATGCACATCCTCCACACAATACTCCCGGTCTTCGTGGCTTTAGCCATCTCCATGCCTACATCACCGATTCGAAGAGTCAGATCGCTGGAAGAGAAGAGAACAATGCCATCGAGCTGCCCACATTACTGTGACTGCAGCCAGTACGATGAATCAGACTTTGAACAGTGCGTCGATCCTTGTTCCTTGGATTTGGCGTCCAGACAATAAATCAGGAGCCTGTATAGCTGACTGCCTTCTATCTAACCAGGATATTCCAGTGTGAAACCAATCCAGTCTGTGAGCAATGTAATATGGAGTAGATGACTCTGGTTCGGCAAGCGCAGAAGATGGATGCGGACCCACTGGAATCACACTGCCAGCTCCTTTAGACACATTGAATCAACAGCTGTTAGTCAAGCGACCGGTCGAATGCTCGTGGTCAGAGAAAAGCCGTGGTCACGATGCGCTTTAAACGGTTCAATTGACAGCGCACATTGGCTTCATGGCCCGGGTTACTCGTGCCGCAGATAACAAGACACAGAATGGACAAGTTAGCAGTTATTTCACAGCCCAGTAGTGGACGCTACGTGATTGATCTTTGCTGATGATATCCATTATTACTGCCCAAAAATGCTGGAGCGCTCTATATGACTTTGGGTATATGTATACAAAATGGAGGAAATGACGCCGTTATGCCTTGATCCCTTCTTTTGCCACCCCGTTGGTGCTTTCACCTGCACGTTCCGTGACCTCCTTTCTCGAAGGAGCCGTCGCTATTTGAATTGTTCGCTGTTCCACAATCAACCCTGTCGCTATCAAGGTCTTGAGAATGCCGTATATCAAGACCGCACCAAGCACGATGAGGTCAAATATGTGAACAGCCCACCATAGATGTTGGCGTCCTAAGGGGCAGGTAGCGAAGTCGAAACGCCACTCCCAACTTTCTTCATCGAACCAGGCACTCATCAGGCCAGCGTTTCCGCCGAAATCGCCCATCATGCTGCGTAGAGTGATCTCACGGAGGCCAGGCAGCCCAGGGCGGTCAACAATGCCATCGACGGCGTCTTGCCAGCGCACGGTCTGCCACTCCCTGTCGGCGACGCTCTGCCCATGGGTCTGATTGATGTAATGGTAGGTATCGCAGCCTTCATGATCATGGCCATTCAAGATCACTCCCCGTCTTCCCCTGCCATTGCCGGGTGCCATTGTATCTCCATTCAGACCGAAAATGCCCTCGAGAAACCCTCTGCTTGCAGCAGCGCTGAGCTGATTCTGCTCCTTCAAAGTGCCGTCAGAGTCATGAAATGCGAAGAATGGCGAGTCCACGCAGATTCCCTCTGGCTTGTACAGTGGTACGTGAGTCAACACAACGGTAAAGTGGCCTTTGAACTCAACCGCGCTTGCCGTATTGATGATATCGTTGACGAACTTGTATGTCTGGTCCTGAAGTTCCCCACTGGCAGCTGGCGTGTCGAGGTTCATGTCATTGAGGACAATGATTCGAAGTTCGGGGATGAGGCGATCGGACTCAGTATGCGTGTCATCTTCAAAAAGAGTCGCTTGTACTTCTGGAGAGAACGATGCGACGGGTATCTCGAAGCGAAGTTCGTAGTTGGCTTTGCCAAAAACCCGCTCGAACCGGGAGAGGCGCTCGTTGTTGATGTCGCCCGCATACCCAATATCGTGATTACCCGCGACATTGATCACACGCCTTGCCCAGGTCTCATTCTGCAATGACAGTCCGAGATAGCCGGCCACATCATACTCGTCTGCCGGGGGTAGTGCCACATCATCCGGAACGCGCTCCCCGCCTCGGAAGACGCGATTCCAGTAACGGGCACCCCGACGCTCAAACTCCTTTGTATTCACCCATTGGCTCCCGAGCAGGTCCCCCAGCACAGTCACATGCGTCGGCACGCTCCACCAGTGAAGGGTTCGGTAGATGTGTGCGAGATAGAAGTCATTGCCGATAAGATCGATGCGCTTGCGCAATGACTCGATGCTAGTGGGGATGTCTTCGAAATAGAAGTCGACGAGATCGTGCAGAGACTGGCGAACCCGGTCGCGGAGAGAGTTGTGCTTTGTCCGAAAGGCGAGACGCGAAGCGCAACTGGCCAGATGTGGAAAGCCGGCCCTGGGTATAGAAGTATCGCCCTCGAGCTGGGGGTCGCCGAGAGCCAGCAGTCGGAAGGGTGCCACCCGGGGCCGTTCTCGGGATTGGCCGTCGATATCGTCGTTTTCGGGGCCCTGCGTGAAAGGCAATTGCCAGTGAAGGCGCAAGGTCTCGAGGTATGCGCTCAGGCCATTGGAATCCGGACTAGAAGCAAGACCACTGCTCTGCGGGAGTGGAAATGCGCACGTCTGGAAGACAGGGTAGAGATAAAGGTAAGCAGTCAGGGCTATCGAGAGCGGCACAAGCAGCCGTAAGGCATTGCGCAGGAGGAGGACGAGAGGCGGAAACATGAAGATGGTGACGGTGGCGGCGGCGGTGACGGCATGTGGGCGAGGGGATCGCCGTCCAGAGCAAAGGTGAGTACGGTAACCTCGCGTCGCCTCGCGTGCTATCTGGAGGAAAGGCAATAAACGAAGAGAAAGGGAAAGAGAAAAGAAAGACGTCAGCAGCAATTTAATCCGACCCAACCCCAGAGCAGACAGAAGACGGCGAAGGTGATGATCCGAAAAGTCGCGGATTTGAAGGGACCAAAAAAGGGGGCCAGAAAAGCAGATCTCGACAATGCAGATCTTGAAAAATTCCGACTGTGTGACCTGTGACGCGGCACGCGTCTAGACCATTTAGGTGGTTGTAGCTGCTATGAGTTTGGCTGGCTAGCGCCACCATCCACTAAAAATGCATGCGCTTAGGCGCCTCTGCTAGTCCGCCATCACGAAAGACTCCCCGTTCCTGTTGTATCAAATCTCCGAATGGTCGGTTGGTTGATGTAAGATGATAGATTACATATAACAAATATGGGCTGCCGGTAGCGATACGGACTCTGCGGCTTCTAGAGAATTCAATTCTATCTCAACACATTGGCGACCGAGTCGGTCAGGAGGTCGATACACTCCTTGCCGCCCCTTCGTCGAGGTGCCGATACGATGTCATCTACGTTTGTAGCTGCTCGCGATATGTCTTCAAGTCTACCAAACTGACCACTTCCTTGATCTTGCCATCGTCTAGCCAGTAGAACACATGCTCAGAGAATTCAACCGGTCTGCCGTTGGGCCTTGCTCCTGCCCATTCGCGAGCAGGTGTCCCGGTAAACTCGATTCTCGCCGCCAGCTGCTGTGTCTTGTCGTTGACGATGGTGGTGTGGATATTAAAGGTCAGTCCCGAGATGGCCTCCTGGCTTGTCTCTATGAGTAGCCTGTACTCTTCAATCGTCATGCGGATTCCATTATGCGTCACAACCGGTTGACAGAACTTGTCCAGATCCGACGCCATCGTTTGGGCGTTGATACAGTCAATGTAGGTTTGATAGAAGCCTTTGAGGTCGACTGGCTCAGAGGGTGGCTTGCCGCTCCAGGTAGGAGCTTTCAAAACCTCGGTCTGATGGTTTGCCATGGCATCGACATCGTAGATTTCCCTAATCTCCTTGAGTTTCGACTCTGTAAACCAGCAAAATAGATGTTTGGCGTATGTTGAGGATTCAGGAGAGCTGCCACCAGTGTCTCCGCCAGGCTTTGCAATGATCCTAGCTGCAACGCTTCCTGCCTCATCACCACACATTAAAACATCAACGATCCATTTGGTGCTCTTGGGTGTGCCGGCTGCCTCTCGAAGAGACGACAGATACTCTTCTCTTGTCAAGCTGCGCCCGTTCAACAAGACGCCATCGCTTAACTGCCCCTCGATGCCTGCCCAATCTCGTTGATTCAAGTTGTCAATATAGGCCCGAAACAGCTTTGACACTTCCATCTTTGCACCAAACCTGAGGTTGTGCTCTCTATATGTTTCTCTTGTCTCATGAATAGCTTCACAGATTGGCAGACAGAGTGCTGTTGGGGTGTAAGTGCAGCCTGGGGAGATGGCTCTCCCACTCAACTAAGTAGTTGTTAGAACGACAACACTTTCTTAGACTCTTACAAAGAAGGTGTAAGATAGCTCGATCAGAGTAGAATCGGTTCTCAAGGGTGTCAAGACGTTGAGAAAAGATCCTGTGTTTCCCTTTCTGCGCGAGGCTCTCTTATACTGGAAGATGTTCAACGTTCTACCTAATTAGAAGACGTCCTTGTAAATGCACCAGCATGTGCCTGACTTGGCGTGGATCCACTGTAATTCCTACTGATACAGTTATGACGTTGCCAATGCGCCCTTCAGAGCCCCACCCCCAGCAATCAATTACGCCTTACCAGACGACTGCGCGAAAATCCGTAGCGACAAGGGCCCTGATCAGTCCCGAGTTGATTGTGAGACAAGCTCATCACGTTCCGCCTCCTGAATCGAGGTATAGGGAAAGAATCAGGTGCGCAAGGATTGAATTGGCACTTCTGTAATTGGAAATGCATTCGAAAGGATATGTGCCGAGCGCCCCTCGTTGTTGAGTCTAATCTAGCATTGTCAATCCCAAGATCGGCTTCAAGTGGCTTTACTAGGTCGGTCCCTCGGTTCCGTCGCGAGGCGTCAAAGGCTTCCTTTCGCGTGGCCATATCGGATAGCCTACTGCATTTCAATCGTCTTGCCGGATATAGATTCACTTGTTGTCTGAACAATGCCATATTGTATACAGACCCACACGCCAAGTAGAATTGAACCCACAGTGATCTTACTGAAACTGTTAAAAGAAGATTCCACATACACGCAGCTCTTCTAGTATAAAAGAGAAAACATATAAGCGCTAAATGTCGAAAGATACCCAGCATTGGAAATCTTACTCAGAAGCAGTGCAAGCCATTCATATTGAAGAACCCTATCCTTGCTGACTTAAAAATGTATAAGCAATAGAGGATGTACAAATGATTTAAGTTAAAGAAGATCCCACTTGCCATCGGTATATTTAATTGTCAGATTCTACATTTAGACACCTGCGGGACATCAACGTCCCTTCCACAACTATCGTGAACAAGCACCATGCAGCAAGATCTGAACAACGAAAAGAGCGCAGCCGTTGCTGCTGTCAAGTCATTCATGACTTCGCTTTCTCACAAACAGCCGCCATTTCCAGAGGCTCGTCAGATTGTGCTGTCAGATTCATTCTGCGTCCTGTCGCACCCAGACGAGCTTTGGGTCAACACCATCGAGAAAACAATGACCAGAGTGGAAGGAAAAGTCGGCAAGCTCTTGGAATCTGGAGCAAAAGACTTCGAAGAGGCCTTCTTTGAGCCCGGCCCTGATGTGTGGCTTTATGATAACCTTGCCGCTGTCTGGGCAGGTTATCGAGTCATCGTTGACTCCAACGAAGTCAGCCGTGGTATTAATGCTGTCTCGCTGATGAATACGGCGGAGGGCTGGCAAATCGTTGGAATTGCCGATACACAATTTCAACGAAATTCAGTGCTTCCTCCTGTATCCTCCGACTTATTACCAGATGTTATGAAGCCAATCGAAGTCTTTTTTGCACATCTGAAGAACAGGGAATGGGACAGTATGCTCTTGATGCTATTTCCCGGATCAGGCATTACCAACTCCAGACAAAACAGGCCAATACAGCGGACATGGCCAGAGTTGATTGAATATCTCAAAGGAGTTGTGGAAGGCGTGCCAGCTGATATCGTAGTTGAGGAGAAGATATACGATGTAGAACTTCGGAGTTGTGGTGATTTGGCGATTGTTTGGACGCCATTCACGGTTACATACAATGATGTGCCAGCAAGCAAAGGCGTGAACATTTTTACGCTCCTGAAAAGAGATGAAGGCTGGGTTATCACTGGCTGCCAAGATACCAGTAGGCCGGTGAAATAACTATCCACTGTATATTTTCCTGTAGTATCATTCACGAGTTGAGCTTTGCGACGAAAGAGCTTCTTGAGGCTGAAAGACAAGATCAATCGAATATTCGGTGATATTTTATCGAGGGTTGGCAATAATTTTAAAGGTGGAACTTCTAATACATGAGGTATGGGGACATTTACTGTGCACTTCCGTCCACAGAACGCCTGTCAAGTTCTCTTGTGCCTTTCTCTTTTTAGAAATTTGATTGTGGGTCTCACTTCAGAATCACTCTTTACCAATAAAATCAGGAGAAATGCATGTACAAGATGGGAAAATATTAGAAATAAGGTGTATTGATAATACCTTGACTGGCCACCTGATTTGTTCTGGTTTGAGTTACCGGGTGACTTGATGGTAAAGCTTAGTCATTATATCATGCATCAAGGACTATGTCTGCCATGATAATTGATTGTGGAAAATCGTAGCGATGTAACGCTTAAAAAATCGTCATCTCCTAACACTCGGCTTGAAAACTGCTGAGACAGGGGGTGTCAAGTCTAAATAAGCATCGCCAAGTATGAAAGCTTCAATCTTGTATCTTGGCAAGCTTGGTATTGACCCATTCTATCACAGCACGGCCATTCTCTACAAATACTCACCGAACTATACGATGTCCGTGGCTGGTTCGACCAGAAACAATCAAACGCGCATCTTCTTCCCTGTCTTCTTTCTGTGGTCGTCAAGTGATTTCCTGGAGCAAAATTGAATGCAGGTCAGCACCTAGACCAGTCTAGAAACTTACCACTAGAGGATCTATCCCCTGAACCCCGACCCCGACCCCTGGTCATAGTCTCAGCCTGCCCAGGCCATATTAAGCCAGTAATCCGAGCACAATGGCCGTGCCGTGGCCCACAGAAGAGCCAATCTCGCTGCGGGTTATTGGATGCTAAGTAGACGCTCTCATATCGATGTCCAGTGTTGATAGAAAACTTTTCATTGATTCGCTGGCCGAGACGAGGCTCTCTGAACGGAATCATACATTCAGTCATGCCAATGTACATTTTTCTATACAGATACGTGATGCCACACAAAAATAATCTGAATGTTCATTGACTCCGAAGATATCCAAGGGAAAGCGTTGATCGTAAATACTCTTTTCCGTAGCGGGCACCAGGCCTTCCTTTAGTTGTGGTACTTCTGCTTCCACCCGCTAATCTTCATATCTTGCATTTCAAAGCGGTCTGGTTCGGGGACTGTCTTAGTCTCAACTGTAGAGAACTCGGTCTTCACCAGGATGGTACGATCGCCAAGTTCGAGATCTCGGAGGGAATCACCCTTTGACCGGCCATCAAGATCATCGCTAATGCGTTCAAACCCATCATGAGTGACGCTCTTCGATCGTTGAGGATACACTAGCCCACCCTGGTGCCGACTTGACTTCGGGTTGCCGTTTGATCCACTGCTTGGGCCGTAGTTTGATTTACCAGTCCTGTTTCGGAAGAAGTTCTCGAACAATGGAGCCAGAGTCGGCAGGTTGGCACTCAAGATGGCGACTTGCATTTCGATGGCAGTCCAAGTTGCTGCACTGGCCTGAGCATATGTGACATCCTTGGGTTCGGCTTGGGAGACAACGACGATGCGGACCGCACTGGCGACGCAGACACTGTAATCTTGTTAGTACGGCTATAAGACAACAGTGCAAGAGTCAACTTACAAACCACCAAGCATGAAGATAGCACCAACAGCAATCTTCTTTCGGGTATTAAGCTGAAGCTTGCGAATCATCAAGACTGGGAGACCGAGGATCAACACATCGCCTAAAACACCCAGCCCACCATTGACGGCGCCACTGATCTGCTGGCTTCCACAGTATCCACCAGGGGTAGTTCGATCGTAGAAGAACGAGACGGGATGGCAAACGGTGAGGTTAATACACCATCCAATGATAGCCCAGAGCAGCGTGAAGATGATGTTCGCCCATGCTGCGATCTTGAAGATCTTTGTGGTGAAAATGCGCATGTAAAAGACCAATATGGAGATCTTGATGCAGGCCAAAGCCGGCTGGTTTGCTCTCTGCAGAGCGAAGTCCGTCTATAAAACGAGACGAGATTAGTCATAGCTCTCAGAACGAGGTTGACATGGGACTTGCCTTGAGAAATATGGTCTTGGTACGCTGATCTAGATTGGTCATGTGGTAACCCAGTCCAAACTGCAAGACTAGAGGATATTAACACCGCTTTCCTTGCATGTTATCAGAAACACTCGACTTACGGATGTAAATGCAAATAGCTGGCATTAGAGCAATGAAGTAGCCGACAAGGATCAAGTAGTCGTCCAACTTCAGTCCTTTATATTGTTTCCATCGCGCCGCAACACGCATAAACAGAGATGTGGTGCTGAGAAACAGAATGACAGTAGTCATCCCATAGGAGAATCGGCGTAGTGATTCAGCGTCAGGCGGCGGCGTGCCGGTGACGGTGAAGGAACGCTTCTCGAAGTCCATCTTGACGAATCCTTGGAGATCGGAGAGTTGCCGCATCGTAGGGAGGACAAGCAAGCAGTTCCACCTGTGGTGCTATGATGAGGTCCAAAACGGAGAGGAGAACGACGATCACAGTCTGGGGAGGATCGTAGAATATGTATGCTTGCTCAGAGCCACAGATAGCATCCAAGTACCGTATTACTCCGCGTCCATTCAGTGGCCTGGCCGAAGCGGCGTCGTCTACTGTAGGAAGAGGGCCAGGGATGTCCGGGGCCTGCAGTGGTGCAGGGGCGGGACTTTTCCTCTCAAGGTTTCGACGGCATCGTCAAAGGTCAAGAGTATCGAGGTTCAGGGAGAGTGGGAGATAGCACTGACAGGGCGGGCCGCAGGAGAAGAATGAAACGGTTACGACCACGGCAAGGAAGTCCTGCTGAGATGGGACAAGAGGAATTACAAGCCCATGTCAAGCCAGCTGCCAAGGCCGTTATTTGTTCGCACCATTTCGTAGCTCTTTCTCCCGCTCGCTACCAGATCCAGGGACCAGGTGCAAAACCTGCGAGTTGCTTGCGCAGGAGAGGCACTATGCAGTAAGCCACCATGAGGAAACCAGTCTAGTGAGGCCGAGTTAATGCAGAGTAGCATCTCGCTTGCACAGACCAGGCTCTTGTGGCTGTCACCCTGGGATCGACAAGTGCAGCGCACTATATATGAGGATGCAGATCCCGGGCCGGACGCGCTGCTAGTCGAAAAGTATGAACGGAGGAGGTCTGAGCTGCGCAGGGGACTCTCACGGCCCAGCAGGAAACTTATCAACGCCACAAGGTCATATCGCTTGTACCGGGCCTGCGTTGTGGCTGCCCCAGACACCGGCAATTGGTTGATAAAACCGTTGCTGAAACGGGATGATGCGGAAGATTTGATGGAGCGTGGAAGAGCCCGAGGCGAAGTCGTTGCATAACAAGCATCGGCTCATTCCAGACCAAGAAGACCCAATAGTAGCGAAGAGCCAGACAGAAAATATCTGCAGCACGCCTGTCTCGACTCTCGTATCATAGTCTACAAACTGTCTGTTCTACTCAGCTGGCTTCTCATATCAGCGTTGGAGTTTCAAAGTGCAATGCATCACTAGGCATGCCTGCTATTCCCCAATAAGCCTACGCCCCCGCCCCTAATGAAATAGGGTTGGTACTTCTGACATTTGACAAGACTGCTAGTTTCTTCTTAGTCGTTCCGGCATACTCCGCCTGGATTTAGAGTAGCTAGAGTTTGTGGCTACGGTCTCACCTGGGGCAGAGTGACAGCCCCACGAAGAAGGCTGTCGAACTTCTGTGGCTCGCCGCGTGTACACTACTACATAGTATAGATTCGATTGCGATTTGCAATGATCTTCGATGCCTGGCCGTGGATCAACACTTTCTACAGTAGTCTAGTTGACTCTATCATGCCGCTTTCCATGAGGATCAACATGCCGCCCCGACCATGTCGTCTGATAGCAGGATAGCCACTGCTCATGGCCTAAACTTGGGAGGATGATTGATCACAATATAGAAGTAGGTCTAGGCAGGAAAGAAAGAAAGAAAGAAGGCTGCAAAGGTGCACGATCGGGGACCAGGGGATCCTGCTCCAGGTGAAGTTTCTAAACTGCAAGTTAGCAACTTGCCATCGTCCTAGCCGATGCATTGCTCCCGAAGCATCGAGACTGTCAGAAGGAATGAGTTTTACAGGAGCTACAGTCCAAGACTCGATGAATTCTTAGTGATGGGAAATAAGACCACACAGTCCTTTGAGCCCGGATCCTAGCACTAGAGCCGGGGAAAGCCTGCCGGAACAAGAGTAGCGTCGCAGGCATCGATATTGATTGCAACGCGTCGATTTGCACCGAACAAAATCCCCCGTTGAACCCCACCGCCTAGTAAGACTGCCCTTTCCTGAGTAGTCCTGAATTTCAGCGATCCTTCAGGTCCCTGTCTCGACCCTTGCTGATTCCTCTCTGGCACAATGGTTCTGTTGGTCCGGCAAAGTGAAAGAGGGCCGCGAGGTTGGGGGATTGCGAGAGGGTGGACAGGAAAAGGGGGTTCCATCCTGTAAGTCAGCAAGGTCAGCTCCCCACGAGGGCTCATCCTGCTGCAAGACAGAGACAGGCACAGGCCTACGGGAAGATCAATCGATAACTCAATTCCACTCTGGAGATGCGGATAACTTTGTTTACGGACAAGGAAAGACGATCGATGATCCCCCACCAAGATTCGGGCGGGAACAGAGTCGTCACCACTGGGCGACTTGGCTCAAGCTTGTTTTCGACGCACAGTCAGTTGTCAAGTGCCAGTGACACTGTGGCACCCCCTCAAGAAGTGTACCCAGATCCGCCCCGGACCCGTCTGTCAAGAAGCGAGAGAGAATGAACGGAATGCGGGAGACTTTTCGGGAGAAGTCTCGGGAAATACCACCTTTTGTTCCTAGCCCAATGTCAGTGCCCTCTCCCGTCTAACGGCCTTCTCTTTAGGGCATGCTCGAAGTCCTGTGTGGCTGCCAAGTGCGTTCGAAGTTCCTGGGCTGGTCCCAGTACCGTAGCATACCCATACCCATACCCCCATACCCATGATTGCCGTGGCTTGCTTACCATGTAACCGAGATGCTATTTCTTTCTTTCTCGAGGTCTCTCTGTAAAAATAACCATGGGTTTCGAAAAGGGGCGTGCTGTATGCTTTCTTTTGTTGTTCCAGTCCAGAAACCCTTGTCCTATATGACTTTGCCAACTCCCATGAACGTCGTCCTCATTCTGTAACGCGCTGATTGTAGGCAGGCTTTTGCGGAGCAGTGGCTGTTTCTAGGTCGATGACCCCCCGTCAAGGAAAAGATCCTTGCCCGCCAGGATTTCTTACACTCGATGGCAATGCATCGGCAACATCGCGCCTTGACTGCCTTGAGGTTGACGATCCCTTGCACTCGTCAACCTGCTTCTAGACTGTCATGGACCGGCCATGGGCCTAGTCTCCGTGCTGCAACTCTTGCACTTTGACAGCTGTTCGCCTGGTAGAGAATGCCAATGCATCAATTTTCGCAGTCCCAAGTAGAAGGGTTGAGATACTGAATGCATCACTTTGTTTCGGTTCCCCCCTGAGAGATAAAGTCAAGAAGCCTTATTCAAGGCCGCATTGGCTGGTCTTGATGTTCCCAATTCCACGCTTGTGTTTACAATGAACATTCTGGAGCTAGTGCATCACGGTATGGAGGCACACAGCCTTTCTGGAGTTGTCTGAATCAATTAGTGCACATACAGTACAATAAGCAATAGATAGAAGCCATCTTTTGCCAGTGTTTTGTTGAGACTTGATAGACGACGAGCAGTTGATTGATGCCGTTATGAGGGTGTTACAATCTGGATATACCTATGCCATGATGCCCAGGTCGAAGGGCAGCACCAAACATCACCTTGACCTCAGTGATTGCTCCCGCCAGCTGGAACCATCTGCCAGAGCCTGCAAGGCACCCCGCACCAGCTGGCAGCCGCATTTCATTGCCCCTCGTTGCCTACAAGTCAAAGAAAATCAGCTCCATTACACAGACGAAGCAAAGTGATCGATTGCCGGTGGTAACAATCTTGGGCCTACGAGACTTGAGACAGCATCTCCTAGCACCATGTCGCTCGAGACGATCACTCTAGAGCATGTTCCGCCTTCGCACAAGGTCCACGTTGCCTTCTTCAAGTCCGTCTCCAATGCCGCATTCCTGCAGTCACAGCTGCTCGCACGGAATCCCGACTTCGAGTATGCATTCATCGACGCGTCGTCTGTGGTGTCACGGCTACAAGTCCTGGCCGTCATATACAAGGCTCTAAGCATTTTGCTCGATGGGACTCTGAGGACCCCAAACGTTCATTCCGAGATCGTCACCTCGCTCAGTGCGAGTAATAATGTAGGCAGATGCTGCGTCTTCAACGAGCCAAAGGCTAGGAGGCGGCTGACAGAGAAACCAGATAGCCGAAGCCTACCGTCGATATGGAATCACAGCCGAGACCACGAGCGTTATCATCGTCAAGGTCGTCTTCCCAACGGATGCCAGACCTGAGCCCCCCTCCGCTGAGCATATCTGGAAGCACCTGCAAGACAACGTTACGGGTTCTTTGGTGCCGTTCACGGATGACGAGATTTCAGGATCGACCGACTGGGCTAAAGTTCGCAAGTACTACAAATTGAACGGAGCTCCTTCGTTGAATGGGCTACATGACGAGGTTCTAAAGACCAAAGAAGCCGAGATGCTAGTCCTCGGCGCCATGGCTTTGCGTGGGGTCTGAACGACAAGTTCGTCTTTATATCAACAGCAAGAGAGGAGTGTCGGGGTTGATATCAAAGCATGTCAATACACCGCAGTCACTGTGCAGGAGATTCTTGCCAATTCTAGGAGTCTGAATTCATGATCATCCATGATTCATACAGTCATTAGGGCATGCTACTCTGGATCTAGGCTCTATCAGTCGACCTCCTCTAAGCCATGCCGAACGCCCCTCTAAATCTTCTCCAGACCTCTGCTCTCATCGCATCCCTGCCGCTCTTGGTTCTCTGCACGGCATCTCGGTTCTCATGCGCTCGTCTAAGGAGATACTTCATGCACTCTCCAGTGGATCCCCATACAAGATATTTATAAGCACGAGGCTTGAACTCATTCGACGGCTCTGCAGCTGCCTCTCCAATGCTAGCAGTTTGCTCGCCATCCTTCGCCTTGACAGCACAAAGCAGCTCACAGCTCACCTCGTCCGCCATGCCCTGTAGCTGGGCGAACGCAACCTCGGTCCCCCGTTCACCCGCATCGAGGATGCCGCGTGCCTTGCGAACCGTCTCGGCATTGTGCGAAGCGAGAACCATATCAACGCCTGGGAACGAGTCGTCCGAAGGGGCAAAGCTCGATAACGGTCCGCTCCATTGTCGACGCAATAGTGCTTCGGCCAATCCATCATATGCGGCGTCTGTGTCGGCTTTCGTGTCGTGAATGAGGTGTCGTGGATCTGATCCGAGATATGCGCCACGCACGAGCTTCACACCTAGCGCAAATCCCTCCTTCTGTGCTGCATGGAGATGGCTCGATAGGGTGGCAGGAGTGGATTTCAGATACGCTTGATACGTGCCATAAATGATGGCCTTGTTTGGACCACCAGATGGTCCTGCTCGGTTGTATTTGCGCATATATTCCAGGGTCCAGTCATCAATGCCCCATTGGACAGCCTGTTGTTCGGCATCAAAGAGCAAGCGAATCCCTCGCTCCGCGGCAAGCTTGCAAATACCGTCAATCGCATCTGCGAGCGCCGGGGATGGCGGGTCACGCTGGGATAAGTTGTAGAGCGCTTGACGGCCAGCGCCAGTAAATCTAGCTCATATGTTAGCCCATAGATCAAACAAGAATATAGCAATGAAATGCAAACTGGGAACCATACTTGAGTGCAACAAAATCCCCAGGTGATGCTAGGCGGACAGTCTCCATCGTGCCCGCTGCCCACGGGACAATCTCCGTACGGATACATTCCTCCGCTGCGGCGCCTTCTCCGCATGATGCCAAGTCTTTGGTTTGCTCGTCGGTAAGCACGACTTCTTTTGCATAACCCAGAATGACGCCGCTGAAGCCAATCTTCTTCAATCCGTCAATTGTCTGGCGCACTTCATGTGGGTTCTCTCCGGCACAGAATTGGGCGTAAAACGACTGTTTTATCAGAAAGCGAAGAATAGGGTTCTTATCCGGGTCCAAGAACGGATTCGTGGTGTGCGCGAGAGTAGACATTATGGCGAGGGAGGGTGGTAAGAGAATTGGCGATGATGATATGGTTGTGACTGCCAGTGATCGCAACACCGTCATCAAGGGCAGAACTGCCAAGGGAGACCGTCCTGCCATATTTGGCGGTTGCGGCCTCGAGGGCAGCACGTTGGATTGAGGATCGAGGACAATGTGCTCGGCTGGAGGAGAAGTCCTGCTTGTGGAAGAGTGAAGTGACCGGTTGGCCGTGGAAGCCATTCTCACAGCTTGTCTCAGTTGCTGCTTCCCTGGAGCATGTTGTGAAGTGACTTCCAGGTTGGCATGACGAACCGCCAGCGTTCTTGGCTCGTAGAGCAGTGCCGCCGCCCTGGTGGCCCGTAAGACCGGCGGTGCCACTGATACCATGGCAGTCTGGGGATGAATGGCCGAAAGACAAAATGACGTGGATAATTGGATTGGGAGAGTAATAATGAATCGGTTGGTTTTGGACGTCTAGACGCCTAATATAAAATACATCTAGACAAAGCCATAGTGAATCCTGACAGCATTCTATCTCTTTATCTCCGAATATCGCACCTCCCACTTCGCGACATCAGATGAGGTCCCTGGGTGTACCTGGCACCGGCACCGGGACGCCATTGGAGAGCCACCTGATATGCTATCGAGCTATCTCATTGACCCTCTCCCGGGCGGCCGGTTGCATCGAATCGATGATGAAAGCATACCAGTTGCTTATCAGGGATCACGTGGGAGGGAGTCGTGCCGCGTGTAACCGACGCATTGGCGAATTAGACTGGGCGGGCCAGGCGGGCTCAGCGCCGGCGCAGGACGGCAAGCTGTCGTCTCAAGTACAAAAAAGCACTAACCTCTGTTGAAAGGGCCTCTCGACCTCTAGTCTAACAGGTTGAGGGGAGGCAGGTCCACCCGTGGAGACTCAATGAAGCGGGGTTCAACATCGACTGGTGAGATAGCCACGGAGTGCAGTACCGCACTCGCACTGCACCATGGACCCCGAACAATTGGCCCCATTCTCAACCGTGAAAGGAGAGATTTCGCCGGCTTCGCGCTCGTGTGTGCCGAAGGGCGGGGGCATACATAGATGTCAGGTATCTCAGGCTTACTGATTCCAGACTCTACCTAAGCAATGCTATCAGTCATCACCTAGTGCTGTCGTCGGAGACTTGCCAAACGGGGAAGGAAAAGAATCATACCAGCGGACTTGCAGCCCCGTGCTAGCCAAGACACGCACTATTCGGCGGCAGATAGCAGGTCAAGGTTGTCGACCTCCATCGTAAATAGGCACGCCGACTGCCGGCTCTTAAGAAGGCAGTCGCTTGCGACGGTCTTGCACCTATGCCGAGCTCGGTTCCATAGGGGGCAAAGCGCAAAGCCTCCAGCACATAACATCGTAGGCGGATTTGCCAAACGGGGTGAGAGGATCGCCTCATGTTCAACTATGTTGTCTGCTCTGCCCGGAACTGGCGTTGAAGATAGTCGATATATCCAATCCGGCGGCCGCGTGCCAATCCAGCGATATCTTGCAGGCCTCCGTAGACCAAGCCGGCGAGGAGTGCAGTCTTGGTGGTTCGCGCCGCCATCACCATGGGGAATCGATCTACATCAACGATAGATTGTCAGCAAAGGGCCATGCACGACGGCATCTATCAGATCCAGGTAGGAATAGACAAAGGCATACTCCAGAGACTGAAGCCGCCTGCAACTGTCACGCAGGCCAGGACAGTGTTGACGAAGTCCATTGAGCCCCGGTAGACGTCGAACATGTTCTCGATAGTGAACATGGCCGTAGTCCACACGCAGACTCTTGTGCCCATCTTCAAGCCCTCCTTGATGCCGCCATATGCAACGTGGTAGTTTTTGCTCTTGTGATAGAGATACCATCCCGTGGTGGTCGTAGGCAGCTTGTGGGCGTGCTCGGCGCGGAACTGGAGGCCGGCCATCTTGCTGCCCTGTGCAAGACCCAGGCCCATTCCGATTGAAAACGAGACGGCGGAAGCTGCAGGGATGCGGACAAAGGTCGGGATCGATAGACGAGAGTTCTGGCGGAGCTGTTGCAGCTGCTGTTCCATGGCAGCACGGTCGGGCGCGTTCTCGTGGAGCTTCACGAGCTCATCGTATGTTCGGGACGACGACGACATGTTGCTGGTTCGAGGACGGGGATGAATACGTCACGGATGGGATGCAGTTGTCTTTCAGTACAATTCCAGGACTGGAATGATGTTCAAAGCGCTGGGCCTAATGGAGATGGTTGTAGTGACCTGGACAACGATGATGCATTGCTGGTTGGCCGGGGTTGAGTGCTTGTATGTGATCAAGGAGCTTATTTGATGCCTCGCGAAATTTTGGCCCTGAGTGGCCCAAGCTCCTGCGAATCGCCGCCTAGAATCAATCCCCCCTCCAGACCCCTCCACGATTATCCATCTGAAGTACGCCCTTTCTTCGACCCCCTCCAGTATCTCTAAATATTGCGGCTCTTCACACTGAAACTTTGAGGCAACGCTGTCGATCATCATGGTATGGACTCCTTCCTCTTGAGTTTTGTGTGGTGTGATGCGTCGCGTCGCGTCGCGTTGCGTCATGGCAATCACTCCCTTTCAAACCAAATTTCTTGATGGCTCTTCATGATATCTACATCCCGTTTCTCACGCAGCTCTACTAACAAGTGGGCAATGCAGGCCAACGAATCGGATCTGTCAATTCGGCTGAAATATGGCGTTCACACCGTCTTCCTCTTCGTAGACCCGTTGGCGCCCTGGTCTGCCATCACCACGGAGCTCCTAGAGGTCCTCCGAGAGCGATACCCCGACGGCTTAGTTGCGGTGCCAAGAGGTAAAACTCCTGTCCCGACCTCCGGCCAGGATGTGCACATCTCCTATGCGCTGCTGGTGAATCCACACGACTACACCGAAGGCTGGAAAGACCTCAATATCCGCGGCACGGAAACCCCAGTGAGCAAGGGCATCAAGAGCGGCACCATTGTCGCCTTTCTCATCCAAGACGAAAACGAGAGTACCGATAGCTCGCCCGAGTTTATTGTAGACTGGCCAAATCTCGACGAGGAAGAAGAGGAGGAGATGGCCGCTGATGGAGATGTGGATGGTTTGGAGCTATGAGCGTGTTTTGAGACTGCTTGAATGGCTAGGGTCCCTGCTCGGTAGACCAATGACGGCAGCGACATTGCGGCGTCTGGATACAGGGCCAGATTTTGGCTTTTATGCCTGCGTGTGGTGACAGTGGACACATTGGGTGGCTTATGTGCCGCAGGCTGGGAGCTGCGGTGGTCAACTACTCTACTAGCCCAACACATGGTATAAGAAGGTATGCATACGCCTTAAATCGTGGTCTTTAGTCATGCTAATATGATAACAACCAGGATGTGCCTCGAGGGACCGCATACGCAGCCCACGAATGACTCGTCAGCTAGAGTCAACAGAGTTGTCGTGAGATCAACAGATGATCTTATGGCTGACAATCTTTATCTCTTGCATGACCGTGCTATGTAGCCTTTTGCTGTAACTAGAGTAGATTGTCACTACTACGTACCTTACACTCTGTTTGCTGTGCTACCGAGTCGAAATGCTCGGGCCATTCTACCGTGTCATTTGCGATGCGATCTACCCAGGCACCTCACTTTGAAGGCAGGTGCCGCCAACAGACTTAAACATACGGATGTACATATATAGCAATATTGTATTTGACTACGTGGCACCGCAATACTGCTGTGGGGTTGTCTACTCTATCTAGAGTTGCTGGGTACAAGCCCATATTCGCAAATATTGCTCAAGTGGTACCACCCTGATCTGACTGCCACTGCCACATGAGCTTGTGGTTTCCTATACAGATACAACCCCTTGATCATCTAACGAGTCAAATAGTCGTCATCAGCATTGATGTTATAGGAGGCGAACTTTCTCGCAGGAATGCCCCTCTGGAACATGATGTCCATTTCGCCAAACGTGCGGTCCTTGGTCTCTGGAAGGCGGAAGTAGCCCCAGATAGTTGTCAAGAAGGACAAACTTCCCCAGAAGAAGGCCTATCATGTAAGTTGTCAGTAAACATGGCATGAGACTCATGATGACCATTCACATACCGTCTTTCCTTGTGCATTCCAAGCCGTGGGCGACATGAATTTTGGCTGAAGAACGCCACCAATGATGTTGCCAACATAGTATGTACTACGACCCAGCACAACTGTTTGGGTTCTCAGACGTGTTGAGCCGATCTCAGATACGATTGTGTATACAATTGGACCAACAGACATGGAGTAGGCTCCAAGCCACACCAAGCAAAGGCATGACTGCGCCCAGGCCAGAGCCTTGGTTTGATGAGGCACGCAAGCCAGAATGCCAATGGTGAACAGAACAGCTACCAGCACATAGAATCCATAGAGCCAGATTGTTCGACGACCCCATCTAGTAAGGTAGAACCAAGAGATGATTGTGCCCAAGAAGGCAATACCCGTGCCGGCGAGTCCAATGGCGTAGGAAGCATTGGCGGAGATACCTGTTTGCTCGAAGAAGAATGTGCCGCTGTAGCAAAGAGCTCCGCCGTCTGTAATCTGCGACAAGAAGGCCATGCAAGCAATTTCTGTTCGACGTAGATTGGTACCGCGGAAAGCATCCCAGTAGGTAACACCTGCGCGCTCTTCCTTCTCAAGCTTGTCGGTGTGGACCATGAGAGCTATCGTAGCGTCGTAGTCGACATTTTGGTTTGCATCAGAGAGCCGCATGAGAGACTTCTTTGCTGACTCCAACTTTCCAGTGCGAACGAGGAACCAAGGAGATTCAGGGGCTAGCAGTGCAGCGATGAAGAGAGGCACAGGCCACACCCACTGGACCGCGAAGGGAATACGATAGCCCCATTGCGTTTCATTGTTCACCAGACCTTTCAACACACCTGCAGAAATGAGCTGACCGATTGCCCAGCATAAGTTGACGTATGCGGTGAGATATCCTCGTAAAGCGAGAGGCGCAACTTCGGCAGCATATGCCGGTCCTGTGGTTGCAAACACTCCCCATGGTATGTTGCAGAAGAACTCGCCAACAAGCAGCACCTCAATGTTAGGTGCAAAGAAGACGATGAAGATGAACGCAGTCAGGAGAGTCATGCAGCCCATAATGACCTTACGATGACCATACTTGGCAGTCAAATAGCCATTAAGTAAAGCGCCAATGATGTTGCCAACAGCAGAGATATCGTTTAGGCCCGCTTGCCATGAGAAAGAGATCTGATAGCCGGATTCGTCGTTATGCCAAACGCCATACTTCTTGCGAAATGCCGGATATCCCATAAAGGAGCCCAACAGGGTGACATCGTAGCCTTCCATGATAACAGTTGTAGAGATCACTTCTCAGCAGCCATTGTCAGCGTCACATAACACCTGAGAACAACGGTAGCTAATTGCGATCAGCGAGACTCACAAATAGACCATAAAGCTGCTTTCTTGTAAGTTTTGATCGCTTGAACGAAGCTAAGACTATGTTCTGTAGCGGTTGCCTGTCTGGCTTCCTCATTGAGGACCTTGTCATGAAGGCTGGCATGAGTTAGATTTGTGTAATCGGCGCGGTCAACCTTCTCGTCTGCATGGTCCTCGCGGACCTCGTGGCTTTGAGTGATGTCCATGACGACGAGGGGTACCTCACGCTGAGGGTAATCCTGCTGCTAGAGTCGTCGAGAATTGAGTCCCAGTGAGGGTGGGTGAAGACAATGAAGACAAAGCAGATCATTCTCCTCATATTACCGGACATTGCACAACTCTTATTAATCGAGACTTCCCCAACTCACCTTCCTGGAGCTCTTCAAGAGCTGGGCCGCCGGTCCGCCATTACCGTTAGAAGCTGCGTCAAGAATCGCAATGCATGGGGCCCAGGGCAGGTTGGAGAGCATCCAACCAACCTACAGCGTAAGTTTATTGGTGGAAGATTGGCGATTTGGGGAAACAAGACTTCAATTCAGACGGGGTGATTGTGGGGGATGTTGGGGAAGTGGGTACACTTAGAGGATCACTAAGTATCTCGAGGGGAATAAGCTAGGATAAAATGCACTTGCTTCCGGTGCCCTCGTTGCGAAGATGTGAGTCTTCGAGGAGAACATGGCAATGGCTGTACCCTATCGATACATTCTCAACCAAGGCTGTACCATAAGCTTTTGGGATACATGCCTTGCCCTTAGAAGTCATGATGCATAGCCCTGCCCAGTAGATACGCGCGACTTGGAACTCTGACATTCATCGTTTCATCAACTAGGAGACTCGACATGAGTGTTGGGTCGTTCTAGCTCTGATATCAAGCGGGTGATGGGGAACGAACTGCCGGTGGAGTTCCTTGGTAGCGGCCATATAGTGTCCGTCGATTCTCAAGCTAACTGTTGGCTTAAACCCGACGGGTGATTCTCTGTATTCACCCCTGCATTCACCCTCAATGATGATTGATCCGGCTCTTTTCTCGGTGGCTTTCAACCCGGAGGCTTGCTTCACATCCCAGCCTTCCACTGCGTAAACAGTACGAAGCAGATGCCTTTCAGGTGTTGGTTGATGTAAAACAAAGCATCTGTGGCATTTTCGACATCGAGGATGTCGCTTCCGGAATGGCGGGACGATCTACGAATTCCCTTTTATTGACATGCACGTGAAGCTGTCGAATCAGTCTAATCAGCAAACACGACAAGGAGGAGACAGCATCTCACTGACTGATTCGCAGAACGGGTAACACTAGAGGCGAATCGTGATTGCTCCTGTTCCAAACCAAGATTTACCTGTAACTGATACATGGTCCCACTACCATTGTAGGTAAGCGTACTCTGTTGTGTGGTTATTATTCACTATGTAGAATACCTATGCGCTGTTATAGACTGAGATATTTAGTTAAGAGAATACATTTCATATCATATGCTCCTTACTTTTGAAGGAGCCAGCACTTCCCTTGATCGTGATCAACAGGAACATGACCTTCAATTCAACGTAAGATGCTATATTAACATTGCTCCTTGACAAACTGGGCCTGACGCCATAAGACTCTATCACCTCATTTCTGACAATGATTAGTTCCAAGCGTATATCGTGACTGTTTACTAGTAGTGCAGTGTTTGTGATTGTGCCACATTGCCAATGATTCATTACAGCGCTTACCGTCGGTCACTGTGAATGGTCTGCCAATCTCACATATTGCAGTACAAGATACGTTGATTGATGAACAGTGAGTCGACAAAGGTCGAGGTTATTCAAATACCCCATAGATTCTTCGGATGTTACCTCAGAAGCGCTAATTTTTCGATCAACATAACACAGTTCTGTTTAATACAGTTGTAGTATAGTCTGCAAATATGTCTCTCATGTTACAAGGGCGCAATCATCATATAGTTACATGATACACCTTCAAAGAAGTCATGGCAACTGCTCTTGGCCTCAAATGGTAATTGAACTTAGCTTTTCACTATACAATCAAAAATCCAATACAGAACGAATGTCCTGGGTTTGAAGAGCTTTTATACTGATATATGTAGATAGATCATATTTAGTCTATGGCAGTGAAACTCCGGAGGAGTTGTCACTGCTGCTTCTGTGGATGTGATATCGCGCGGGAATTGACAAGAGCCTTCCAGACGGCTGATTGACTGAATCGCAACAATTTCTAAGGGTAGTCATGGGCACCAAGATTCATCCAGCTATGTGACATACATTGCGGGATGACATAGGAATATCCTGTCATCAGTAACGTCTACAAGTGAGATTTTAGCTTCCTTCGAGATTTTGAGTCGACTTTGGTCCTGGCGTTCCTTCTGGATCAGTTGTCTTACTTTGAAAGATCACGTCACATAATCAGGAAGAACAAATGATTGTTTGAAAGTGGATAGTTGGTATTAATATGCAAATGCCTTCTCTACTTGACTCTATCCGTGGTATCACGATAACAACCTATGGAAACATCCGCTAACTAACTCAACCATTTTTTTGATCATACACCATTATGCAGTGCGTCTAGCAAGACAAGTCAGGGCATCCGATGTTTGTGCCATAGACACCTCCGTCGACTCCGGCGATGGTCAAGATAGCACCGATGAAACCACCCAGACCCTCTCCAGCGATGGCACCAGCTGCGACGGCATAGCCATAAATCTCCCAGTTCTTGGGCTTCCACTTGCGCCAGACGGCAGCAATGATGGCGCCGAAGAGAGCAGCGTTGGTGAAGACAGGGAGGGGAATGACGAAGGACAGGGCAATGGCACCCCAGTTGGGAAGCCACTCACGGTACTTCTCACGGCTGCCGACGAGATAGTAGTGACGGACAACGACCTGAATGATGGAGACAACACCCATGACGATGGCGAAAATACCCGAAGACAGAGGGATGTGGACGGCGGGATCGGTAACGGCTTGAGCCACAGCAGCCCAAGCAGACACGGAGGGAACTGCGAAGGGGCAGTGCTCGTACGAGGTGTCGATAATGCAGGGGTATGCAGTGGTGAACAGCACGAACATGCCTGGTGCAAGCCAGACAGAGACGAAGGTACCGATAGCCTGAGCAATCCACTGCTTGAATGGAGGGGTTCCTAGAAGGAAGCCAGTTCGGAAGTCACCAGTCAGAGAAGTGGCAACATCAGCACCACCTGAGGCGAGACCACCGGCAACCAAGTTGATCTTCTGGGCATGCTTGATAGAGAAGTGGGAGCCCGAGGTGGCGGCACCGATGACGAGCTGTGAGGCCTTGGAGGCGGCGGTGAGAGGGGTCTGGTCGGTGACGGCACCGATCTGGATGGCGAGGAAGGAGAAGAGGAAGCCGAGAATGCAGGACAGGATAGTCAGACCCGGGTGCATATCCCACTGGAAGTGGAAAATGAGGATGGCGAGGACGATGGTGGCAATGAGACCGACGATCCAAACCCATGTCTTGACTTGATCCTCAGGGCGTGCGGGGTCCTCGACGATATTCTCGCGCTTCTCGTCGACAATGGCGTGCTTGGCGAAGAAGTCAACGTTCTTCCCGCGCTTCTGGAGCATGCCGTTTATGCCGACGCAGCTCTGGTGCCAAACAGCCTTCATGCCAATCCAGATAACCTTGTACTGAACAAACAGCTCGGCCATCGAGCAGCACACCATGATCATAACACCGGGCCACAGGAGCCAGTATCGAGGGGACGGTGTCTCTTTACCGAGGTTCTTCAGGCTGATGAAGCTATACAGGCTGTCCCAGTGCGGGTCATCAGAGGCCTGCTTTCCAATGCACTCGCCGTAGTGAACGAGAACGGGTCCAATCAGACCCCAGGCAAGGAAGGAACCGATGAACATGGAGATGGCCGAGTTGAGACCAATTAGCATGCCGGAGCCAATGAAGGCGGGTGTCCATTCCATGTACCAGCCCCAAGACTCAATATTCAGTGCCCAGCTGTGGTAGCCAGACCAGATGTGAAACCACGTGAAGAAGTGCCAGTCGTACAGAATGCCGATGGCATAGTATGAGCCAACACGGTGGCAGATAGCCAGGCTGAAGGTGATCATCAAAGCCTTCAGCTTCTTCATGGCCTCAAGACTACCAGCGGCACCGGCATGCATAGAGCGGATAGTCATGGCAGTGGCAGTTGGGGTCGGGAAAAGCATCTTCAGCTCACGAGCGACCTGGATGACAAAGAACTTTCGGAGGGGTGTGACGAAGAACAGACCGAAGAAGGAGCAGACAATGGTGATGGTGAAGATCTTGCCAATGTCCTCCTTGGGAGAACGGCCGTCCATCAGTTCGAGCTGGTACATGGCAGGGATACCGGCGACGAAGATACCAGCGATACCACCGGCTCCGGTAGCAGCGGCCTGGACAATGGAGTTCTCCTGGGGTCCAAATGGACCGCCGAGGAAGGGGAGGTCACCAGCGGCCTTGGCAATGAAGCCAACGATACCGTAACCAAAGATAGCACCGAACATGCTAGCCAAGAAGGTGAAACCGGTCTTGAGACCTGTGCATTGCACGTTAGAAAGTGTGGCATGGTGCCGGGGCAGGGCAACTCACCGAGATACAGATTCGAGGCATTGACTAGGGAACCGAGGACGACACCAACGGCGATGGCACGGAAAGTCAGAATGTGCTCTTCCTTGCGCAGGTTGGGGTCCATGGGAAGAGGTCTGTAGAGGTCGAGCTCTTCCTCCTCCTCGTCAACCTCGACCTTGACTTCCTCCTTGACATCCCCCATGGTCTCAACCGGGGGGTTGCCCTCGGCGAAAGCATGGACGGGCGGGTAGGTTGCTTCTCTAACGTCCGCCATGGTGTACGAATATGAACAGGCAATTCGACACCTCTGGGTATGGTGATATGGGCTAGATGGGAAAGAGAGGGGATTGCCAGACAGACGGGACGATGGGAATCGCGTGGTATTTATGGACTTGGGGGTGGACCTGAGCCATCACTGCAACGGGCAGGCCACAAGAGGGCACCCCCCCGTCGATCACCAATTTAAGCTCTCCCAAGGACTGTCCTACCGTACTCATTCTGTGACTGACAACGGATGCTCCGTGCAAGCTACTCGAGTACGGGCAGGATGCAGGCGGTCCAGGAGAGTCGAGCCGCGGGCTAGACTAGGCGTCACGGATGGTAGACCTGATGGGATGGTGTACCACCCTGGAGCAACCGTCCCCCCCTGTCGCCGGCCGGCTACCCCTGTTCATTCGTACATGGACATGTACTCGAGTCTCTTGGTTCTCAGGTTCTCTATAGGGCAAACCCGCAGATGCATGCACGGATATTCAGCATCCAAGTCCATCCACCCATGATTCCATGTTCCCAAGTGGCCTGCTGGTCCCCTTGCCACCCGCCTCTTCTGGAGCACAGGCAACTAGCAGGGATTAGGATCCGAGATAAGAGAGGGTCGAATGAGACGGCAGAGCTGGGGGCCATTCCACTGCCTGTGGTTGGCTGGGGGGTGGTCAATCAAGGGCAAATGCAAATGAATGCATTGAAAAGGCAGCGATCAGTGCGATGGTCACCACTCGCCTCGCGTGTGCGTGCCACAGGAGGACAGGGACAGTTCAACCCCGTGTCATTACTGATTACTGCTGCATGGTATCCCGCCGCCGATAGCTCAATTCAAGAGGTGGAACCGGCTGGACCGCATTAGGCAGGTCAAGGACGTTGCATTCTCGAGGCTCTTCAGCCAGGCAGATCGCGACTTGACTGAACCGAGGACTCAACTAGAGCCAGCGGAGCTATTATCTGCAAAGAGAAGCAGCCGCGGTTTTCTAGAACAACGCTGGCGTGGAACTCGGATGGTTAGTGAGTTGGTTCGTACGGTAACTACGACTCGTGTGCAGATGAGTTGAAGAGTGACCAGCCTTCCCCCGTCCCTCCAACCTGCCAATGCCAGCCACGACAGCCACGACAGGCCACCCGGAGAATTGCGATAGAAGAAGCTTCTCTGGGGCCGGCGCGGCAGCACCCTGAATCTTGACTCGGCGCAGCTCGGCGCTGCAAGGTCGACGATGAGGATGCATTGATCGCCCTCCCAAGACTTCTTGGCCTCGGAACTCGGAAAGCAGCCGCAGAGAGACAGACCTGCAACTTGCAACTCCAGCAACAGCTAGACTGACTTGCCTGCGTTGTGCTATACAAGAGTATCAAGTTGTGTCTCTTTGGTTTGGTTGATCATCATTTTTTTTACATGCACCCACAACGTCCGACTAGCAATCAGACATTCACACCACCGATTCGATCTGCCATCGCTTGAGTCGCATAGCGCTCGATCGAGATAGTCCGCCGTTCTTAGGCGTCTGTCTTGGCCCACACACCTGTCCGGCTGTTGTGCATTTACCGTCGCTGGTTAGTGCAACAGCGTGTGCCGCACCCTACTAAGAGCGCCACCCGACTCAGGATTGCAGCTAAGGTGAAGTCTTTCAGCACTTGTCTTCAGGTGGCCTGTTTGCCGGTGTGAATATCGCCTCAGTCTCGCCGGCATGAATGCGCTCATCAGTGCGCTGGGATGAAACGAAAGGTGTCGGACATGGCGCACTAATTGGCGCATTTTCGACGATCTGAAGTGTTCAATGTATGATGGCGAAAGCCTCTTTGCAGGCAAGATATCCAATGCTTGTGAGTCTTCTTAGTTACGATCCTGAGGAAGAGCCTCCAGCAGTGAACTCGGCGCAGATGGCAGGCTGCTAGCTGGCAGAGGCCCTACATCGTCTACAGTACATGTCCGTGTCAAACCTGTCTCGTTGTATCTTCCTTTTCCAGGTGGACGTTGCCGGCCGTCTCCCACTATCATAGTAACCATGCTGGTGCGATCTCCATCAAATGTCAGACCAGATATCTCGTAGGGCGCGCAGAAAGAGGCCGAGGAAGGCCGGCGGGGCGCTGTGAGATGCCAATCTGCTCGCTATCCTCGATCCAATAACACAATACAATCGCATCGCCCATTGCTCTGGATGGCCTGAGCTTGGTCAAGCCACGTCCCGCCGCCCGTATAGGGCCCGCTGCTGGCCTACCAGTCCAATTGCTTACGGTCCGGTCTATTTCTACTGACCTTCCCCCCAGAATCCAAGGGCGGTCTTGGCATATTGGCCACGAGTCCACTCAGTGCGCCTCTGTGGGATCTGATTCGACTTCTACGGCGTGAGCTCCCCCTTCTAGACGTGTTCTAGCCTCAGCTCACTAGTATCGATCGGGCAGGTCATATCACCCCGGCAAGCCATCCAAACGGCCACCTCCATCCCCGAAGCCTCTAATTCGAACTGGGCTGTCCACCAAGCAGCTTCTGTAGAGAGGTTGCCGCGCCGGCTGGCGCCAGCCACCTGGCTCATTGCACATGCTCAGAACGGTAGCTCCCCGCAAACATGACAGCAGGGTGGATGGCCGAGGGAGGCGGCTGGTCTGGGCAGCGGAGATCCTCGATGCTTGTCCTCGACTCTAACGGAACGACCCCGATGGGTTCTTCTACCGTAGTATGGGTGAATGGCAAGTTGAATGACAGATCATCCTCTCTCGACTTGACTTGACTGCTCGATCTCGCCCCATCTGCTCGTGCTTTTCCTGATTCAAGTGTGCCACGAACCACGGCCCTTCTCTCGTACACCAGATAGATCGCCCTATCAGGCGCCAGTGCCCCGTAGGTCGCGTCTATTGGCCCAGTTGCGTATCTTGTAAACGGATCTTGTCATAGATCTCATCAGCGTCACGCCACAGCAGCTTACTGCGTTTCGTGCCGCAGACCAGAGAAAGACCTAACCCAGAGACGCTACAAAGCACACACGCTAAAGAGCCTGGATGCATCTCACTAACGGAGTGCTCATTCTCCGGACCATTGGCTACCAGCTTGCGACACAGTTCACGACTGTCGATGGATCCACTAGCTGTGATCGAGCCGTGGAGCCGTGCAAGCTGCTGTGGCGCTGGGGATCCCCATCCTCCAGCGCACTTACCACTGTCACCAGGCTGAGAAGGGAAGCTGCATGTAACGATAAGCCAGGGTAATCAGGCATCTGGATTCTGGATGGGCTAGTTCTATTTCCTACACGCCTAGAGCTTCAGGATACGGGGTCAGGCTTGCCAGACTCGGATGAATTAATCGAGATTGAAGGAATAGGCCTGATGATGGATTCGACAAAGTTCGTTTGTTTTGCGCCCTTGACAAGCCAAATGTTGGCCGGACAAGGCAGGTGCATACAACTGCTATCGGCCGAGACAAGCATATGGATGGATTATGGATGGTTCTTGACCTTTCGCTCTCCTCGGATTGCGGACCTGATTTGGTACGCCGACGCACCTATCCTGCATCAACCCAGTCGAGCCAGTGAATCATTGTCGTCTGCTGTAGGCACACTGGCACATAACTCGGCCACCGGCACGTCCCCTGCTGCTCTTACTGTATGGCAATGCAACCAGGGCCTGGATAATAAAAATAGGTGCCTTGGCCAGCAGGCGGCCCCATTTCCAAGGTCGGGGATGTTGTGGGGAGCGTAATTGACACTGGGTATATCTCACGGATGTTGCATATAGCACTATATTGTGAATACAGTCGACTGAACTGGCTAGATGAAATGCTATACAATGCCATGCAGAATCACCACCATCTGGAGTGAATTTGAGCCGTCTGATGCATCCTTTACACTCAAGCCCTTTTCTCCGTTATGGCACTTGAACGGCCCTCTGATAGGGACAGAAGAAGTCGCGTTGCGTTTCTGCAAGTGACGGAAATTCCCCGGGGTCTTTGCGAATGTCCGGGAGCTCCTATCTTGTGTTGAATTCAGGCCTATAGCGTCTTGAGTAAGCTGACGCCTGCTTTTCTTATCACATCTAGTACTGCTTCTAAGATAAGAATCACGAGGTTAGTATCAGCGAGCTAGTATACGCTTTGAAAAAGGTTAAGAACGATCCGATCCGATAAGGATTGTGGTTGAGCCGTATACTCTGACCAAGCATTACCTCTGACGTCTGACCCAAGGAAACTTGTCGTAGTCGCCCATCGTAGCTATGGTGATTTGTGTCAGTGAGGCATACATCGATCGATCTAGTCGTCCGCAATACACACTATCATCGGGTTTAATCATGATCTGAGATGTTCTTGTCTCGTCTGGCACGTATCTCGAGGCCAGGGATCTTCACCTGCTCGCCTATCGGGAGGAGTCCGCGACCTGGTCTAGAATCAAATGACAAAATGATCCGCATTCGAGGGAAGAGTTCCTGCGATTTTGCCTTGCTGATCAGCTGGCTAGGCACGACGATCGATGGTAATGACCACACCCTGATCCGGAGGCGAAGGGACAGACGGATGGAGAAGAAGGGGCCCCCGATGCGCTACAACAACCCTGGCACGCCGACCTGCAGCACAACCTAGCTTGAGAGCATGGTACCGGGCTAGCGTGTGATGCCTTATTTCGGTCTGTTGCGGCTCGAGAGTAGCGAGGAGAAGGATGCCAGATCCGATAGTAGCCTTGGGTGTCCCATCGCCACGGAACCAATATGCGAACTGGGACGATGTGACCTTCCCTTCTCAGACTTTTTCGAAGTCTTTCTGGATTCCTGAGTGTCGCATCCCTTGTCGAGGTTGGTTCTTGATTCTAGTGTTGAGTAAGCTATGGTAACTATCGTTATTGAACAAGATTCCTTGCATGAGCCTCCTGGACCGCCTTCCTGTAGGTGAATTGAGCGTAAAGCACCGCCAGTCAAACCTAACGACTCATATTGCCATGAGGATAGTTTCACTACCTTCTGTAGTAAGGTGCCTTACACACAATAGATCTCGATTTGATCAAACGTTCCTGTTGAGCGAGAGCCGTGTGTTGCTGACCAGGGCACGAAGAAGCACACCATGGGAGACTCCCGGTGAGCGAGTGAGGATGCTGCCATCAATCTTGACAGAAAAGAATCCTGCTCATCAGCAACGCAAACCGTCCCCTGGTTTCTTCCATCACTGCTTCTCATCTTGTTCTACCTGCCTCTGCTCCCACTCACTCTCTAGGACCGAGTAAAGCAACACATCCCACCATTTGCGATCATAGAAGTGGACTTGTCGCCGTCTAAAGTCATATTGATTAGCTTCAAGTGACTGAACAGACTTCAACAAAAGGACCGAGAGCGAATGTTCGAGTAGCAAAGACACGGTTTTTTTTGGAAGTGAGCATGTTGTGAAGGCCGAGCAACCACTCTGTCACTCACCGTCCCTCCAACACAAAGCCAGCTTTCTCGTACACCTTCTGCCCTCTCGTGTTATACTCGACGCACCCCAGTGTTACACTGTGCATGTTTGCGAACCGAAACGACCAGTCGAGAACCCATTTCAAGGCTTCTGATCCATACCCCTTGCCCTGATAAGGGGCTGCAATGGTGATGCCGAGCTCTGTGCTGCGGTGATGGTGCAGATATTTGGGACCAAAGCCGCCCCAGTTGAGACACATGAATCCAATCGGGATTGGTTCAGCCTTCTGCGGATCTTTAAAGGCTTTCTCATCGGTTGACGACTGATCCTCCGTGGACGATTCGTCTGCTGGGAGGCAGAGTACAACAGCGAGAAGACTCTTGGCCAAGTCATCCGTCATGGCGTCCTCCGCCTGGCGGCTGCGAGGCGCGAGGAGCCCTGGGTCACTGAGGGCATAGTTCACGGGGTCGCTTGTGATCTGCTCATAGCAGAATGCCTTGTCCTTCTCGTCGTTCTGAAAGGCTCGGTAGATGAGACGTTCCGAGCGGAACACTTTGACTAGGCTGTCCGTGATCATTTCGTCCTTGTTAGGTTGAAAGTGATAGTAACCAAAAGATGTTGCCCTTTTACAAGACCATATGATCTAGTTCTTGTGAGGATAAATATAAACAGAAACGGAAAGGAGTTAAGCTATGCCGTATGCTCGCCTTCGTTGCTTGAGGTGCGTGAGACTCCTCTGCAAATCCTACCGAGCTTCTACCAGGCAAGGAAACCCAAGCAGGTCGAATCCGAGGGAGCTGATTAGTATTCAAATATATCGTCCACTTATACGCTTCTAAGGGATGCCGGGCAGGCGGGAGACCGTCTTCTATAGCTACGGCGACGTTACTTCGCCAATCGTTAGATCCCCCGAAGGTGGAGAGATGAGCCGAAGTGAGTCACCCGGAACCCCGCTGTTCAGCACCGGCAGATGCACTGCACGGCGCATCCGTCCACCGCCCACCGCCTACCCGCCCGGTGCTTCAAGTACTGTAGCAGTACGCTACAGCATTGTCCTTTTCAGGGGGAGCTCAACATTCTCTCGCTCTGTCAAGGCGACTTCGCTCCAATCGTGTCTATAAAGATAATTCAGAACTTGTGATCAAATTGATATACATTTTGATGCGCCGGAAAACAAACTCCTTTTCGAAGTTGCACAAGCAGAACGCCGGGGGTACCCAGAACTTATCTCATCAAGCCAAGATGCTTGGAGTCGTTCACAGAACAAGTAGAGCCTCAACCCCTGAAGCCCAATACCATGCCATGGCACATCTCGTCCTGGCATATATTATATCCCAAACGCCGTAGTTTATAAAGTACAGAATGCACGCTCTTCGTCGTCAATACCATCCATCATGATATGTGAGATATATATTGTTTAGCCATCCCTAACAGGAGCTTCGCGTGCCAAAACGGATATGAACACCATTTCCCCTCTACGCGACTCTACCCGCCACTCACAGAGCCTGTGCCGTCATGAAAGATCAGCATTGGCCACTGTCCGCCATGATTAGATGCTGCAACGGCTGCATCGCCCCCGACGCTCATGTCTCCGGGGCCGTCGCTCCGTTGCCCGTTGCCGAGTGTCAACAGAGCATTCGCGCTGTACCGGTCTTGACTGTCTGCCATCGCGGCTGTCCAGTCGTGCCAAGTGTTTTGTCCCGCCATGGCCCGGGCCCACTCGTCTCCTGCTTGATGCGAGACGTGCTGCGTCGCTTGACTGGCAAAAGCGACTAATGGATTATTTGCTGCTTGGTGAGCGCTCCCAGCCGTTGTTGCTGCCGCAGCGGCTGCCGCCGCCGCCGTAGCAGCATAAAGATATTGTGTAGAGTCTGTCGGATCGTAGCTCTGCATTGGATTGCCATTCTGAGCTGGTACAGAGCCCTGGTCGGCATAAGCAAGGTGATGATAAGGGGTGGTGGCTGTGGCGATGGATGGGTCGTAGAATGTTGGGTTGTCTGCTGGTGTGACCCTTGTACCAGTAGAAGCATCGATTGGAGTCGTCTCGATACCGTTTGGCGTACTCGTGACTTGCTGATGATGTGATGGAACCGAGTCGTACGCCTCTTGTTTGATATGATTCGACATTATAGGGGTCTGCGTATGCTGTGATGTGGACGTAGTACCATTCTTGTGGCCCATATCATGCTCAATCAGAGTAATGGTTCGTTGGATGATGAGGCTAACCTCGTTGCTTAGGCGGGGACCGCACCCTATGATCATATTAGCTGTGATTGCCCTCAGGATTTGTGTCGTTTTGTTGGCTCTGATGCCTACCAAGAAGGCTCTCGATGCCCACAAGAATATTGATCCACATGTTCATCTCATCCCTCAAAGTGATAATCTCGGTCGTTGTTATCGTAAATCGTCTTTCCCAGTCGGCGACTAGCATTGTGAAGATAGCCGCCACGTACACCGACATCTGGTACCATGTTGTGTCAAGAGACTTGAGTCTGAGGAGACTATCGACTACCTTCAGAAGTTTCCTTGCTGTCTCCTGACATATACGCGTGTTCTCTGCGCATATCTTGGCATCCGAAGTCATGCAAACAGACGGATGTCGCAGGCACAGTCTGAACTCCAGACTGAAAGCCTGCGTGTAAAGCGCCAGTACTTGGTTGCCAGGCTTACACTTCTCTACCTTGAGCTCATCAGGTAGCTGGTCGTGCCATAGTCGATATTGCTCTTCGAGGCTTTGAACCGTTTCAACATATCTTCGAGGATTTCGACGGACGATGTACACACTGCTCCACATCTCAATGTACAGGGGCAAGATCCTGAAAGCCGCAAGGCCGACAAGGTAGCCACACTGGCCGATCCTCGAGGGATCAGTTACGCCGTTCTCCGTCAGCACCTCATCAGGAATCGCCAACGGCAGTTCAACATCGAATTCATCGAGGCCAATGGGCATGGGACGACCGAGACGGCCGTGGAGAGTGACGACGACGGTGAGGATGCCCCACCATGCGCGCTTCCTCATCTCGTTCTCCAGATCTGTGGCCTCGTTCGCCCGCTTGCTGGAGCGGTGCAGATTCATCTCAATGGCTTTATTAAACACAAAAACAGCAACAAGGGTGCCGGACCCCGGCTTCGGAAAAGAGCGAGTATGGCAAGCAATCATGGCGAGTGCCTGGACTGCAGTGAGAGTCGCGGCAGAAGCCAGGTCGTAGAATTTGCTCAGGCACCAATGGTAGTGCTTGTTGGACAGATCGTTGAGCTGCTCTCGCCTGGCCGGATCTTCATGATTGCGCACTCCGTACTGGAAGTATATGGTTGCGAAGACCATGTGGACCAACACAAGCTCCGCGGTCGAAGGTTTGAAGGATGGGTCGTCATATATGCTTGCTAGCTAATAACACACTCGAATTAGATTCGCTTCGAGAATACTTGCGAACAGACTGTATGGCTTACCAGTTTCATGTAGGATGGTTTATGGAGGAGAGGTATGAAGGGGTAGATCATGAGGAAATACCACTCCGAGTATGTGAAGGCGTCCTCGCGGGACGGCAGGCCAACATGATCCAGTGGAGGATTGACTCTCATCGTTGAGTTGAGGAAGGCTTGGACGGACTTGTTGAAGAGAGGAGAGGTGATCTGAGCGCCAGGAGGAGGCCCGTCCATATCCGGCGCATCGAAGGAGGTGATGTCGATCGTGGTTCCGAGGATAGAGAGCTGAGTCCCCTTGATGGAGCTCAGGGGCGCGCTATCAGTCATGACGCCAAGGTGGCTGTCTGCTGGTCTTGGTTCCAAGGCGGCGGGAAGAAAGTAACCCGTGGAAAGAGATTGGGGCTTCTGCTGGTAGTTCTTCACCCATAACGAGCCGACCTGGCTCCATTGGTCCTTGGAAGAAGCCGGATCGTTGACCGGATTGCCCATTGCATCAAAGGCGACGGCAGAGCTGCTGTAGGCAGGACCGAATGCGGACCAATGCCAGGGGCGCACCTCGATGCCATTGCTCTCGAGCAGCTTCTCCATGTCGCGGATATGCGACAGCATGTCATTCTTCTCGCGCTCGAGTTCCTGTAAATAGCCGCGGCGCTCGGTGCGGCCGGTAACGCGATCGGTAACGTAGCAGGCGAGACTCTGGTTGGCGCAGTGAGAGCAGCCTTCGGGGAGGGCATCGCAGCGTATCTTGCGAACCTGTGGGACAGAGGAGAGACAGGGTTAGTCCATTGGCCCAAAACGAGACATGTGCGAATTCTCGCAGCAGAGGAGTCCTTCAAAGCTGCCCCGTACAGGAGGTCTTTGTGAGTGAGGAGAAAAGCAGAAGGAGGAAGGGGCTAAGAAGCCCGGTCTTTGGAAGCATATCTCTACATCTGTGACAGACGACAGCAACGCACCTTGCAGCGATCGCAGGCCTGGCCGGTGCGGGTATAGGACTGCAGCTTGCTCTTGACCACGGAGGAGAAGTCCTCTGGCCCGCGATCCAGTCTCGGAAGCTTCACCTTGGAAGTAGCGGACGAGGGGCTGTCGCCGTTCGGGGAATCGAGGAGCGCATCGTTGGATCGTTTGAGTGGGCGATCGGAGGACATCTTCGGTGACTGGGGCGACATCGTCGGCAACGGCGGCGAATGCCTGAACAAGAAGGCCCCAGCAGATGCATGTACACTGACGCCTCTATGCCCCTTATGTCCTCACGCCCTCACACGCAGCCAGAGCACCAATGGCGCCTGGGAGGAGGAGGGACGGTGAGTCGCCACGGTCTGCCCTGCCCTGCGCGCGGAGCAGATCGACAATGCACAGCACTTGAGAGCACCGGCGATGCTATCGAGATACCTCACCGGTACGGTAGGTCTGTTAGGTAGGTCTGGTAGGTCTGGTAGGTCTGGGACGTGTGTATAAGTCTATAGACAGATAGATAACTTCGTATCGCAAATCGGCGGCTAGAGCAGGCGACAGGCGGCAGGCGGCAGGCGGCAGGCGGCAGGCGGCAGGCGGCAGGCGGCAGGCGACAAGCGCGCGCGCCCTTACAGCTGCAGGTGACGCTGGCGTCGCCGGAGAGTCGAATAGCGCGCGAGAATAGGGCAGCTTGGAGGCTAAAGCCGGGGATCGTGGTGATTGTTGACGGCGACGATGGCGGATGGACGGATGGAGACGGACGAGGACGATGACGATGACGACGAGGAGGGCCGGGGACGGGGTTTGCCGCGTAGGGCAGAGCAGACAGCTGAGCTCAGGGAGGTTGATGCTTGTGGCAGGCGAGAGTTCACTTAACGTCAGGGGGCCTTTCATTGGGGGCATAGTATAAGTTAACGTTAAGGGGGGTGAGTGTGTGAGTGGCAGGGAGCGAGCGGCAGTTGGTGGAAGTTGCCGGCGCCGTGGCCATGGTCGTGGGCGTGCGGTAGACCCCCAAAAGACCCCTAAGACCCCTTAGGCACCCCTTAGGCACCTCTTAGGCCCCTCTTAGGCACCTCTTAGGCCCCTCTTAGGCCCCTCTTAGAAACCCCCTTAGGCGCCCGGGCCTTACTGCACAGGGCGTAGAGGGGTCGCCCTAGATGCTGCTAGCAAACCTTACCAAGGTACTGCATACTACGCAGTAGTACTTGCGGCACTTCAGGAGGTCTCGCTCTTGACGTGCCTGAATCAGGACTCACCATTCCTGCTCACCCTCGAGTAAGTCGGCAAAGACAGTCTTGTCTGTTAGGTAAAGTACGAAAAACGCCGTCTTTCGGCATGTATCAGCGTATTGGGCCATGTACATGTACTACATGGCATGGCATGACTGACCTGTGCAAGGCCAGCAAGGTGAACCCTGGAAAGTGAGCAGACATACCCTCGGGGGCTGCTCAGGTCCCTCGGGGGCTTTCATGAGGTAAACAGAGTGTAGAAGGGAATGTTGTCGCTGCGGATTCATCAACATTAAAAAACAACTTGCCGTACGGGCTTCGTTGTGCTTTCGGTATCATATCATACAGCTGTGTAATGAAGAGGGTAAACGCAGGTCTTATCATGAGTTCTAAGATAAAGATATTGGCTTCACTTGAGATATTGTCGGTCGGATAGGATAGGGACACCTCCAGCCAATGACACCTCATTCACATCCATTGAATGGGTGGTGAGTAGTGAGGCCCGAGATGTATCATGTCATGCAAGGTACTTCAGAAGACCGGATGGTGTCATTGCCTCGCTCTCATAGACTGCACAAGTACCGGTAGGTCAATCATGTCGGTTTACAAGCCTCGGATTCTGCATTCTAGTCCTAGTCCGAGCATGGCAGAATGCCTGGATAATGGCAGGCAATCGCATCGCAGTCGCAGCGGTTCAACCCTATATATCTCTATCTCACAGTCACAGAAACAGAACCCACTTCCAATGGCCTTTCGAGCAACAACTCATACTGCTGGCACGCGACGCTTCAGGTCATTCTTGATTATATAATCCTTTACAGAATCTCTTCAAGCAAGACACTTCAATAGAGAAAGCTCCAATCTACTGCTTCTCGGTCACGGCTGGTGAAAGCCACTATGCGACCAGGCGACCAGGCCCCTAATCCATCCCATTAAAATCAACTACTATGCTGTCCGTTTTGGAAGGTTTTTATTGATCTAGGTCATCCGGCCCAGGTTGGACGCCTCGACCGTGGTGGCCTGGCCCATGCCGATCGGGACGGGCTGCACCGGCCTCTCAACTTGAACGGTCGACTGCTTCTCGTCGCCAATGGCCTCCGGGCCGCCGTCGACCGACTTCAGAGGAGTCGCATCCGTCACGCCAAAGAGCTTGTCCATGGCCTCGAGCGACATGCCCTTGGTCTCCGGCACCAGGAACCACACAAAGAAGAACATGGAGAAGCAGAAGCTGCCAAAGATGAGATACGTTCTACAAGGAAAGGTGTCAGCACTTGAGCATCGTTTAAAGAGAGCAGGCAGGATGCAAGGCACTCACCCATAGCCGTGAGATCCGACTGTGACAAGCATAGTCGGCACCGCACGAGCCACAACAAAGTTAAATAGCCATTGCGTGGCTGCGGCATACGAGACGTTCATGGATCGCAGGCGGGCTGTTGGGATCTCACTGGCGTAGATCCAGCAAGCAGGGCCCCAACCAAACTGGAAGAATCTGTGCTCGAGTGTCAGCCAACCGTTTCTGAGTGCAGAGTCAAGTTCTGTGGAAAGGGGCATCTTACGCGGCGAAGAGGAAGATGCAGACCAGCGCAACATAACCGGCAGGCGGCACAGAGTCTCCCGAGATAGGGGGCTTGATCCGGACATACAAGCCAATGTAGAACATGGCCAGCCCCTGCGCAATCGAGGACAGAAGGAGGGACCGCCTTCGTCCAAACGAGTCCGCCATGAACAGCAAGAAGCAGATACAGGACACGACCTTGACAATGCCGTAGACGCCCGTGCTGAACAGCGAGGACGACGTCTTGCTGATGCCTAGGTTCTGGAAGATGGTCGGAGCATACACATTGATCGCGTTGGTGCCCGTCATCTGTTGGCAAATCATGAGGCCGATGCTGATGAGGGCGCGGTTACGGTTACCCTTGATGGTCCACATCTCCTTTTGCAAGTTGTAGAAAGTGGCATCACCAATGAGCTCGCGCTCGTGCTCGAGCTGGTCGACGATCTCCTGGAACTCTTCCTCAATGTAGGGATGAGTCGTTGACAAGTTGCGGAGGCGGGCGAGGACATTCTTGGCCTCCTCCCATCGATCCTGACGTGCCAACCAACGGGGCGACTCGTTGCAGAGCGTCATGCATCCTGCAAGCAACAGCGCAGGGAGGGCTTGGATAGCAAGGGGGAAGATGTACATGACCTTGCCGGACATGTGAATCGAAACCGAGTAATTGATCCAGAAGGCAATCATGCCTCCGGTCACGATGAACAATTGGTACATTCCGGTCAGCAGTCCACGGATGGCTCGCGGTGCGTTCTCGGAGACGTAAAGGGGGTTGATGGAACTGGCGGCTCCTACTCCGAGGCCCGAGACGAACCGTCCGACGTACATGGCAGCCAGATGGCCAGATGCGGCGGATTGCATGATGATACCAGCGAGAATGACCATTGCAACGCCGACAAGGCACCACTTTCGCCCGTAGCGGTCTGTCAGTGGAGAAGCCGCGAGAGCACCAACGAAGCAACCAGCCTGGAGAGTCGAGACAATGTTGGCAGACAAGTTGGCGGAAGCCTTCGATTTAGGGTCGCCTAGACCATAATCCTGAACGAATGGGGGGAGCACAATAACTCCTCCGATGACTGAAGAGTCCCAGCCAAAGGACATGGCGCCAAAGCAGGCGGAGGCGGCCAGGAGGTAGACTCTCCAGCCATAGATCTCGGGGGGATCAGTGTGCATAGAATCATTGTGAACGATCTTTTGCAAGATCTTGACCGTGGCGGACGGCATCTTGCCGACTGAAGCCTCTCGTGCTGGCGAGAGTCCTTTTGAGAATAGAATGTCGATATTGTCGAGGACACACGAGCTTCACGTCGCTCACTGCGAGTGCGTCTCCGAGAGAAAAACAACTTCCAATTGACAGCTGCGAGAAACAACACGAGGGACGTTGGATATTAAAGGCTATCGCAAAGCATGCCAAGTCGCATGGAACCACCCCGATGCCCATTCTTGCAGTGACCACTCTGCCGGGCTAAACGCAGTCCAGCAGGCTCATTTGCTTCGATCCCCTACACTCCGGGCCGCTGACCACAGGGTCCCTTGTACTGTCCTTCCCCAGCTGTACCCAATCGCACATTACTCACTTTCTGAGATAACCCAGCTGTCCAAGACGGGTGGCAATTTTCCCACCAAGCGGAATGGCGGGCGTCTACCCAAAGCCTAGGGTTCTTGGCGGTAGCCATGTGCCAGAGGTCCTAGAGCGCAATATCGACGCGTGCCAGACAGGCAGAGCTGTTGATCTCGACAGCGGTTGCTGGTCGGTCCAATCCTACAAGAGTCCTCAGGGAATGGGGGAATGGCACATGCTTGCATGGCAACTCTTTAGACTCTTGGCATCGGTGAGATGGACGCTGGTTTTGTATCAATCCGCCGAGGAGAGGCAGGCCAGCGACCACCCGAATCCAATCATGACCCTGTAGGTCAGAAGAATGAGTCCACCAACTGTAGCTGTGTAGGTCCAGTCCCGCAGGAGTTGCCATCGGCCATTTAGCCTGTTGTGGGGGTGGAGTAGACGAGTCTTAGCCAGATCCGCCCATCCCCGGCTGGCAAACCATGCGGAGATTCAAGGCCAGGGCCAGGACCAGGACCTTGCAAGACAATGGCCAGCGCCGCGTGCGGGGAAACGACACGGATATCCAAAACGAGATAGCTACAGTAATCTCTGACATTGGCGAGCTAGAACACCTGATCGTCCGCTATCTGTTCGGTCAGCCTGGTGGCGTACATGAGCAGATGTGCAGATGCAGTGTTGCCTCGCCCTGTGCAACTTGTACAAACGCGCTCGAGTGCTTCATCCAAGGGAAGAGCTGGTCTGATCATCAATTCCTTGAGGATTTGCGATCTTCCAGTTCCGTAGTCGCGTTATCCGTGTGTCGTACATCTTCAGCGGACATTTATAGAGAATATCTTTGATGTTTCTCGGGGATTCCTTTTCTCGGTTGGTCGGTCTGTAGGATCGCGGTCTCCCTCGGCCTACTTGGCGAAGGTCAGCTTTGATCGAGTTGCAAGCGCCAAGATTTAGGTCGAGGATCGATTTTGATACGAATATTTATGTGTCTTTGTCTATTTGTATGGACTTTTGTTTTTGCTGGCCAGCTTCCAAGAGTTACAATGCTGGCTACTTATCAGCCAAGAAAAGCAATTGCTAGAAGCCTTACACGGGAAAATTCTGTCCACGAATCATGATGAACGACAGAGCCAATCCATCTACAAACAAAACGATGGCTTCTGTTGGTGGCCACCCTTGCAAAGCCTGCCGATTACCCATACCTGACGCCATTTTGCGTAAAGCCTCCATGGTCTGGAGCTGAACGGCACAAGCCGCCACGAAGCTTGTCGTCCTAAGGCCGTTCCTTGATCCCAAACCCCTGTTTCCTGGGGTACGGCAGTGTCTCCGAGCGACAGCATGCCTTTTCACTCCTACCGTCACGGTCCTTGGACCGGACCCTGCACATCGTACCTATGTTCTAAACGGAAACGCTTTTCAGCAAGATGTTATTACTTCATACCGTGGTTGGCAGTATGCTGCTTACTACAGTTCCCTTCCAGGCGGAGCAAAGGAACCTCTCTTCATTCATTTGTCCCGCAGGAAACTGCCTCATGAGCCATGGGAAACTTTGATATTTGATGACTACCCACAGACAACTGATGACGGGCACAATACGATACAGATCGGAATATGTCCAGGAGATGGTACAATCCACTTATCCTATGATCACCATTGTGACATGTGAGCCGCCATGACAATGTCTTGATGCAAGAGCCTAATTATTGTGCTGTAGACTGCGATATCGCTATTCCGTACGTCATCTAGCAACAACCCCAGAGCAGTTCAGCTGGCTGTCGAACCAATTCACTCCGCATCTTGATTATCTTCCCGGGCTTCCCAGTACACATAAACATTTTGGTTACGTGACCTACCCACGTTTTGTTTCTGTAGAAGACGATCTTCTTTTATCCTTTCGTGATGGTAAAGCTGGACTTGGCGACGACCACCTTTACATTTATCGGTCATCAACAGGATTCTTCTCGTTTGTTGGCACTCATTTGACCGGGGTGAATAGCAATCCTTACGTCCATGGAATGGACTATAGAGATGGTATGCTACACGTCACATGGGTATATCGGGGATTCGTATGGTATGAGGGCTGGGATGACCTCCAAGACACGAAACATAAGCGACAAGCTGGTCCGAATAGCAACGTTAATAACCACAACATTTGCTATGCATACAGTGATGATAAAGGGTATACTTGGAAGAACGGCAAAGGGATGATCATAGCGAACTTAAAAACCGGTGGCACAATCAGGCCGGACTCGGATGGCATCGTTGCTTTCAACATACCTAAAGGAAGCGGTTTATCAAATCAAGAGAGCCAGGCTGTAGACCAGAACGGCGGTGTCCACATCCTGAACCGTGATACGCTAGATGGAAGTCACATGTGGAAGCATTATTACCGATCCCCAGAAGGTGAACACACCCTTGCATGATTGCTATTATTACCTGAAGTAGCTGACAAGCACACAAGGAAGATGGTCCTCTCATCCGATAAAACCAGTTGACGGGAACAAGCGTGGACGACTTGCGGTGTCTAAGGATGGAAACTTGCTATTGATTCTCCCGGATTCAACATCATTGACCGTGCGAGTATTCCTGGCCACCAAGGCAAATAATTATGCAACCTACGAAGAGATCTGGATAGGACATGGTCTATCATATGAGCCTATGGTTGATACCGCTCGGCTCTCTCAGGATGGCATTTTGTCTCTGTTCATCCGTCAAGATGTTGATGGCTTAGAGGACAAGAAAGATATCGTAGTCATGGACTTCAAAGTGTAGGCCAATGGGTTTAAATCTTGTGCTGGCGTCAGTTTTGAGATTGAGCCTGCATGAAGCAGTCCTCGCAATGTCATCTAAAGCGGTCACGCCGCAATGCCATGCTTCTCTCCACTATCACCTCCCTCGCCTTCAACAACCCCCTCAGTGATCAGATCACGTCTTTGTTCCTCGGTCAACGCATGACCTGTTACTCCTTCAACTTCCTCGAGAGTGGCCTTTGGACCTGTGAACCATTTCCTGGCGTTCACAAAGTAGTAAAGGGTTGCTCCACCCCAAACGGCCATGTTCACGACCACCGTGTAGTTCATAGCCTCGGAGGTTGGATTTGGACCGCCGACTGGGAACATGGCCAACAGAATACCAAAGACCAAGAATGCTATCGCAAACCAAGCGATGGGAAGCGAGAAGCGCCCCGTGTGAAATGGCCCGGGGTTGAACTTTGATCGCCCCCAAACAGCTCTAGCAAAGATTGGAATACCCCAGGCGAGATTGTTGCCTGCAACGGCCAGAGAGAATAGGGCAGACGCGGCAGCTACAAGTCTGCTGTTAGCCTCTCACAGCCTATCAAGTAGGCATGGGGATTCTCACCAGGGGCAATCAAACAGAGCAAACCCAAGATCACTGCAACGAATACAGCTCCCCACACCGTGCGAACCGGGATATACCCGAAGGTTTTGGACTTCGTCAGGTCAGACTTGGCTCCAGGCTTATCATGGTGGCTTGAAGTGTCAACTTACAATTGGACGAAAGAAAGACGAGAAGGGGAGCGCTCCGTCACGCGAGAACGCCCACATTTGACGAGATGCAGCTACTGTGATGGACAGTCCCATCAAGTATTGGGTGATGAACAGGAATGCCATAAAGCCCATAGCACCTTCTTTGCCGAGAGCATCGTAATACATCTGAGCCATCTTTAAGTACCTGTTAGCATCTGCAGCTCGAACCTGGAATGGCCACTTGCCGGTTGTCCAAAGCTGCTACCAAGTACGGTCGATAGGTCAGGATTGATGCATGCAGCGAAAACGATAACAATGACAAATCCCAGCCCCCCTATACAGGTCTTGTCAGCGGGCTTTTATGAGGATGGGGACATGGATTACTTACAGCACATGCCTATTGATCCCAAAATTCCCATTGGCACAGCCATCGCAGCATTTGATGCCTCTTCGGACACTGTAGTTTGTCAGTATGCTTGACCCACATAAACAAGGTAGGCCATGAACTGAAGTACATACTATGAACCTGTTCAAGATCAGCACAACTCACCAATCAGTATGGATAGGATCTGGGACTTACACAAGAGTCGAATGCGCCAATGGTCCAGATAGGTGATAGCCAAGCCAACATGAAGCTCCAGCCGGTTGGCCAAGTAGTAAGATTCTGAACGTCGGCGAATATGAAGTGTCCATCGTTTCGCTTAGAGCCCATACCCACTGGCAGCGCAATGATGGTTGCAAGTATCAAAGCGAGGTTCTATAGAGTTAGATGCTTGTCCATGACAATTTGGAGCATAACGTGAACGTACCATGAAGACAGAAAAGGACTGCAAACGCCCCATGATTTTGGATAATGTAGATGCAAGTATGCCGTGTGTGATGACACAGACCATAAATACAACGTAGACTATGCCTGACGATGGCGACCAATCGCCGTCTCGCGAGATGACAATTCTAGATATGGCAGCAGGGTTAGCATGTAATTGCAAGCTTGATAATACAATGACTATCGGTTATGGTCTTGATGTCTCCGGGTGGCATCTTCGAACAGTTGCGGAAAGGAACTCAGCAATGGAAAACCCTTACACAGAACAGAACATCAGAGCAAAACCTATGATAATTAGCATACTCACGACGGCTTTGCAGTTCTCATTCGTACCATAGTCAATACTACATAGCCCTCCAATCAAACCCAAGCTGTTGCTATACCCTACGAGAAAGCACAAGTAGTTGCGTGTTTTGGCCGAGCTGAAGTAATGCGTCCACCAATATCTATCACGTCGTTAGTCCTGCTTGTAACACTGTCCCTGCCCTGCGAAGTCCACTCACAAACCACCAGTAGTTGGCATTGCACTTCCCAAGTCCGCCATAGCAAGCCCGACCACAAATATACAGCCGCTGGCTAGAAACCATGACCAAACCATGCCAGCAGGTCCGGCAGGAAGGGAGAATGCTAGTGTGCTGGCAATGGATGGCAAGAGGCTCATAATTGAAAATGCTATCGCGAAGACCTCAAAGGCAGAGAAGTTACGTTTAAGCTCTTGCTTATAGCCCATCTTCGCTTTAACAACGATGTTGTATTAGTAGCGATCATGGTATGAAGCCGAAGAAGACGTTAATGATGAGAGCGCCTACCTAAAAGCTCGGCATCTGCATCACTTGACAAGACCACGCCATCGGCGGTCGTAGTCAATTCAGGGTGATGATGAGGTGCCTCCGCAGCAGCGGGGTCCGATGTCGAAGTCCTAGCAGCGCCCACCGACATTGTGTTATGAGATCGTCTCACGACTAGTAACTTGGTAGCTTCTATTCAATGCTTGACTGGTAACAGTCTCACGCAAGTGTATGAGTAGGGAGCAGTTCGCGAGAAATCGGTCTCGAAATCATCTATGGTCACGTTCCGGGGGCCCGGTGCAGCCATATATCGTCATGCCGTGAGCCGCAGCTGCATACGACAGCTCACCCGAGGCACGAATAAGTTCGGAAATTCGTTTCGCATCTTTGGGACCAATGCCGGTCACACATAAGAGGCGTCATCTGTGCGTTTCTACTCGATAACGCTGGCCTAGACGAGCAAATGAGAAAGCCCAGTTCTCTCGCCATCCACAGATAAGCCTCACAGCAGGAGCGAAGATCGCCTAGTCGTGCACATTAGCTGCTGGATAAGAAACGCCACAACTGGTGAAGCAGACAGATGTGCTGGGGCATCGATAAGGTGACACCTTGGACGCGGGGCAGGGACATGAATGTGCCTGTGCTTGATCAGGAACTGTGGACAGTTATCCCCAGAAGGGCAAGTCTACGCAGGCCCTTGTAGTGAATCCGTAGTAAAATGGCGTTTGGTTCAGCATGACTACCCCCACAAAAGATTGGCTAAGGGTTCGAGACATGCCCTGCCAAGATAACAAGTAGCGCAGCTCAAAAGCTTGTTGTTTCGTCCACCCATTTCGGTGTGTCAACCATTCGGAGCTGGCCGAGATAAGATAGCTCTGCCAACTCCATGCAATTGCAATATCTTCATTGTATTATGAGATAAAACATGAAGAAACATGAATTCTAAGTTCCGGGTATGCGAGTTGAAAGAAATGTTCTGCTTACAGACGTAACGTATCATTTCAAAGAGCCTCTGAATCGCCGATGATTCGCAAAGCTGTATCAATGCTGTGTTGAAAATCAACAAACATACTCTCGAGAGAATGTAGTAAACATCTCATAATTGTAAACAATCCCAACTTGTTCAAAGATTCCGTCACATGCTCAATGCCCAATGCGCCAAGTCTTGTGTATACCCAGACATGAAATGACCCAGAAGACTGTTTTCTCGTAAGCTCTTCTCAGCGTTTAGTTGGCTAAATTCAGCCAAAACACAGGTCTGCTTAGATTCTCCCCGCACTCACCCCTCTTTCAAGCGATTGTCTGTTGCTACAACTGTAGCACGCCGCGGTTGGAACTCCTCGAAGCAGTTTTCCATTGAAACAAGATAAATGACATGCTTGCAGTGATGGGCTGGCAACAACGTTATGTCCCAAAGTCTCGTAACCTAATATACTAGTTTGCTACAACTTCAATCTCATAAACCGAGTGTATAATTGCTGATCTCGGTAACCTTGATCGATAGGAAATGTTTGAAATGCTGACCTCTGTACTGTGTAAAAACACCCTGCCAAATCACATCATGAAGCCATATAGAAAATTAGGTAAAATTACTGGGCCTTCCGAGCTTCCCAAAAGGATCACCAAGGCTCGAACAAGAGAATGTGTCAGACGGTACAGCTAACAGGTCAGATTACGTGTCTATTTGAGTACTTGAAGCACATAAGGTCTAGATTGAAGATGCTGGGTTATCTTACAACCATATATCTGCTTGCACTCACCGGCTTGATTAGTTACTCTCAGCTAGAAGTTGGCATCTAGTTTCAGTATATCATACGTGAAAGATGGCGTGTTGCCTTTGAACAGGGCATCATTTAGATGACCCTTTACCTGCGATGCTATGCTTTGCACAACTGCCGTTTGATTGCTCAAGACGAGAATTATCTGTGATATCAAACTATTTGTGATATCAAACAAGGCAAACTGGAGTCTTCTACGAAGGCAAGACGTCTTCTGATCCCATGCACCTACCTGGCGGCAAGTAGTGACACAGTTCAATGGTTCCAGGGACCATGCATAGATGGGTGACTGTGAAAGGATAGCCCTCCCAATAATGCTAATGCGGCTCAAGCGCCACAAAATCTTCAGCTATCTCCTCGCTGGAGCAGATGTTAGATGCACGCGAGGTTTAAGCCGTTGTGAGTATCCATTTATTTATTTTATCTTTCGACTCGGGTAGCAAAGTGACTGGGGGCTATTAATCTTGTGACTACAGTATCCAGTCTTTAATGATTGAGCAAGCTGCTCCTATAGATAGACAGTCGCGGTGATTAGTGATGTTGAAACTTCTGTCCTTTTGGTCAGGCGTTTGCTCAGCACCACAATCAAGTAGGTACGGATTACGTGGTGGCACTTGAGCCGAGTGAAATCCCGGGACAATGTGCCGACAGGCAAGCAGTTTGCCAGCCGTGGCGCGTTGCATCGCAAATTAAAGACGTGCTCAATCTCAAATTAATGCGATTAAGTGCCTCCAATAGTCTCCAGGATTCCTATCTCAAATAAGGTAAGCCGCATTCGATTCCGTCCACTCTTGGCTCCAACGTCGTCTTACTATAAGAATGGCTCTACGACTACAGTATATGAGTGAGGTTATCTTAACGATATCATTGTACTATATCACGACATGCATCCTTTGCTATGATCCTGGTCGCTCTCTATTGCTGCCGCACAAGAGCCGGCACTTGGTCACGACTGATTTGCTGAGAACGAACCCAGGTCTCAGTGATCTTCGTCGACTCGTGCCTTGTGATTCGGTTTGGGATCCTCGTTTCATTAATAGCAGAGGCTGCAATTGGAGATTCTGCCCCTCTATGGCAGCACATGAAACGTAGTCTGACCAACGGTAGCCAATACCAGCAGCGTTCGCCGCCGGCCATGTACTCCGCCCTTTAAAATGCTATCATCTCGGGCAGCACCTCCATTAAGACTTGCGTTGATGCACCTGACATATATGGACCTTCACGACATTGCGTTTCCAAATTGCCACCCATTCACCCTGTCACGCAAGTGAAGTAGATAACCAGTCTTTCACGAAGCCGGCCTTGGCAGCTTGGCCCTGTGGTACATAGATGGCATCATAACGGCAAGCGATGATCTACACAAACGAGGGCGGATAGCCCGCCTGTGTATGCATTTGTAGGCGAGATAACTTATATAAATATGATGCCTCCTCGTGATGTTTGTCTATAATGCCCCCTTTCAGTACCGTCTTTTCTTCTTTCTCTTCCACCAGTGCATTTCCTATTGACCCTGCTCATTCGCCACTATCAACAGGCTCTGCTGACCTACATCTTCGAACGTACTGTGGTATTACCTGCACATAGCCTAATATGCCGGCCATGTACACGGCTCTTCTAGCTGCCATTTTTGCATACGTTGGAGTGGCTTCAGTGATTCCTACTCGGATAGGAATACCTACAGATTCATCGTCAGTCGGCAGGACCTTCTCAGTTGAACAAGTCCGTAATACGGCCTTTAAAAGACGCTATGGACCGTTAGCTCTTGCAAAGGCGTATATCAAGTACGGAGCAGAGGTTCCTAGTGACGTACAAGGCGCAGTCGAGCGTATCATCAATGAGCTAGGCCTTGAAAAAAGAGTTACTGGCACAGTGGCCGCCGTACCCGTCGAATATGATACTGAATATCTTTGCCCTGTCGAAATCGGGACACCTCCGCAAACCTTGAACATCGATTTTGACACTGGATCTTCGGATTTCTGGGTCTTCTCGTCGAGCACACCCACCTCCCAGGTCAAAGGCCAGACTGTCTACAAGCCTGGTAGCAGCAATACCGCAGAGAAGTTGACTGGAGCAACATGGTCGATCAGATACGGCGATGGAAGCACTTCCAGAGGAGAAGTATATACCGACAAAGTCACGATTGGTAACTTGACGGTTACTCAGGCAGTTGAAGTGGCACAAACTGTCTCCAGTCAGTTCACAGCCGATGCGGAGCTAGATGGACTTCTCGGACTGGCGCACAGCACTCTCAACACAGTCAGGCCGACGCAGCAGAAGACATTCTTTGATAATGTCAAGAGCACCCTTGATGCTCCAGTTTTCACTGTAGATCTCAAAGCCAAAGCGAGTGAGTTTGACACATGGCTCCCAACAGCAGTTGGCCTTACTAATTGATCTCGTAGCCGGAAAATACGACTTCGGATTCATTGACCAGTCTGCCTACACTGGCACCATAGCCTACACCCCTGTTGACAACACGGACGGCTTCTGGATGTGGACGTCTCCTGGTTATGCAGTGGGCTCAGATGCTTTGGGCACCACGAAGATAACGGGAATCGCGGATACCGGTACCACTCTGGCACTTCTACCTTCTACAGTGGTAACGGCATACTACAGGAAGGTGACTGGTGCCCGCTATGACAGCTCCGTGGGCGGTTATATCTTCTCGTGTAGTACCACGCCACCTGACTTTACGTTTGGAGTCGGCACCGCTAAAATAACCATACCTGGGAAGTTCATCAACTTTGCACCAGTCGACAGAGCTGAGACCGTCTGCTTTGGGGGAATTCAAAGTGATAGCGGAATTGGGTTTTCCATCTGGGGGGATGTGGCGCTGAAAGCTGCTTTTGTTGTTTTTGATGCTGGCAACGAGAGGCTTGGCTGGGCAGCAAAGAAACTATGATGAACCAGGAAACGGTAGCACTTCAACAACATGCAAACTGCTGTTTGTTCTAATATCAGTTAATGAGCAAAGGGCCCCATGATCAATGACAACGTAAATCATCGATACTAATTCACAGAACAATATAAATGCATTTTGTACATTAACGAGCTTGAGACTCCTCTCCAGCTTGATATAATTAGTATAACTTTTCGAGATTGTAGCCTAGAGACTAGCCTCTGTATTTTATAAGGTGACTAGTTTACCAGAGGAATATCAACAGCATTCTCTTATCGCTCCCAACGGCGAAACCCTTCCCCACTATCATAACGGGCGATTCGAGACACGCTAACGGGCGATTGGCGCCACATTGGAGTCCCGTAGCCGTCCTTATGAGACTTCATATGCCAGAGAAGAAGTTGTCTTTGCTATATCCTGTGGAAATGGAGAATTGAGACACCTGAGGCTAGGTTACGCCTAGATCCAATCATGTAAGCATTTAGCAACGGACGTTGGTCTTCTCTACTTAGAATAGAAATGAATTAGCAACTGAAAGAGACGCTAGCCATCGAACTGGATGGAATTCTATATACTTACTTTCAGAAGAAACTGGATCCGACCGATAGGAATTGAGTACTGGCAAGGTGCTGCAGGGATGTGCCAATTATATGTTTATTCATGCATGTCGTCGCTGTTCAAAGACTTTATTATCACCGACCACTGTGAATGCATACCCAAGCAGATGTAAGTTGGCCGCTAGCACGGCCGATTGCCAATGCCGAGTTTCGTTATCTGAATGCCAGCGCCGGCCACACCTGGCATCCACTTCGAAGAAGCGAGCATCACTAAAATGAAATGCCGAGAAGATCAAGCTTGGAGTCGTGATAAACGATTCTTTGACTCGAGGAAAGGTCGGAGTAGTGACGGAGTGTTATTATTTACAGTCACTTTGTGATCTCGATCTTCCTCCGTCATCCTTACAAGATGATGCGACGTACCACTCTGCTGGCTGTCCTGAGAACAACCAGATGCCTGTCCACTACGACTCGTGCGGGCGGATTCGACCTGCTTGGCAACTTCCGCAATACCATTGATGGCAAATTGACAACTACCAAAGAGACACGTCAAGGGATCAATCCTGCAACCGGGAAACCGAACCCACAGGTGCCTATCTCAACCCTTCAGGATGTCAATCAGGCTGTAAAGGCTGCTCAGAAAGCGTTCCCAGGGTGGGCATCAAAAACTTTTGAAGAGCGACAACGGCGTTTACTTGCTTTTGCTGACGCTATTGCTGAGCATGAGCAAAGCTTTGCAAAGTTGCTGGTCATGGAACAGGGTAAACCTGTAATGCTTCCACTTCTACCCCTACGAAACTCACAAGAGCTAACATTAGTGATCAAGTATATACGAGCAGCTCTCGAAGTCCGTAGTGCCGTTGATTGGCTGAGAGCTTTCTGTAAATTTGACCTCAAAGATGAAGTAATGGAAGAAGACGACGAGACGAAGATTGTCTGCCGTCATACGCCGATAGGCGTATCCGTTGGTATCGTGCCCTGGAACTACCCTCTTTCCCTTGCTTGTGCCAAGCTTGGTCCAGCCACCCTCGCAGGAAACCCGATAATCATCAAGCCATCCCCATTCACTCCATATTGTGGCCTCAAGCTCGGAGAGATTGCCCAGGAGTACTTTCCTCCTGGTGTTGTGCAAGTTCTAAGCGGGGATGACAATCTCGGTCCTTGGTTGACGGCTCATCCTGGCCCTGAGAAGATTTCCTTCACCGGTTCTACCGTTGTGGGAAAGAAAATCATGGAGTCTGCAGCTAAAACGATGAAACGTCTCACCTTGGAACTTGGTGGTAATGATCCTGCAATCATCTGCAAAAGCGTTGACGTTCGCAAGACTGCTGAGAAGGTTTGTGGCCGTTCTGTTTGGGTTGTGTATGAATAAAACTCACATTTTCTCAGGTGGCCCATATCTGCTTTCTCAACTCAGGCCAAATATGCCTTGCTATCAAACGAGTCTATGTTCATGAAGACATCTATGATGAGTTCCGTGATGCAATGGCCAAGTATGCTCAAACACTTAAAGTTGGCGAAGGAAACGATCAAGACGTTGTCATTGGGCCCGTACAAAACAAGACTCAGTATGAGCGCGTGAAAGGATTCTTTTCTGATATAGAGAAGGAGAACTGGAAGGTTGCTCTTGGTGGCAACGTTGAGGACAAGCCTGGATTCTTCATTGCCCCTACAATTATCGATAACCCTACTGAAGAAAGTCGGATCGTGGCAGAGGAACCATTTGGTCCAATCATACCTCTAGTATCCTGGAAAGACGAGACAGATGTGCTGGCTCGAGCCAACGGCACCCGTATGGGATTAGGTGCATCAGTTTGGTCGAACGATCTTGATCAGGCAGAACGCATGGCACGTCAAATTGAGGCAGGTACCGTATGGGTGAATGATCACTTTTCCCTGCGGTCTCATATCCCTTATGGTGGTCACAAAGAGAGCGGTGTGGGCCTGGAACTTGGTTTGGGTGGTCTGCTTGCTTTCTGTAATACCCAAATCCTGTACCTTAAGAAATGAGCTGGGCATTCTAGATCATCCCATGGCTTAGATCAGTAATCGGCTGCAGTCTTTGGAGATGATTTGAGCAAGTGCAGGAACAGAATGTCTAGGAAGCTCCGCATTCATCATATCTCCGCAATTGCTGTCGTTAGATTACTTGAGGGAGTAAACATTCTGCATTGGTGGTTCTCTCTCTTTACAATTGGCAGGAGGTTGTTGTAATAGAATAGGATGTATCTTTGGCTATTCAGAGTGATAGCGATCTAATTCTAGTTTGGAAACTTCCCAATAATCGCCTGAAGATCTGACTTGTAGTGCTGGTCAGGGGTGTTTCTGGCTTAGCACGCTAACAGATACACGATCATCCCTGTCTACACTCTGGTACACAGCGATAGCTAAGTCGGTGCCTGAGCCTGGTGCATCAGGCAACAACAATCTCACTCCAATCTTAAGACGCACTCAAGACACGCCGCAGATGCTCTCCTGAAGAGTCCACAACGCAGCCCCAAAACTATCGAGGGATTCGACGAAATGCAATCTTCCTCATCTGCTGGGTTGCCGAGGCTTCTTAGCTCTGATGACCTGGTACATTGCTTGATTCAGCATGTATGTTAAAAGATCACCTTCATTTGGTCTCCACACTCTCCAGAATTCAATTCGCTTCATACTGCGACTAAACAGTACCTGGTTGATAGATACCCTCACATGCTCATATCAGGAGTCTCTGCCTTGTTTCCAGAGACTTCAATCTCGTCTTCTCGCCGTTCTTGTACTCTCATCTCGTTTTCCACGATGGTAATGCCCATCTACTTCGTGATCCTGAGCAGCTTCAGCGTCTAGTATCAAATTACAGGCTCGGATTCGCAAAAGCTCTCACATTCAATCTGATGGAAGGCTCATGGGCAATTGGTAATGCTCATGAGGTCGGGCGCCTTGTCGACTCACCAGGCTACGGACGCTTTGGTGATATCAGACGTTGGGCTTGGATGTATAATGAGAGTATACTATGTATCCTTCGATGTATGCCAAAGCTTGTCAGCTTCAAGTGAGTCATTCAACTTTGCTGTAGCTCTGCTGTCTCGGAAACATTGAACGCCACAGCTACACGTAGGCTAACGCAATCTTACAGATGGGAGGCTTGGCCAATCTCCCAAATGCTTCAGGATTATCTCTCAGAAGAATGTCCGTCTCTAAGAGATGTCTCTATAATATACCCCAATCTATCGCGGTTTGCAAGGACTGAAAGGTTTTATCGAGAACGAGGCTCTTTTGATATGGAACGCCCTCACATGCTACCAGCACCCTTACCTGCCTTCAAACATCTTCGAACGTTGCATTTATATGAGTTATGCGGCGATCTCGGCACTTTAAGTGAAACAATTGCTTCAACGCTTCACCAGTCACAACATTGCCAGGAATTCGCCCTGTCGTTGTCTGCCGAATGCGAGCGATCTTACATAGATAGTGGCGGGGGTGCCTCTGCGCGTAGCTATTACACCTTTTTGAACTTTCTAACATCGGTTGTTGAAGACTATAAAGCCTCAGGGGCCAAGCCTTTGAGACTGAAATCTCTCAAGCTCGGGTATGGCGTACTACTGAACGATCCCGATGATACGACCAACCTTGTATCGAAGACTCCGTTATCAGATTTAACAGACCTGTCAACGTTAGAGGAACTTTTCCTGGATAATGATCTTGACGTTGGTTGTGCGATTGGCAATCGCAATGACCTTGGCCGAGTTGCTTGGCGCACAGTCAATTCCACCTCGATGGCACGGCTTAGACGGTTCAGCTTCACCAGTCTCTCTGAAAGAAGTCGTGATTGGCTTTGCAACATTGCGGATCCAGAATTCCTGAGATCGCTCGAACTTGGAGTCGGAACCGAAAGATTAGCCTACAGCTTTATTAGACCGGAGGACGGAATCATTGAGCGTGTTGACTCACAAAGCATTCCTCGTCGTATGAGTGCCTTTGATGAGAAAACCTTCTTCTTGAAGCCTTATAGACATGGCCTCAACGCGAACTTCCCTGTCAAATGCCGGACACTATCACTTCTGAAGAATCACTGCATTCCAAGCGATTTTGCTGCTTTGGGCTCTTGCAGATGGATTCAGACGCTGGTTATTTGCCTCAAGAAACATGTTGATACTCAGGGTTTCAAAAAAATTATATCTCTTTTCCCTGTTGTCGAGAGCCTGTGTATTCGCATTGGCATAGATCACCCATTACCTAGCGGAGGGGATGAGACGCGACATAAAGGCAATGTGGTTCATGTAGGCGATGGGCGGATCATAGACGAGCAGTTATATTTGCATAACTTTTGGCGAGCTAGATGGAAAGAAATGGCTGGAATTGTTGCCTCAAGCCGCAAATGTCCGGCGAAGTATCTCAAGATTGGTCATCTGGCTTGGAAAGTCTTGCCAAGGGCAAAAGGGGTTTCTATCTCTACCCTCGAGGAACTGGACACGTGGGCGGAACAGGCCGAATGTCCACACATTTTCCAGTATAATGATCCGGTTAGACACGATCACATTTACTAATGACTAATATATTGAGTCGGTATGGATTGGATGTCAAGATTAAATAGGATCACTAAACTTCACGCCGCTGTTGTACTAGCTGGCCTCAGCTGCAAATGACACTCTGACCAAAAACGCTTGTTCAGCTCTTTTTTGACCAATCTCTTGAGCTATTCAAACATGTTAGGCGGCCTATCGCCGAGGGCCCTGGGATTACTCGGCAATCGGCTATCGTACATTGTCATTGGTCTTCGATACGTGCATCAGGGGCCGTCGAATCCTTGAGAAACTGCCGCGTTGATTGTTAGCGTGGCCATGCCCTAGAGTGTCATCACTACTACGTACGCTGCAGGAACATGCCCAAAACACATCCGAACATGGGTTCAAGAATGTCCTCCTACGCCAACTGGACCTCTTGTATCGTCTTTTGTCCCTTTCAAGGTCTAAGTTTCAGTTATGGGCCGCCAATGCTATCAATCTTTGTCTTAGTCAGAGAAGTATTGTAATGATGCAGAAAGCAATCGACAGCCGTAGTGTATCTCCAGTTTGGGGTAACACAGAGGGGCTAGACACTACAGATGGAGCACTAGTGACCCAGGGATCAAGGGTCAAATGCCACGCGACAACGACAAGAAAACCAGGAAATCATGAAGACAGACGGTAAAACCATCCCCAACAGTCTCTCCACTGAGCTTACAAGATTTCACACTGCAGTATTGTCGTCTCTTCTTTGGTAACGAATCTCTGGTCTTTGATTTGTGCAATGGCTTCACCTAAGGCTGGGACTGTCTTCCAAAAGTTCACTTTCACATTGTGGGTAGCCTGTGCGACTACATCGCTGCTCAACGTGCTCTTTGGCTATGACACTACGAGTTTTGGCGGTGTGCAAGCAATTCCAGGATTCACAAAACACTTTGGAGATTCAGTGTCAGCCACTGGAGCTCCAGCGTTGTCCGCATCCCGAGCTTCATTCATGAGCTCCACTGCCTTCATCGGGAAGTTTGTTGGTGTCCTCGCTATCCCGATATTCATCGAATTGGTTGGACATAGAGTCAGTATTTGGGCAACCTGTGTGGTGAGCTTTGTTGGAATCATCATTGAGTGCACATCTGGACCCGTGTCCCAATTCGTCGTCGGAAGGATCATCGTTTACTTCAGGTACGCATCAAATCAATGAATGGACAGTGTCAATGAGAGCTAACAAACCCCCTCATCGTAGTGTCGGTATGGCCGAAGTCTGTGTCACGTATGTTTTCAGTTGCTGCTACAATTGGATGAAGCTGAATTTGCAAGAACATATCAAGCGGAGGTTGTCCCAGCAGGCGCCCGTGGTGCTGTAGTCGGAACTATACAACTGTTCAATCAAATTGGTCAGATCATGGCGGCTGGTATCAACCGATCTTTTCATCTATCAGTTGAGCCGAAGGGGTGCGTATGTCTTCTGTATTGGCCCGATTGGTATGTACTGACCATTATAGCTGGATTGTGCCCGTTGCCTGCTCCGCAATCGCACCATTCCTTCTCATTTTCGGTGTCTTCTTCATTCGTACGTCAATATCTGCGCGTATCCAAAGGTTCAAACCTAAGACTTCACTAGCAAACGGTCCCCGCTGGCTGATTAGCAAGCACAAGAAAGACAAAGCCGTTGAAGTTCTCGAGAGACTGCGTGACAAGGAAGCTGTCCAGGCTGGGCGGCCTCAAGCTGAGGCCGATGCCATTGAAGAGGCTTTGGAAAACAAGGTTGAAAAGGGGCCGTGGTTGGATCTATTTGTAGGTTCACATTTTGCGGATCGAGATCTCCCCGACTAAGACAAGGCAGCGTGGCACCAATTTGAGACGGACTTCTATCGCTGGGATCATGTATGTCTAACATTCCCTTTACAAGACGAACTACACTTGCTGATGGATCTTTCCCAAGCTATGTCTTCCAACAGCTGACCGGGCAGGGCTTTGTCACACAGTGTAAGTTATATCACCGAGTCAAACAAGTTCTAGCCTTTGATGATTTCGGTAATGTCCCACTGACTCAGAAATCAAGACTCTCCTCGCTTCTACGCTACCGTAGGATTGTCAGCTCATGCATTCGAATACAACATCGGCTCGGCCACTTGTGGCTTCGCTGGTTGTGCAATAGCAACTGTATTGATCGATCGTGTAGGGCGGCGCCCCTTACTACTTACAGGGGCTATAGGTCAGACTATTTGTCTCTTCATTATTGCAGGAATGGGCTTGATCAAACACCCCAATGCAAACGAATCAAATCTCCTGGTGGCTTGCGTGATGCTGTTTTTGTTTTTCTATTTTGGGTACGTCTACGCCTGTCTCTTCAACTATTCTACCACTAATAGTCTCTTCTAGTTTTTGGGCTGGCCCCTCTTATGTGGTGAGCACAATTGAGGTGTACGAATGCGAAGAAACGACAAACACTAACGTTTCAAAGATTGGCACCGAGATTGGCACTGCTGCACTCCGAGAAAAAACCCAGGCTTTCACAATTGCCCTAAAGTGAGCTGAACGAGTCGATATAGCAATGCGAAGAAATATATCTAATGTTGTATTACCAGCGTCGTGGCGGCATGGCTGGTATCATTTACGGTACCGTATCTTTTGGACCGTATAGGCTCTAACATAGGTTGGGTATTTGGTGGCATTTCTGCAGCCTCAGTAATCTGGACATATTTGTATGTACCAGAACTCTACGTAAGTCCATATTCGTCAATAACAGAGACATTATTAATGCCATGTTTATTCTACAGAACCGATCTCTCGAGGTGAGCGAGCTCCTGAGGCACTGTCCTGACACAAAGCTGACGCCCTTTTGGAACAGGAAATGGACGAACTGTTTGCTGTAATATACCCTCTTATGAGGCTGAATAGCTCTTCCCTCACAATATGCTTACTGTTAGTTCTAGGCACGCATTCCCGCACGCAAATTTGCAACAACCGAGACGCATGGTGCCGGTCGTCGGTAAGCATCGAAGGGAGGATTGAAGCGGATCTAAGTTAACCATAGGCTGTGTAGTGTTCGAGAATTGGAGAATGCAACCGACGGCGGCGATTCTTCAAATCCAGAGCCTGTTAAACGCGGGAACTACGGAAAGAGTGCGAGCAATAATGTTCAATATCAAGTTGGCCAGGAGGATTGAGAAATGGGGGAGGACAGGAGAATTTGTCGATCTACCTTGAAGACCAACAACTAAGCTATGACCAATTGCCTAGGGGAGATCCGAAAAGAATTGAGGATCGTGTCATAATCATAACAAGTAAATGTCTACCATCAGTTCTTATATGACAAAGCTCCCTCCTTCCTTCGAGCTAGTCGGCTCAAGCACCAAGTCCAGCAAAGTGCGGACGCTCGTGTAGCAGCTTAACAATGGGCAAGAAGACTGGCTCAGTTTGTTGAGGATCATTGATCATGTCCTCGACTTCGGCCCAATCTTTCCATACCCAGCCTTCGCATTTATCAGGTTCCAGAAGCTGCCAATGATCATATCAGTCTAGGCTATCAGTGGTCGCTAGCAAGCTCACTGACCTGTGGGTGCTGCTCAGGTTCAAGCATCTCACAGATCATGAACAAGGTGATATAATGTCTATCAGGATCGTGCCAGACACTGTTCGTGACTGCCGCGAGTTTTACCCCTTTGACCTGCAAGCCGGTCTCTTCTAGAACCTCTCGTTCAGCGCAAGAGCTTATCTCTTCGCCAAATTCAAGATGACCTCCTGGGAACGCCCATTGTCCTACCGCAATATGATCAACCCTGCCTGCCAATGGGGTTGGTTGTAACATACCTGCACCATGACTTGATTTCCTTCGTCCGAATACCACTCTTCCATCCGGTCCATACACAATAGCAGCAACACCAACTCGTGGGTCTGGCTTGGCCGTTTCCATGGCTAACCCCTCTCTCGAAGACTGGATGCGTGCTGCTTTCGGATGTCAGTTCTTGTAAGATCAAGCTTAGTTAGATGTTGACTCACCGCTCTACTGAGTGGCCGCTCACGCTAAGCACTGTGCGTCACAGGTAAGATGTGCACGGTACAGATTGGCCAAGACATATCAATAATATGTAATAGGCATGATGACACTGCTCATCAGCCCACCTCACATAGGACGATCTCTTCATTAATGACTGCAGCCTCAGCATGTAAGACTAGTCTTGTTACTTGTGTTTATACTGTGGCTCAAGGAACAGAGTATATCTAGCTCTGATCTCTCATCACCCTAGATCTAAATCCGTTATATTTCTTCTGGTCCTTTTGCATATTTACTCCTTTTTCTCAGCTTCCGACCAAACCGCCAGAAGATGAGAGGCGCTGGGGCCAGCACAGCGGCAATGCAGCCCAACAACGTCATGGTCCAATGTACACCAATGCCCTCGTAGAGCGGTCGTGCCGCTATCACCATGCTCCCGGCAATCATGTACCGAACCATTGTGATGCTTGCGAGGGCGATCGCTGAGTGGTCCCCGTAGCTGTCGATGATGTATTCGTAGCTGCTGACGTATATCGCGATGAGCACCATGCCGAAGACAAAGCAAGCGCCGAGACCCGCCCATATAGAGACAGTACTGTAATTAGTCCATCCCAGCCAAAACAGACATACAGGGAGAAGAGGTGCCATTACTATCGCGGGCCAGAGTCGGAATTCCGGCTCCAATTGCCTACCGCGCACATGTTCTGTCTTGTGTCGTGCCCAGCTATACAATGCCGGAGCGGAGAACGTGAAGAAGGTTGCCCCTGCGGCGATAGCGGCAAAACATGTGCCAGTCATCTCGACGGACAGCTTGTATGTCTGTTTGAAGATGTAATCGAACCCCGAAAGAAACGTGAAGAGGAGAACGTAAAGAAGCACCAGATAGCTGCCGAGCACGGCAACAACGGGCTCTCCTGCGAAGAACTTTGCTGGCAGGGGTAGAACCTCTCTCATCTTCTTGAAGAATGATGCAGACTCGGCATGTTCTGAGACGTAATTCTGGTTGCCAGTGACACTTCGAAGCTGTTTTGCTCTCCAGTCGAGGAGGACGGGGAGAAATGTCTCAGGTAAGAAGAGGAGAGCGAGAAGGAAGGCGGCAGCAGAGATGATGAGTGTCATCCATTCGGTCCAGCGCCACCCGAGACGCGGATGCGATACAATCCAGCCCCCGACTATAGGTGCAGTGACGGGAGCTGTGTATTTCAGTCAGCTTGAGTATGATATGGGGCAGCATGCGTCACAAACCAGTCACATTAGCCCAGGCGATGATCGGGAAAACGAACGATCTCTTGACAGAGCGGAATTGATCCCGTACGCTTGAGCCATTGATGCTTAGTGTTGCGCTGGCGAAGAGACCAATGAAGTATCGACAGACAAGCTGCCCGCCAAACGTTGGCGTCAAGGCGGCGCCTAAGACGAACAATAGATAACAGAAGCTCGAGATCAAGTACACAGGGTTCCGGCCGACAGTTTCAGACAACGGTCCAGCGAAGAGGGAACCAGAACCAATGCCGAAGAGATACATGGCGGTGGAGAGGCTCTCGGCGACCTTGCTGACGTGAAACTCCTGGCTGGCAGCCGTGTTGGCCATGGACTCCGCCGCACCGGCCCATGCCTGGACAAAGATCAGAAGTGTCAATATGAAGATGTTCTTGGCGCGAGCGGTCAATGGCCAGTTCTTGGGATCAAAGGGGTCATCGTCCCCATCTGTAGTCACCCATATGCGGTCGTCTTTGCTGTCATTGCTTGCAAGACCGTCAGATTTCGGGGCAGTGTTATTTTTCTCAGGATCTTGTAGCGTCTTTTCTGCACCTTGCTCGTGTGTATCTTGCTCAGGGGCTCTTTTGGCGGCAGCACGGACATCTCTTCCCATCCGACGATACTGGACGTACGACCACATCGCCAAGTGCGGTAGAGAGATCTTTCAATTGTACGATGCGGACAAGAGGGAACCAGTTGAGAACATGATCAAGGCAAAGAGAGCGAGATCTGTAGGGAACTGGCTCTTTCCAATATGTTATACTCACCGGAGCCTCTTCCCCCTGGCGATATGCTTCTCATATTGTATTCCCTGTTTTGGTCTCTCAACAGTGTCGCGTGCTCGATTACCAGACTAGTCACTGATGCACAGAGTAGCTTGGGCTGGTGAAATGATAGGGTCTAGACTCGGGTGTGACGTAGCCCGGCCAGTGGAAGATAAGTGCGCTGAAGTGTGGGCTAATAAGACTACAGCAACCCCGGCCCATTTGTGAGAGTTGCAGGGGGAGACAAAAGTCTTCATGTCGGATACCTAGTCAGGGCGTTGCTTGGCTTACGCGTGCATGTAGGTAGTCGAACATCGCAGGAAATGAGTTGTTCAAAGAAGCAGATGAGATGAGTGAGTGAGAATGCCCTGATGGCTGACTACCTAGACTAGGTATCATTACAAGTTTTGATAGATACTGTAGATGTTATCTGGCCTATTCCCCTCTACGTAGGGGTACAATGAAAGGTCGGATTGCATCTGGGTACTGTACCATCAAGTTGACGAAAGTGACGGCAACCATTCTGAAAACCAGTCCAAATCCCAGTTCCCCAAATTACTTGGCGAATGGCTTGCAACGCCCGACCCGACGGAATAGAGACTTGCAGGTGAGGTGCTATAACCAGGGTTGAAGCGGTCGAAGCGTGGAGAATCAATCTAGAATTCATCAATCTGAGAGCAACAATCTCTCTACCGGTGTTGAAAACCCCCATCGTCATCCCCTTTGCGATTCTTCCTTTGGCCAGGAAAATACTAATACTAATAGGCAATGGGTAGATAAGTCCGAAAGGGAGGCTTCATAGTTTGAGTATCTAAAGTAAGGAAGGAAGGACAGGTATTTGGAATGTGTTGTGGCTCAGCAGCAAACTGGAGAGCTCTTTGGGGGCAGTGGCGGGGCAGACAGCAGACATGACCTGCATGACTGTGGAATCATCTCTTTGGAGGGGCTTTTTAGAGGGGATTTGTCAGTCAAGTGTCCGTGCTATACGCTCGAATGCGCCATCGACGCTAAGCTAAACGTCACGACTCCAGGCTTCGCCCTTCCAGACACTCAAATATCTCGATATTTCGTCCTCGAATGTCAACTCGCGCTGGCCGCTTCGATTGAGTATATAATCATCCTTGAAACACCCAGAAATTGTCGCATCTAAAACAACCGCAACCGCAATCGAAACCCTCACAATTGTGGCTACACCATCTCACCCACCTCAACCCCGCCATCGCAGCTCCATCCTTACCACAACCACAGCTCTTCTCCCTCTAGCTTTCCTGCTTCTCGTCGTCACAATGTCCTTCTCGACCCCGTCATTCCTCTCACGACTAGCCCGGCCATTCACCGGGTCTACCAAGCTTGGGATCTCCGAGGTCGGAGGCGGCGCCGCCACCGCAGCAGAGTCCATCCCCGCCGGTGCGCAGAAGGCCACCGTCGCCGCCGGCTGCTTCTGGGGCGTCGAGCACATCTACCGCAAGCACTTTGATGGCAAGGGGCTGTATGACGCCAAGGTCGGCTACATTGGAGGTGACACCAGCAACCCCAGCTACCGCGCAGTCTGCTCGGGCAACACCGGCCGTGAGTGCTCGCCTCAATCTATCCATCCCCTTCAATGTGAGAGAACGAGGACTAATGGTTAACGTCTTGCCAGACGCCGAGGCCACCCAGATCGTCTTCGACCCGGAGAAGATCACCTACCGCCAGCTGATCGAGTTCTTCTACCGCATGCACGACCCCACGACCCCCAACCAGCAGGGCAACGACCGCGGCTCGCAGTACCGCTCCGGCATCTTCTTCCACGACGCCGAGCAGGAGAAGATTGCGCGCGAGGTCACAAAGGCCGCCAACGAGCAGTGGTACAGCGGCAAGATCGTCACCGAGATCCTGCCCGCCAAGCAGTGGTGGGACGCCGAGGAGTACCACCAGCTATACCTGGACAAGAACCCCTTCGGCTATCAGTGCGCGAGCCACTACTTTAGGGACTTCCCGCCGTTGAAGTGACTAGATGAAGGTACAAGTCGGCCGGGAAGAGATAGGCAACGGCTTTGATTTGAATGATTGAGGCATGTGAATACCATGATGGAGTTGGAGGTTGCATGTTGTTTAGACTTTGGTTTATTTTTATTATTTTTTTTGTTACACTTTGATATCAATACCAATACAGTTGTGATTTAGCACATTGTCTGTGCTTTTGATATCTGCTCCTAATCAATCAAGAGAGGAGAATATTGCAGTCCTGTCCGTGAACTCCAAGCAGCCCAGTCTAAAACTACTGTCGTCTGCTATGCTGCTGGATCATTCCTCCAATATATAATCACCCTTGTGCCACTGATGCCACCATCTTGCACAAGTTTTCCACTATCCGCATCATCATATCAAACCACTCTTTACTTCCTCCTATTCTGCTGCATCATCAAGATCTGTACCATACGGATGAAGATATTGAGGAAGTCGAGCTCGAGAGAGATGCTCTCGTTGACGGGATCCCGCTTGATGACGCCGCGCTCAGCCAACCGAGCATGATACAGCACCTTCTGAACATCATACAGGGTGAAGCCACCGAACAGAGCCAGACCACCGTACAGCCATACGCTCTCGGTCAACGCCAGAGCGCGGACTGCGGTCGCTGGAATGACAAGAGGCGCAAGACCAGAGACAGCAACGATGGCAGCACCAGCCAGGAGAGGACCGCCAATGTAGAGGTACTTCTCCTGCTTGGCAGTAGCACCAACAAAGGAAATCGAGCCCATCATGGCGACAGTGTAGAGGCCGGCACGAGCAAGCAATGCGCCGGGAACGAAAGCGATCAGGGGAGCGACGAAAGCAGCCTGGGTGGCGTTGAAGGCAGTCCAAAGGGCGTACTTAGGGACGTAGCTGTCATGATGTTAGTAATCCATGTAATGATGCGCAACTTAGAGAGAAAGGAGGGGAACCTACTTATCAGGGTCGATGGCTCTGGTTCCGATCATTGTACCAAAGCTCAGTGCCAATCCTCCAATTGCCATGACCCAGGGGTTGGTGACCATGATCCTGTACACAAAGCCGCTCTGGACCATCTGTCGGGCGGTCAATCCGATGATGCCGATACCCAAACCGGTGTGAAGGAAGGTATTGTTGAGGTAGGCACGCTCGAAGGGGGGCATGCCTCCGTCCTCTCGGGTCTCGCGGTTGAAGACGACATTGATGGCGACAAGCGTACCACCAAAGATGGCACCGCCCACCAACAACTTGCGAATCACAGAACCTCCATCTGCAGCTGCCGGGGGAGCTGATGTTTGGTATCCTCTGCCGCTGGCGCCGACGAGGCGGGCGACGATAGAGTTGCTCGATGACTTCGGGGTCGCGCGGACGAGAGAGGACGAGAGGAGAGAGGTCTTGCTGGTGAAGAAGCTGTTCTTGGGCGTCGACTGATGGAATGCCCTTGCGAAGCTAGCAGGGCCGCTTGAGCTTCGCGCAGCAGCTTTTGAGATTTGAGGGAGTCGAGATGCCAGGCGGGCTGGGCCCTGGCGGACTGTGATTGTGAACGACATGATTTGGCGACGAGCGCAGGTCTGCTTTTGATGCCGAACACAGAAGAGAAGCGTAGAATGGGAGGTAGGAGAGGATTAAGAATGAATGGACGATGCGCCGCCTCGTGCCTTCTTGAAGACTTTTGGAGGAGGTGACGGCGTTAACGGTGGTGGTAGGTTGTAGAAAGAGGAGGCAAAGCTGTCGAATGACGTTTGCCCAAAACGCTGCTGAGTAAAAGCTCCGCCGATTCCGTTATTCTTCGAAAAATTGGCGGGGACGGTCACGTGGAGCGAGCTGGAAGATGCTGGAAGTCGGGCCACGGAGCAGCAAAACGCCGATAAGCCCGACTACGATGCATTCTCATATTCTCAGGGCACCATCAACAGCAAAAACGAAACCTGCAAAAGCCAAGCTACTTGACGAGATCTAGAACTCTTCGAAGACTTCATTCCCCGAGTTCTTCAGGTTCTCTCCTTCTAGATTGAGCTCTCTTGTCCAGCTGTCTCGGAACTTAACTTGCAGCACCTTGTCAAGGAAGTCGCTGCAGCTTCCGACTTGCGGGGTGCATGTAAGCCAGCCTTCAGTCGGGACTTGAGCCTCCACCAAGCCTAGCGTCAAGTCAAGGTGTAGGGTTCCTACTTCCATCTCAACTTCTCTCTTCATCTCTTGTTTCTGGCACTGCTTTCCTTATCTATACAATTTAGTCTCATCGTACACGTCGCCATGCATGACGACTACCTTGATGCCAGCTAAAGACAACTGAGGGGCAGCTTCTAAGGCTGTCCATGGGCCCACTGGCTGGCTAGGTAGACTTGACAAGACGCCAGATTGCTTTTGATATATGATCTCGAGCGTTTCAACACCTTGGAGATGGCCTCTTTCCTGGCCATGTCGAACATAATCGAACAGTGTTCAGTCGATCAACTGTCAGCTGAAGAGAGATGCTCGGGGCTGCTGTTCTCTGGCTCTCGGCTCCATCTGGGCTCGCGGGGTGTAATAAACCGGTAAAATTATGGAACCAGTCGCGTCGCATCGTCGATACAACCTCCATTCTACCGGCACTTCGCAGCCGATCGCCAGGTACCCGCATGAATAATAGCTGCTTTAACGCTGGCTATTCAATCCTATTGACTTTGTGCACGCTATTGGGCAAGGCGCCCCCAAAGCCCTCTACTGAGTAACCATGACCAGGCGCCAATCGTACACGATGCTACCGCATTGTCTCTTAAGTAAAGTCAAGTGGCCAGCTTAGTGGTGCTACTCTACCATCGCTCCGCGAGTATCTTTTCCAAGTCTCCGATGCTCCAATTGGGAAGGCATTTTCTTGGTCCTTACGGTGGTCGCAGTTCGATAAGATCTAGGGTAGGCCAAGGTACCTTAGGTAGCTAGTATGGTGAGTGACTTTCAGTGGCCCCGAACTCGCAAGAGCAGTCACGGAGGTGTGAGGAGGAGGTAAGCACCTCCAACTTACCCGGCAACGTTGATACCCGGTCCCGAATCTCTCAAGGACTTCCCATATGAATTCATATATTTCTATGTCGTGGAAGCGGCGACACGGCAAAGACTCATTTCCACCCTTCCCTTTGGTTTGATTCAGGGCACTGGGAGTACATATTCTAGTCGTATGCATCTCTCCGACGCGCACAGCTTCTGCAACTCACCCGATCTCATCATCGTCATTGGAGTTTCTGAAACTGTTCCTCGTTGAGAGTTTGCGAACCATTCACTTGTACGCAGACTGTTCATTGTACAACACGTCGCATACCACAGCTGATTGCTCAGGACAGGACAAACCTCACACAACTGCCATTGGAAGTCTCTGCTCAAGCAATCCATCAGCCACGTCAAGTAAGACTCTTTGCGCGAATCGAAGATGCTCTTCCCTCAGCTACTTCTGGCGTTCCTCGCCACGACGACCTTTGCCGCACCAGCAAGCCGCGATCAGACCCCGTTTCAAGCCAAGTCGCCCGACACGATTACTCGCGCGAGGCCCAAGCACGATGTCTTCAGGACCCCATTTGTGGTGAAAGGGCCACCGCCTCCAAGGGGGTCTGAGCCGTACAGCGCAAGCACCGGGAAGCAGGCTGGCGGCAAATCGTACTTCAAGACGAAGTGGACGCGGCCGGGCGACAAGAAGAAAGAAACCGGCCCCACGTCTTGCTTCTGCGCTGGTGGGTCGATCTGCTGCCATGCTGCTGATGGCTTGAGCTGTAACTACGGCGTGTGTGGGATTTGAATCGACACGAGGGCTATACGCAGGACGAGAAACTCCATCTATTATGAAGCCCGGCCAAGGGGACATATCTCAGCCTTGCGAACACCAAGCTACCATCACTCTGCGGGGATTGGGACATCAATATTGACGAGCCGAGCGGATGCCGACGCATTATGTCCATCGAATTAAACGAGAAGATTCAGACTTGGACTTCTCTCATGCTGCACTCAGGGACGGTGTCCAAGCTGCGAGAGGCGAGAAATGTGTCTATCAGATATTGCCAGCATCACGTTACCATGGAGGGACTGGGCGACAAAAGATGTGAGGGCGTTTACCAGGTGTTTTGTAGGGCGCAGTTATGCCATGAATATATCTGGCACCGGGGTAGGATTATGTCAACCCAATTCAACCTGGCATAGAACATCAACTTTTAGCCAGGCGACCCTGATTATGAAGTTGGCGAGCCTGGCATCACATGGAGGGCCGAGGCGGTGGCCGTGGCACAAGTTTGATGAGACGCGCAATGAAAGGAGCGATAACAGGCATCTTGTATGCCTACGACTAAATAACCATTTTTGTCGATGGATCTTGGGCAAGATGAGAACCAGGAGTATCACTCGAAGAGCTGTTCAGGTAATCACGGCATCGTGTAGAGCCGGGTGTTTCAAGCTGTAGCTTGGGCTTTAAGCTTAATGTGTAAATGGAATAGATCATCTTCTTCCTGTCTCATTTCAAGAAACTCGGCAAAAGATTGATTTGACTGTCAGTCAAAGTATGACCCTGTTCTAATGTGCTAGAGTTCCCGATTAGTGTCTGTGGCGTTTGTCATATCCGGCCACGTCCAATGTTCCCTGCATTAGCCTCGAACCAACACTGCCGCCATCGAAACGGAGGCGTCTTCAGGAGCGGAGTGGAGTTCACGGGGACTGGTCTTCCCCAGAATGACCTTCCTTTCTAGGGGTCGTGAAAGGTGTGAAGAGGGCGGTGGGAAGGTCGATGCAATAGCAGCGGCGCTATCACGACACGGCTGTGCTGTGGGATTGTTAATTTACGAGAGATGTGCCCCCCCCACGACCGTAGCGGAAGGTCGTCTCGACAACGAAGCCAGCAGGCCACGATAAGGGAAAACTAGGTGTACATCATGCTACATAGCAGAGCTGCATTGCTGTAGTCTGCATGCCAGGCGTGTGCCAAAGTACTTGGCGTCCTATGTAGACAAGTTGAGTGAGATAGGCACCGTTGAAGGGGGCTGAGAGATAAAAGACTCCGGACACGAGCAACTGAGACGAGCGGCTCGCGTCAGAATTCGAGTATGACATCTGATACAAAGTACATCATCGCCGTTGTTTACAGGCAGCAGTGCATTCGTAATCAACTCAGCTCAAACTCCCTCGGCGCAAGAGAAAAAGAGAAGCTAAAAGACAGTAGAAAAGGTTTCCATAATGACATATGCGCTCTTTGAAGCAACATATGAGGAACACTCATCCATAGAAAATCCCGCGGCCTAATGTCTCTTAAAGGAATGGACGGGCCACGCTGGCCTTCTAGAAGCCTTCCAAATGCGCCGCTGCAGAAGCCAATACTTGCTTTTCTCACCCGGTTATTGGTCCTGACTTGGAACTGGTGTGCTCTCAGGCTGCATGCTGCAGGTCTCTCGGCCTGGCTGCCCTGAGAGGCTTAAGAAGAGCAGGATTGTGGCGTCGCCAACGCTGCGAGCCGTCCATCCAGGGGTGTTCTGTCTAGTGTAAGGCATTGCTGGAGAAGCGCAGCTTGTCAGGCCCTGTAAGGAGGGGTAAGTAGAACCTGGACAGCGAGACGCTAGAAGACTTCTCGAAAACCGCTCGGAAGCAGGGCTCCAGGGCCCCTGGCGTTGGCGAGAGAGGAGTGACGCCCGTGGCGGAGTACCGTATTTTTTTGTTGTGTAGCGAGCGCATCGCCGCACAATTGCCGGCGGCTCCGACATGACCCTCGGCACTGACGGCGCAAATTGTCGTCAGAGAGAAGTTTGCAAAGCTGAAAAGGCTATTTTAAGAGCGGAAAAAGGAAATAAAACGTGTCGCATAAATTGTAAAGGGGAAAGAGTCTCATTTCTGGTTGGGCTTAGGACTTCTCCGCCGTGCAATTTGCCATGTGGCTACCTACCTTACTTACCTTACCGGTACTTACCTCAGCCTGCATGAGATGACTGACATGAACATGAACATGAATATGAACATGACAGGTGAAGAGCCTTCCCGGCTCTGCGCTTTCACAGGCTGCCCGCCCGCCATCCGCCTCGGGGCATCATTGTGCGTCATGTCACTCGCCTCTTCAGCTAATGCGATAACTCCAAGACAGTTGGATGAGTGTTTGTGAGTACCTAGGTATCTATCGGGTTTGTCATTCTTTGCCGTAGAAGTGTTTCGCCGCAGAGGAGCAGGCTGCATCTTCGTAACTTGGCCTGTGATGTCGCGCATGGGCATGGTTGATTGTTTGAGGCAGTGCCCCCAATTACGACCTTGAAGTTGCAGCGTAGATTCAGGATTCAGATACACCCAGGCATCTTGTCCCTCTGTTGAGAGGAGGGAAGAGATACGGTGGCCTCTTTCCTCCCATCTCTTCCTAGGTACCTACTGTACGTATGTGGGAAACCTGGTTCCTGACAACTGCATGTCCTCTCCACGAACCTGGATGCAGTGCAGTGTGTCATTCACTCGCAGCGTTGCTGTAGCTCGTGTCGGGAGGTACATAGTAGTTACTGGAAGGTATCATGCAGTACAGTCCTGCAGCAGCTTGGCTTGCATGTGGAAATCGCTTCTTTTTTCTTCTTCTCGGGGGGTTGTGTTCTAACAGACCTTCTAGAAACGACTCTTAGCCAGGGCCAACCCTGTCGACAAGGTAGCGGTAGTCTGCTCCTTGTCATTACCGCAACCGCAACCAACTCCAACACGGACTACTGAAGGGGGGTTGCCGCTCTCGGTTGGTAAGCCACCCTGCGCCCCGTGCTCCCTTCAATCCCTCCCCCCAAATCTGATTACTGAAGAGAATGTTAACAGGCGACCCAGCTTTGGGAAATAAGGGGATCGCAGAGACATCCATCTGTCCGTCTCTCTGTTTAGGTTTAGTCTGGAGAGAGCAATGACAAGAGAACAGATGATATGATTCTTGAGAGCACGGAGAATAACGTTAAGACATTCGTGAAAGTGAAGTGAGATGCATGCGGTCCAAACTAGTCGTGGAGACTCTTCAACTCAGCGTCTAACGTTACGAATTGAAACGCAACTCAATCACTTCAAGTGGGCCAAATCGACACGTCTATCTCTCCTTCTTTTGTCTCCCGAGTTGCATCATCACTGAGTGATCTCAGCTAAGGTACCTGTACCCTGTCTTACTCCTTTCACTTGCGCCCGCCGGCATGACAGCGGGCCCTCACCTTGCAGCCAGTAAGTACCTACAGTACATTCAAGTCAACCGGGATTCTACAACAGACAACAGCACGCCAAAGTAGGCACAGTATCTACTTGCGCCCATACAGTACCAGTAGCTCTTCATTCAGTCCGTGTTTGCTCTAGACTAGTTGCCATACCATACAGAAGTGAAGTGAAGGACCGAAAACACATGGTGGAAATACTCCATGTGTTTTGGACTCTGAGAAGGCGGTCTGGGTGACCCTCCAGCGCCTCTTTTAGTTTGCTGCTGACAAGTCATAACGTTACTGTATTGTACAGTACATGATATACACCCTCCTTCTACTTGGATAGATACATTGCCCGCCTAATCAAGCAAGTTGCCGGCCATACCTCACCGTTATTTTTAATATCTACACTGACACTGACCCTGACAGGCGGGCGCTGGTTCGCGTGGGGGGTGGCCGCCGCCGGCCGTCACCGTCACCGTCACCGGGGCTGTATGGCTTGGAGGAGGCATGACGGCAGTGCTTCTTTGGTGGAGAAAGCGATGACGGGTGGGAGGGCAGGAGGGGATGCAGGTGGGAGGTGGTGGAGCAAGCCCAAGTAGCGGTTTTAGCTTTGGATTAGCGCACTCGCTCACACTACTCACTGTACCTCCTAGGTACCCTCGTACCTGCTGTAGGTACGCTAGGGAAGGGACACTACCGCCAAGTGCAGCCAGCCTGAGTGAACTACCGGTACAGTGCAGTGCAGCGCAGTGCTGTGCCAGTGCTGTGCCAGTGCTGCTGCTGCTGCTGCTGCTTTCGCTACAGATCGAGCGAGCCCCACGTTTTCTCCCAATAACGTTAACGTTATCCCAGACATCATCCATCCACATCTTTGCCTACTTGCCTTCCTTACGGTAGAACTAGAACAGACAGATCGGTATCCCCACCAGCCAACCATCGCTCTCTTCACTTTATTTCACATCATTCCACGTCCGCTCTGCCTTCTCCCGGTCCATCTTCCTATTTCCGTTTACGGTATTAGTGAAGCTCCCAGCTAGCTTCAGCTTCAACTTCAACTCCAACGGCAGCTCCATCTTCAGTCGTCAGGTCCGATTCCCATCCCGATCCCATTCTGTCTGGATTCGGAAGCGTGGGCTGGATCGACCGGCTCGTCTCTCTCCCTACCAACCTCACCTCGAAGCTCTCTGTGCTCTCTGTGTGGCTCGGCCTACCTGGATCGTGCCTCACCTGAATTCCTCTCTCTTTACCTTCCATTAGCCTAAGGATAAGGATATTCTTTCGATCTCCCCGGAAGACGAGGGGCGATCCCGCCCGCCTGTTCAACCCTTGCGCGCGCGTGCTCTTGTTCCTCAAACAAGCCGGGCTCGTCACCCCGTCACACTCACTTGATCGCACACCCGCCGTTGGACAACCCAAGCTTCAGATTCCCTGAGTCGGGAGCCGCCTTATCGTTCGGTCAAGTTTCGTTGCTGTCAGCTCTGCTTCGCATCTCCAGATCCAGTCTTCCAGCCGTCTACGGCCTACTTTCCGGTCTTGTAGGTTTCAGCACATTCAATGATGCTCTTCCAACACAAAGAAGAGCACATGGCCCTTGCAAGGCATTGAATATTAATCAAGTTTCGCTCCCAGACGCTGGTCAGATTTGTAGCGGCGCAGAGACCTGCAATCGGACGACATACCGAACAGTGCGATACCATACAACACCAACCTGAGCCATGCGCCGACCCCAAACGTGAAGTGCTCCACGTTCCGATCAAAGACCTCCCTTTCCCAGTGGAGAGCTTATCCGAGCAGCAGTATCCAATCTACACACGACATATTCCCTCGTCCAAATCGAGCCGCTGTCATCTCGTGATCCATCCTCTGCCGCAGCGACCATCCTCCGTCATTGAACCTAGGTCAGCTACGACAAGCTCCAATCCTGTCCGAGCATTGCCAGAGCGGCTCCCCACACGATCAATCCGAGTGGTCCTCAGATAGCAAAGGGCATAAACCGAACTTCTCCAACATCTTGCTTTCACCCGCTCTGCCGTGCTCGCTGGCCCTGCGTGGGGATCCCGCTCTCGCTGTTCCGGGGTATAGCATGAACCGCCCCCGCCTAAACACCACTCCTACCACCTGCCTCCGCAATCTACAGCAAACGGGGCCACATACACGTCATTTAATAATAGTTCAATTTCGGAATCCCTGGAGAACGGCTGCGGAGGAAGCTTCCGAAGAGCTCTGCCAGGGGCAGTAGCTCTCCACGGTTTGGAGAACGCCCAGCTTGCGCTTCCAACCTGCTCCCAGCTAGCTGCCGAGCTTCTCACCGTCTCCAGGACACGCGAGCAAGCCAGTGGGGAGGAGCAGCTGGAGGCCCCCCATATCGACCATGAGGCGGAATCGGAGTTCATCCTCCCCCTCGTCGCCCTACAGGGCCTTGGCCCACCACCACGCCCAGCACCATGGGAGCAACGCGGCTGGTGGCCAGCTTGTGCCTGACTCCGTCTCCTCTCTCATCAGATCGTTCAATGTCGAGACCAACCCCACCCGCCCCATGCGGCCCTCTCCCCTGACGGCTAGCACTATTCCAGACATGCCGTTGGAGATCGTCGATCGCATACGCTCCTTTCCCCTCTTCATGTCCGCCCCCGAGGACTTTCTGGTGGCCATCGGCGCCCATTTAAGGCCTCAAGTCCACTCCGCCCACGACCATATCCTGACCGAGGGAGACGACGCCAAAGCAATGTATTGGTTAGTACGCGGCGTCGTCGGCGTCACCTCGCGTGATGGCGAGGCTGTCTATGCCGAACTCAAACCTGGCGCCTTCTTTGGCGAGATCGGTGTGCTCATGGACATTCCCCGCACAGCTACCATCATTGCGCGAACAAAATGTCTTCTCGTCGTTTTGAAGAAGGAGGACCTCCATGCCGAGCTGCCCAAGTATCCGGAGATGGAGCAGGCCATCCGACAGGAGGCGCAAGAACGACTCAACATTTTGAAGAAGAAACAGCAAGACCGGGGTCATGCTGCCAAAGTGCCTGACAGTAATACGGCAAAGTTGGCGCGCGAGGCAGCCCCCGGTGAAGTGTCTACTGGCGAGGTAGGCGTCATCAGAGAAGGTGTTGTGGTCAACACTAAGAAACGGAAATCACCAAGCCCAGGTGTAATCGAAGACCCTGCGGTCGGTGGTAGTGCACTTGGAAGCGGCTTCGTTAACATTCGAAAAACGCTGAAGGAACTACCCCTTTTCACCGATCTCCCCGTCGACATTCTTCACTTCCTCGGTCTCAGTGCCCAGCCTAAGACCTATTCGCCATTCACAGATATCGTGCGCCAGGGCAGTCCTGGAAATGAGATATTCTTCATCGTTCGAGGTGAAGCCGAGGTCATCCATGAAACGCCAAACGAGCCCACCATTACCCGAACAACGCGCTCCTCCATGCTGCGACCGCGACTGAAGCAAGGGCAGTATTTTGGTGAGGTAGCAAGCCTGGGTCTATCTCCTGGCAGGACAGCTACAGTGCGCTCGATCACTACCGTTGAATGCCTCATGATTGGTGGAGACGCCTTGGACGAGCTTTGGCGGCGCTGTCCACCGGCCATCCGATCCCAAGTCGAGGAAACGGCCAGAAAGCGATACCAGAAGTCAGAGGAGGATGTCGAGATGAAAGATTCCGAAGGACAGAACCAATTGGAGGTGACAGAGGCTCCATTGACACCTACAAGGCAAGTTCCGCCTGAAGTCATCTTCACAACTCCATCCAAGCCGGCATCGCCAATTAAAGACGAGCCCGAAACCAGAACACCTAGTGATCCGGATCCTTATCTCAGTGTTGACATGGAAAACCTGCGAAATCGTCGTCGCAATTCGCTCGCACCACCCAATCCGCAAACAGAAACATCTTCGCCAATAGTCCCTAATGGTGTCAAGCCTCATGCAGTCGAGAGCAGCCCCTTGAAGCTGTACTCCACCTCCGCCCCTACAACACCACCAGACATCGACATGCATCTTCCATTGAAGAAGGCGAGGACCCTACCGCGTCGTCCGGCTTCAGCGGTCAAGCCTGCTCTACCTGATGATATCTTGATAGCAGTCTTTCAGCAACTTGATATCATCGAGCTGATGCGCTTGCGTCAGGTGTCCTCGCATTGGCGCAAGCTGTTAACAACGTCTGAGAAGCTCTGCCAGCATGTTGATCTTTCCTCACACAATCGACATGTCACCGACTGGGCTATTATTAATGTTCTTGGTCCGTTCATCAGCACACGCCCTCATTCTATCGACATCTCCAATTGCTTCCACATCAGCGACGATGGCTTCCAGTCGCTTTGGCAACAGTGCGGGAAGAACGTAAAGTCTTGGCGGATGCGATCGGTCTGGGATGTTAGTGCTGGCCAGATATTGGATATGAGCGAGAACGCCAAGGGGCTTGAAGAGGTGGACTGGAGCAATTGCCGAAAGGTGGGAGACAACCTCCTTGCTCGAGTTGTAGGGTGGGTTGTTCCGGAGACGCCCCCGGAGCGTGCCCAGAAGAACGTTGTGATCAGTAGTTCCTCCGCCGCCCGGGCCCGAAGCATGAAAACGCAACAGCAGTCTGGTCAGAGCCAACAGGGGCAACAGAACACACCTCCTCCGCCTGGAACGATCATTGGCTGTCCAAAGCTGAAGCATCTCAACCTCTCGTACTGCAAGCATATCACTGATCGTTCCATGGCTCATTTGGCCGCACATGCGTCTTCCCGTGTGGAGAGCTTGTCTCTGACGCGGTGCACATCGATCACGGACGCAGGCTTCCAATCCTGGGCTCCATTCCGCTTTCCCAATCTGACCCATCTCTGTCTTGCGGACTGTACCTACCTTTCGGACAATGCCATCGTTGCGCTTGTCAACTCGGCCAAACAGCTCACGCATCTAGACTTGTCATTCTGCTGCGCTCTTTCCGACACTGCTACCGAGGTGGTCGCCCTGGGCCTCCCACAGCTCAGGGAATTGAGACTTGCCTTTTGTGGCTCGGCAGTCTCTGACGCCAGTCTGGGGTGCATTGCTTTGCATCTGAATGAATTGCGTGGCTTAAGCGTGCGTGGCTGCGTGCGAGTGACCGGCGTCGGGGTCGAGAATGTTCTGGAGGGATGTGGGCGGCTGGAGTGGCTTGACATCAGCCAGTGTAAGAACCTCGCAGGCTGGCTCGGAGGCGGCGGTGTATCGAGATGGGGTATTGACGAACGCGGGCCGGGCGAGTGGAAGCCCATGGTCACCAAGTCTCCTCCAGGGACCGGCATAGGTTTCGGGGTTCTCGGCGGACCGGGTCCAATTATGAGACCAGTCATCCCGCCCAGAGGCGTGCGCAATAGACGCGCGAGAAGACCGGTGAGGTTCATCGTGGAGAAGGGTGCTAGCGGGCTCAGATAATACGGCTTTGGGTATTTTGGATATGGAGGCGGGCTCATGACGACATGATTCCATGAGGTCAGGCTTGGGATGTGGGATAATCACTGTCATGGACACATTATGGTGTAATGGGAGACTTGGTTGGCATTCATAGGGTACTTATGGGCGGCTTTTCGTCACATCATTGGGTTGCGGGATACAGGGGGCATTGGCTACCTCAGCAGGGGCGGGCGGCTTGTAAGCATTGGGTTGGTGGACTGAGAGGGCTTATTTTGATACCCCGTGTTCCAAGAATTTACGAATCACAGTTTGCGTTTTGATTACGCATCCTTGAGTGGCCTACTGTCGATTCATGCTCAGTTGTTGAAGCTACTTAAACGAAGATGATGGATCTCAAGGCCCCGAGTAAGTGAAAGCTCAGGGGGTGAGCTCCTGGTAGCGGAGGTTGACTTAGGCTTCCATAATTGCCTAGATGTCACGTGGGGCGGCTTCCGGCGCTACTGCCATCCTTAAAGCTTAGCATACGTAGGCCTCAATTCAATGATTCAATCAAGTTGACTGAATTTCATACAACCAGCTTGACCAAACAATCCAGACAAGATTTTTCGGTTGAATAACAAACTCATGTCGTCAATCCAATATGCTTATCTCATGGGGAATGGTCAATAAGTTTCAGAGCTCATGGGCTTGAGACTTGGCTTGGAGCTTTACTGAGGCGCTGTCTCTGCCCAACGTTCACCAGCATGCCGACAGTTCGCTGGCCTCTATCGACATTGCTAACGTCTCACCATGGTTGGAACACCGAGGAGTCGCGGGTGTGATACATGTCGCAAGCGCAAAAAGAAGGCAAGTCACGCCTTTATCTGTCCAATTCACGATAGCTTCTAAACCTAATTTGATTTGTAGTGTGGAGAAGAACGTCCCGCCTGCCTCGTTTGCATCAAGTCGGGCTGGAAGTGTCCTGGCTACAGAAAAGATTGGAAATTTGTCGACGAGAACCAACAACTACGCAAAACCTACGCTTCAAAGAGATATGCATTCGAATATGAAGATATCGCCGGCAAGGGTGATGGCGATAACAGGGTCTTCCTCCATCAAGTTGACCGGGCTCACGAGATCATCCCTTCTGAGTATGGCACGTTACGAATTGACATATCTTGGCCAATGGCTACAACATCTGGAGAGAAGATAGGATCTCTGCTCTGCCACATACTCACAGATCCAGCAAGTCAACACGTTTTTCAGCTCCAGTCCTTGGGCAACTTCTTTCAGTTCATTCCGAGCCGTCTCGGGCACAACGCTGCGCTGGACGCCTCTATCTCATGTCTATGTGGCATTTTCACCAATATCCTCCAGAACAAAGGGACAATGTCACCAAGAACACTTAGCCGATATGGTACGAGCATACAGGCCCTTCAGAAGTGTCTCAGGATTGAAGCCTTGCGCGCTGATCCGAATACTATATGTGCATCGATCATACTACAGTTATGCGAGGTACAATATTGCGCTATATGTGCTGAAGTCTTGCTGATATGCTGACTTGGGTAGCTGATGACCTGCCAAGATACAGGGCGATGGAATACCCTGTCTCGTGGTTCCGAGGCACTGATCAAAGAATGCGGCCCTGAAAAGTTCAAGTCTGCATTTGAAAGGGCCTTGCTCGAATCCCAACGCGCGTTCTTCGTGAGTCTCGAAAGCTCTCATGCTCTGATTCTGGCCACCTGACATCTCGTAGATTGTTCAGAATATGGCGATAGGCCAGTCGTGCTTCCTTGCTGAGCCGGAATGGCGAGATGTATTGGAGTTACCGGATCCATCGCTTACACATCTTTCCCAAAATACTGCTCTGAGAAGCGAGCTCTGCAATTTTCTCGTCGATATCCCGACGCTGATTTCAGAAATTGCCGTGTTCCTGCCCGAGGGTCCCCCTACCTCCTCGTCATCCAAGCTTCATTTCGAGAAGCAGAGGTTGCGATTGAGAAATGTGACATTCGATCTAAGTCAGCAACTAAAATCTTGGCATCACCGCAACTTTGGGCTCGTTTCAAATCTCATTCTGGAGGCGCCTACTCTTGACACGTCAAGCCTTCGAAAAAAGACAGGTGATTCTCGGGATTCAGATAACCCAGAAGGGACTCTTTTCTGGGTCGTCAACTGCGTCACGAATTCGGTTCTTGTGAAACTTGAACAGCTTCTTTTCGCGCTTGACTCGATAAATGAAGACTTTCAAGACGTCAGGCACCTTATGCGCTTGGAAGAATATCTTAAACACCAAGAGCTTGCCAGGAACGCACTCGAAGCTGTTGGTGATCAGTCACGCATTGCAATTAAGCCGCTTATATTCGGACTTACCCAACTCTGGTCGGGTGACGACCTGATGGCGGCTTCTTGGAGCCGGAGATTTCAACCGTTCCTCGATGATAGTTGTTTTTATTGGCGGGACGTGGCCACCTTCGACATGAAGCCTTAAACTGAACTGCTATCAACCAAGTCTAGGTGATTAGTACATGTATCTGAAGGTATACGCCCGATCGCCCATCGCCGAAAGCTCCTCGCTCGTGAACACGCTTCTACCTTCGGCCATCTTCCTCTCACGCTTCCTGTTGATCGTGGTGTAACCTGTGATCAGGATCAGAGCAGCAACGATTCCTGCGCAGATGAAGCCGAGCTCCAAGCCGTGCCCGAGGACATACTTGGGCTTATCCTTCGCACGATAGAAGTTGGATGCCATGGCCTATGCAGCATGAGTGTCAGCGAGGTTATTTTGAGCGAGTAACGTGGAGAGTTCGAGACTTACACCACCGAGGTTACCGACACCGATCTGGATGGCCATGCCGGCGCTGCGCTTGTAACTTCCCGCAAGGTTGTTCGCGAGCCAAGAGATGACTCCAGGGAATGCAGGGTAGATGGCACAAGCCGCGACGAAGACACCACCATAGACAACTTTGGGGTGCTTGACGGGGTCGGCAGTGATACACATTGAGAATCCTACGATCATCATGCACAAGAATCCGATGATAAAGGGGCTTCGCTTTCCGACTCGATCCGAGAGATAGGCAAAGACTACAGCAAGGATAGCAGCAGTGATGTAGATTGGGACTGTCATCAGCTGCGCTGTACTGGACTTGTATCCGAGATTCGCGATGATGGTAGGTAGGAACAGGCTGATACCGTACAAGTGGCAGACGATCTGAATTACTGCGGTCAGCTATCGCACCACTCCAAGTTCACAGACCGAAGAGGAGAACACTTACACCCCAGTAAACAAAGATGTTGACCCAGATCTGCCAGTCGCTGAAGGCATCACGGACATATCTCCACTTGAACTCCTCGGCCTGGGCTACGCCGGCGCCGCCTTGTTCCTTGTTTTGTACCTGGCCCTGATATTTCAAGCGAAACACCACAAATGCTCGTTCCTCTTCTGTGAGAAATGTGGCAGTCTCGGGGAAGTCATGCAGGACGAAGAAGGCCAGAACCGCCACGATTACGGTAGCGATGCCTTCGAGGATGAAGATCCAGCGCCAGCCTTCATATCCGCCCACGCCGTCCATCTTCGAGATCCCAAAGGCGAGAAGACCGCTGAAGGCGCCTGCCACCGACGCTGCGGAGAAGAATAGTGCCTGTCGGAGCTGGATCTCGTGTCGACAATACCACATTGTCAAATAGTACTGCAAGTGTAATCAGACCACGAAGCATTGCAATGGTTTCGACATGGACACCTACAGCAACACCGGGAAAGAGGCCGGCTTCAGCAACACCCAGAAATAGGCGTGCTATCAAAAGCCCATGGTAGTTCTGGACGATGCCCATCAAAGTCATGACCGTGCCCCAGCCAACCATGATGAATGGCAGCCACCTGCTGGGGCGAAGCTTCTTCAGTAGAAGATTGCTCGGCACCTCAAAGGCGGCGTAGGTGAAGAAGAAGACAGTGAGGCACCAGTTGTACTGATTTGCCTCCATGTTCAGGTCTTCCTGGAGCCCTTCTATCTTGGCGTTGCCAATGTTTCCACCTAGTCACACCTTTAGTATCAACCAGTTCACCACGCACGCAGGGGTAACATACGATCGAGGAATGAGAGCAGATATAGGAGTGCCAGCATGGGAATCAGGCGCAAATCCATCTAGTAGGTTATGAGCTCAAGGTATTGAAACTGAGGAAGATCTGGTGTCAAGTCATACTTTTCGAAGGATCTTCTTTTCATCTAGATGGGCGAACGACTCCAAGGTAACCCCTTGAGCCGTTGCCATTGCATCTATGCGTTTGATCTCCTCTTCCTCTTTGAAATGCCCATTATGATTGTGTTGACGGTGCTGCTGCTCGCGACCGATCTCATCCTCTGCGACCTCAGGCTTGTCGAGATTTGGAGAGTGTGGACTCATGTTTGCAGATCCCCGCCTATTCCTGAAGAGAGTACTGTAGTAATATGATATGGGCGAAGGTGGTTGGCAGACAAGCTTTTATCTGCAATGCTTGGTTTTCAGACAGAAGAACGCACTCTGAGACAAGACAAGGATGGGCGAGAATCAGATATGAAGAGTGTATTGTCACGGCCATGGCTCTTTATCAGCAACCTGGAGTCGCCTTTCCCCAACCTTCCCCGCCATCGTCATCCCCTCCCCCGAGATGCCAAAAGCACAATGCTTACAGGCTCCTGTGGAATGGCCCCGTGGAGACGATCCGGGACCCATCCAAGAACTGTCACTGGCGAGGGCCGTCGGATGTTACCATGTCGTCAGCGGCTGGTGGCCCACGAGCAGCGTCTCTTGGCAGTCCTCACCTGCCAGTCAAGCAGCCATCGTCCCACTACAGACCGCCACCGTAGCGGGTTCCCCGCACCCCACGCTTAGTCCTATCAGTGAGTTTTGCTGGGGATCGCGTGTACGTCTACTGGATAGTAAGGACATCATACCGAGACTCACTGCCGGCCGACAAGGATGTCCGCAGTCTAGCGGAATGCAAACCGCAGTGGTTCGGCGTTTAGGGGGAGTATTGAAGTGTAGATAGGCCGAGGCAGTCAGGTTGTCGCGATGATAGCCTTACTTTCCCTTATTAGGCCGTGGTACGGTGCCCAAATGATTGAATGTTTGTCTTGCTGTCTGTATTCTGGTCCCAAACAGTTGGTTATGCATGCATGGAGAGTGTCTCAACGTCCACGTTTCCGCTCGTCCTATCGTGGCTCCATGCCGCTCAGCACAAGAGCATGACAATGACGCCTGTCACCCAATAAGTAGGGATGATTGCAAGTCGCACCATACCCTCTCCGCTGTGTTTGCCCATGACCTACTTGGTCGCCTTCTGTTTCGTTAAACTTTGTACGATGGGAAACACGGGAGTAAGTGTTTGGCGTTGATAACTTTGCGCAAGGACCAAAAAGAGACAGCACGCTCAGCATACCCCGTGACGGCTAGACCAACCTACAGTCTTCTCTGCTGTGCCAAGAAACACTTCTACACTTCTACACTCTACTTTACTTCAGAATGACAAAAAGCTGCGCCAGCCGCGAATCGAACGCGGGGCCCATCGATGGCAACGATGGATTTTACCACTAAACCACTGGCGCATTTCGGGTGCTGCGAAAATGATTCGCCTGGTGTGGAAATCCTCGTAAAAATGCCTCTTATACCTATCTCGTTAGCGGCTTTTTCTTGTACTTGAGTAGTTTACCCGCATCGGCCTCAGCAACTCGAGAGTCAACGAGATTGTCGTTCCTCAACTTTGTTATTCCATCAGGAACCGTGGACTTCGATCCAAGTCTCCCAGTGGAGTCATTACAAGAGGAGCAGATAGAGTCGGAAGCCCAGGAGTTCAGACGCCGATATAAGGCAGCACAATTGATGCAAACAGCCAATGAATCAGCATGGTCGTCAAAGAGATGTTATGTCTGACAAGGTAGGGCAGCCACGGTTACGCAACTCATTCATGCCCATATGATTGCATGCCTAGAATGTTGCTATTTTGAGAGAGAGAGAGAGAGAGAGAGAGAGAGAGGTCGGCGTAAGTGAAAAGAGACTCTCCGCGATGTCGATGCCGGGTTGAAGCTTCGCGGCCATCATGATTAAGACAGAAAGACAATGGACAGAAAGACCGGCGCCGATGATTGGCCAGCGCGCGGAATGAACCTCAGTCTGCGAGTCGGCAGGATCGGGGGGATGCGCTAAGGCGCCGGCTGGACCTCGGGACCGCTGGGGCGTCTCCCGTTGGCTGCGCTAAGCCCTGCAAATGACGCCGGGTCGGTGCTGTGTTGCGAGTCTCGACGCCCGTAACGGCACGGCGCAGAGCCCAAATCCCCGTATCGCGGTCCCTTTCGAGGCAGCGAGGTGGTTCTTGGACCTGCGTAAGACAGCATAGAGACTGGGTCGGGCGTTGAAAAGCGCCGGTCAAAGTCCGAGGGGATCGTATAAGAAGAGGTGAATCTCGCTGTGATGACAGGCAGTTGTGATGTTATCCATCCATCCACAAATCCAAGACACACCTCAGATCTCTCCTCAGACGCTTGAATCATTCTAAAAGAGGCACAACCAATTCGATTGGAACTCGGTCATTTCCATACTCCTTACAAGAACTTCTCTTCACATATTCGGGTCAAACTGATCGGCTACAATGGCGGCAAACGGCACATCTAAGGCTTTCAAAGTGGGCATCATCTCTGGCAGCCAGCGCAAACCCCGGGCCGGCCCTCAGATCACCGACTTTGTCTTCCAGACGATCTCGTCACATCTGGCAGCCAGCAAAACGACGTCGTTCACATTCGACCACATCGACGTGGGCGACCTGGATCTCCCGCTGTTTGATGAGCCGATCGTCCCGTCGCGGGTCTTCTCTGCGGATGGGTACACGAAAGAGCACAGCCGCGCCTGGAGCCGGCGCATCGCGGCATTGGACGCCTTCGTGTTCGTCACGCCGCAGTACAACTGGGGAATCCCGGCGGGGCTGAAGAACGCCATCGACTATCTGTTCAACGAGTGGAAGGGCAAGCCGGCCATGATTGTCAGCTACGGCGGCCACGGCGGCGATAAGTGCGCTGCCGCACTCAAGTTGGTGCTGGGCGGCGGTATTGACATGCGCGTGGTCGATAAGCTGGTCACTCTTCAGTTCCCGGACCGCAGCTTCCTCATCAGCGCGGCGACGGGCAAAGATCTCGGGCTGAGCGCCGAGGACAATGCTGTCTGGGTCGAGAAGAAGGCGGACCTCACGGCGGTATGGGAGGAGATGGTCGCGTTGCTGGTGACTGCTTGATATTATGTGATGGAGTCCTGTATCCAAGCAATTCGCAATTCTTTTATTCAGCTCGGGTATCTATAGATTAAGGAAGGTTTTGGCGTTTGGAGTATCCATCTGATTACTTTCTTTCGATTTAGACTAGTAGTTGAGAAAGACGATGCAGCGTTGATAAATCCTTTGACTACCGGTACAATGATAGCTGATATCTAAGAGACGTGCTGCAAGATCGAGTATTGAGATGTGTATGAAATTGAAGTCGACGCCCCCCGCAGCTTGCCGTTAACGTTAGACACGATCAACGTATTGTGTTTGACTTCGAGAGTCAAGCTTGCGTGAGCTTTCATGGCTTATACTTGGATGCTCAGCGAAGAGCAACACACAACTAGTACTATGCATATGCTTTGTTGATTGACCGCAGCTCGCTCACAGCAGCAGAGTCTACTGCATAGTACGTCGGCTTCAACACAACTCAAGCATATCATATCGAATGCCATCACGTAACTCAACCCAATTGAAGCAGTCCGTCCTCCAGACCCCTGCCAGCCCATCTAGAGGTCAACCTCGAAAGGCCCTGCTATACCCTGCCTGAGCCTACCACTTACAACTTACACCACTGAGAGGTTTTGAGCAAGTTTATCAACCCCCCTGGCGTCGACCACAGCGGCCTTGGCGCTGCTAATGCAGGGCATCCAGGCGAGCCAGGGCCTTTCGAGGGGCCTCTAGCGCCCTCCCCCGCGCGGTGTCCAGGCCACTCAGCGCCCGTGCCTCCAGCCAGGAGGCGCTGTAATTGGGCGAGGGGTCCCAGATGGGCTCCCGAGAATCGAGATGGCGGGTGCCAAGCTGCCGCCATGTTCCCAGGGGCGGCGCCGGTCAAATCAGATAAAACATTGGCTCAATGGAGAGTGCCCAGGTGTACTGTTAATGTACTGTACTGTACAGCAGGTACTCTACCATTTGGAGGAGGCTCGTTTGTTTCCTGTCGTCTGAAGCGGGATTGTTATTATTCCCTCATTTTTTTGCGCCATTCTCATCTCCAGACAGGCAGGCAGGCTTAAGCGAAGAACTGCTAGGAACTGAACAACCGAAGACCAACGCAAACGCCGCGTCTTGGCTTCTGGGAAACTTGCTCAGTGAGCTTTACCGAAAGTGTAGTGGTCCGCCGGGATGAAGTGTAAGTGGCTTGTTGTCATGCTTATCGATTGTTTCTATACAGTAATACAGTCGGTACATGACAATTCCACACCAAAGCGCATCCCCACAGACAGTCCACTGCGTGTTTAGTCTAAAGTAGGAGCAAGTTACTCTGTAAGAAGGCCGGCTCCCTGGGATGGCATGGTATGGCATGGTATGGTATGGCCTGTGGGCTGAAGAACTTGCTCGCTGTAGATGCAGATGCAGATGCAGATGTAGTCGGGCTTGGCAGACAAGGTGCAGAAGGATCCCGTCCGTACACACCACACCACTCACCTACCGGTACTGAACAGCTTGGACCTGAGCTCGTCGAGCAACGGGCCACAACAGTGTTCAGGTTCGGTCCGGTCACAGCTATAAAGACGGCCCAGGAATCTGCGAGCCCCACGAGCTCGTCGTTCTTGGTATTCTCGCACCTGGGTGACTACCTAAGCAACCTAGCTCTCGCTATCATCTTGTAAAGCTACAGTGCCTCAACATATAAGCTTGAGCTTAAGCTTAACAGCTGCTGTCCTGAGATCGCTTGATCCCCTTGACTCCCTAGGATACCCCGTCGGCATGGCCTTCAAATCTCTAGCTTTGCTCGCCGCTGCCCAGCTGGCATCTGCACATTTCGGCCTCGAGTATCCCGTCTGGAGAACAGACACGCTAGCCAATGAGGACGGTCCATATTCGCAGTGGACGTATCCATGTAAGCTTTCCCCACGGCCTGTTGCTTGTGCAGTCCATCCTGCTCTTTCTGCAGAGTGCTGACATGTGATGTGGTAGGTGCTGGAGTTCCTAGCAATCTGACCAATGCCAACCGGACCGACTGGCCACTCGCTGGCGGCTCCATCGTGCTCGACCTGCACCACCCGTGGGCATACATCTTCATCAACCTAGGCTTGGGTGACGGCACAGTCACCAACTTCAACTACTCGTTGACTCCCGAGTTCCTCAACTCAACCGGCAAGGGCACTCTGTGCATCCCCACAATCCCCTTGCCTTCCGAGCTCAATGTTACCGACGGCACGCCAGCATCGATCCAGGTCATCACCCTTGGCGAGACCGGAACATCCCTCTACAACTGCGCCGACATCACCTTCCGCGCCAATGCCACGGCTCTCAGCGGTGACGCCTGCAAGACGGACGAGGGCGTCAGCTTCGTTGCTGTGCAGCAGCAGTCGAATGATACCGCGACCAATGGCACCACTGGTTCCAACTCTACTAACTCCACAGACAGCGGTAGCGGGGAGAGTGCAGGCAGCGCAACGGGTGTGAGCATGGTGGCTTTATCGAGTGTGGTTGGACTGGCGGTCTTATTCTGTCTTGGAATCGGCGCTTGAGTAGGATCGCCTTCAATGCATAGTTGTTGTTGAGGTGTGTATGGTTGGAGACGATGTGATCATCAGAGCCTGAATTCTTGTATATCTTTAATACCCACTATGGCGAAACGAGCAATGATCATTACTGGACTCCAATGTGTGATAATGAGGTATGATGGCTCTGATGTCGGGTCATACGCGAGACATCAGCCCACAGCAGGCGCATGTAAGAGGAGGTAAGTCAAACCATACTTCACCTCTCTCGTCATCGCAAGCAGCGCGTGTAGGGATGACAGTCATCCAATTCAGTGTGCGCTACGTCGCTGTCGTCCGTTCAGCCGGCTTTGTCTGCATCACAAAAAAGCTCTGCCATGAGCCGTCTCATCGTAATTCTCTGGTTAGGGTTGGGAATCAGCATCTCCGCCACCAGTCTCTCCAGTTTATCGGCCGGGTTGAGTCGGTCTTTGGCTTCGTTAATCTCGCTCAACCATACTTGCATTTGCTGAACAGCACTCGGAGCCGAAGATCCCCCGGCAGCAGTTGAGCGGTGGTGCATGGGTCGGTTAAGGTCCGCGATCATCCAATATAGCGGTCGCGCATGTGTCTGTCTGCCACGTGCGTCCGGGAAGGAGATCTTTCGGAGCACGTATAGCATCGTAATACCTAGCGCCCACACGTCACTCGGTGCGCCCCGAAGCTTGCGCCCGATGAACTCTGGCGGCACATAGTACGGCGTGCCACCGGTTGTGGCGGGCTTGTTAGATTGCGTAGATAACCCAAAGTCGCATAGCACAGCACCTCGTTCACGGTTATACAGGATATTCGCCGGCTTAATATCATTGTGTACCAGGTTTCGGCCATGGATGTAGTTCAGGGCACCCGCTATGTCGCGCAGGATTCGCGTGGCGTCCGCTCGCGTGCCTGTGAAGTAATCACCATTGTTGGTACGCCACATGCCCTTCGCTGACAGGTCACGCGCATCAATGTGCTCCATGTACAAGCTGAGGTAGCGTGCGTCGCCACCATAGAGACGCACAATGGAATCGTGCTGTAAATGCTCCTGCATTTGATACTCCCGCAACCAGATATCAGCCTGCCGAATGACGTTTCGCTCGGTTTCCTGCGGCTTAATGAGTGCTACATTGTTCGCGGGCCGAGTCTTCAAGACTTTGACGGTGATAATATTATCCGGCACGTCAGAATGCTCGCCAGTGAAGACGGAACTGAGGGCCGTGGATGCTATAGGATCCTTCTTCTTCAGCTGATATGTGTCGATCTCGCAGCCGCCTGGTATGTTAACGATATCATCCTTCTGCATCTCCAAGATGGGATGACCATTGGCGCCTACGAGGTCCTTGCTCCTGGCAGCAGTGGGTAGAGGGAATACAAGCGGGTTGTTGGTAACACCTGGCCGCATGAACATGACAACGCCATCGTCTGTGCGGGCGGTGGTCTCTGTTGTTCGAGGCTTCTTGTCTGGCCCAGAATTGTCACCACCACCTTCATCATCCGCCACGAAAGACCTTTTCCCGGACGGATTGACCATGTCGCTTAGGGACGATGTTGATGAGGATCCGGAAGGGAGTCCCAGAGTGGCAGGGCGCTTTTCCAGTATCCTAAAATCTAGCACATCTGTCTCGTCGGCCTTGATTCGCCATGTCCCTGGGATGAGGGCCTTGGTCGTGCCTGGATTCACAGTGTATTCCATGCCAGGACTCGCCGCGGGATGCTGCGATACTCTTGTCAAGGCGATGGGAATATCTGACCGATTCAGGAAGATCTGGTTGTCACTGGCGGGGTCATAGTACAACTCGCACCACAACGGCCGCCGCATTCTCTGGTCGACCGTCTCCCCTGGGATGCGAACTGAGAAATTGATGTCCTTGCTCGTCTGCGTCACGGCGAGCACCTTGTGTTCCGGCTGCTCCGGCCTGGCCACCTCGGCCCGCAATGCTAGCCACTCGCAATTGTCATGATTTCCGGGACTGACGGACCGTGACCGAGTCAACGGTCGAACTAGGATGCGAATTCCCTTGTCCTGGGGCACTACTAGGTCGTCCAAATGTACGGTGCCGTTCTCGCTCAGGGCAGCGGCGCTGTTGGCCTCCTCAACTCTGAAACTCCTCAGCCGAGTATCAATCTCACTCTGTGAAAAAGGCTCCGTCTTCTCCTCGGAGGGCGACTCGGAGGGCGGCTCTACCCGGAGGGCGTGCATTGTAGAGGCGGGTATCCGCGCGGGATGATGTGATGTGGTGCAGGGCAATCAGGACTGACGGTGACGACGGCGCTGACGAAGGCCCTTGCACGCGGTGTGTGGATGGATGGATGGGAAAGAGTCACAGAAACAGACTCGCTAGACCTTGCAAGGGAACAAGAGAAAAGAACACGGATACAGTCGGGATAGAGTTAACGTCAACGACAGTATACAGAACGAAAATAGCCCTGAACAAAGCTGAAAATCGTGGGTTGACGTCTATGCCACCAAACGTCTAGCTTAGCGGGGGAAATGGACGATGGGGTGAGCAATTGCTAGAGATTCCTTATTAATGAGCAGCAGAATTGGCTGCCGCACAAAATGCAACAGGGGGAGCTGGGCCACAGGGGAGCCTGCAAGGCCTGACTTCAGCGCGAATGAGCCGGCGTAGCCATCGATGACCGCGCAGGCTGATGCAAAATGCAAATGAAAGCAACGCGAAACTGAACAGAAATCGGAAGAAAGAGTCAGATGCGAATGAGTTAGTTGAGCAGTTGAGCAACCTCAAGAGGCGAGTGATAACAGGCGAGCCCTGCTGACTGGGGGGGTCTCATAGCCTCAGCCTCAGCGGGCCGCCAGACGGACAGTCATCGAGGCGGCCAAAACGGGAGCAAGCGCGACGGGTGCCTAGCATGAGACCGCCACCGAGCTTTTGGTGGGCATCGGAGCGCTACGTCGTTGTTAGTCTGGCACGGGGTAAGTTGCCAACTACTAAAACGGACTGTCCCCTGACATCACTCGCCGGCTTCGATATGGAAACGGCCGTCGGTGAGAGTCAACGACTTGGGACACGAAAAGAAGAGAGTAAAAGATAGGCACCTAGAGACAAGGGAGACGAAGATGCGATCTTGGAGTAGTGGTCAACGGATGAGACTGAGAGGCCTTCTAGCATACACACTGGTGATGCTAGAGTCTTCCCTTGATCTTGACATCTTCGTGTCGTCGTCGTCGATGACTTACCGCGTAGGCTGAAGCATTTGGTGGGAAGCCGAAGCCTTAGGTCGCAATTAAAGATTCGACATGAACCAACAGGCGATGAGTGATGAATATTTGGCAAGGGAGTCGTTTGTGCGGATGACATCGCCACAGCTGACACCAGACCCGGAGAGGTCATCGCCAGTAATATGGTATGGTGTTCAGTGTGCGAGCAGCTGCCAGAAGACCGAGACGGTCCGGTGTCGTGACTGACCACCTGGCCAGACATCTGCCTCACAAATGACATGTATAAGATGACCTTGATCAGGCTGCTGGTCAGGCGTATTCCGTATGGGCACCGGGCTTTCTGGCCGGTGGTGGTGATTGGTTTCGAGGAGTGCTGCGCTGAGACAGGAAGCATCCATCACCGCATCGCGCTGAGGGCAGGGGTCAGGGCGAAGTCGGGCGATGATCTAATCCTGACATCTAGGGACACCCCCCGCTCCAGTCGTGGTCGTCGTCCCTCGAGGCAGACGGAGTCACGAGGCTGGTGAAGACCTCCCTCCCTCTATTTTTGGGTGTGCCGTGGCAACAGAGGCAATCTTGAAGAGAGAAAGACGGCGTGGAATGGCAATTGACTCATCGCAAGTGAAGATGGATTGCCACAACATTCAAGCACAGTCAGCTCAGAAGAGGCTGCCCCAGAAGTCTTCTTTTTTCTTTCTTTCTTTGGCAATATCGACTGGAGATGCTGGCTAGGTGAGCAGAGTGAACGCAGGACAATAAGGAATAAGGTAGGCATATTCCAAGTGAGAGGGGAGTTGGAATTTCTTGAGATGATGTGATAATATGCCGACAGTTTGGGTGAAGGAGGTGTGTATAGCAGATGAAGTGGGGTCGATGTAGGTCGGCTGAGGAGCAATTGTGGTGTGCCTGCGAGAGTCGAGGCAGGCGGTCTTTCAGTTGGGAAAATCATTGGGCGAGGGCGCTGACTTGCTCTTGCCTGATTGGTCCTGGGAGAGACACTGCCGGAAAGAGGGAGGCGCAGAATTTCGTGTTTTCCCACCGCTTCCGCTCTTTCCCAGATGGAAAAGACAGGGATCTTGCATAAGCCATACAGGGCTAAGGACGCGCTAATGCAGGCTAAGCCAGGCGGCGGCCAATACGATTGGCTGCGTCTCTAATGCCTCAGGCTCTGTAACTCCCAATGCCAGATGGGTGTTTACGGCATCGCCCACTTTTCGTGTGCCAGCGACCATCCCACGGCAGCGACGCCCCAGCGAAGGTGCCAAAGGGCAGAGAGGGCAGGAACGGTCCCCCCAAAGGGGCCCGTGTTTGATGTGTCTGATGTTCTTCCCTCTCGCCATCCCCTTCTCACTCCTACATCACCAGAACCCGCTCCATCCATCCGCCGTCAAAGCCAGCCAGCGCCCTCCCCCGTCGTCCCCGAACGTCTCAGCGCCCAAAAACACTCGATTCTGGCTCACTGAACATAACAACACCACCGGCACGATGTACAAGTCCATAGCGGGTATCTAGATGGCTTCTACCGTCCGATCCTCCCCAATGCAAGACCCCCTAGCATAGCCAACAGACAGCACTAAACGGTTTCTCGACTCTGGTTTCCTCTCGCCCGTCCCTGACCCAGGGACTCCATCGACTCGACTCCGTCCACCTCCATACACGCCCTATTCTCTTGCCCGATTCCTCGATTCCTCGCCGAATCCACTTCCTCGGACGGTCTCAACGAGCCTTGACTCGCCATCCTGGACGACATGGACGATCCAGGGTGGTCTTGGCCCTTCTGGAAATTCGGCTTGAAGAAGGACGACCTCTTCTCCTCGCTGCACGACCAGTACAACACTTTTCCCTCCTCCATCCAAGATCCCGAGGCCTTCCACCACGACGTCTACGAGATCTCGACCGAAGCCTCCTCCTCCGATGAGTTTCACCGTCTCATGGCAGAGCGCAAGTCCCAGCGCCTGCACGAACTGAACGACCTGCTGGAGTCGGCGAGTCTTGAGATCATAGCCAACCCTGCTCTCATTGGAACTACCCAGTGGCAGCACGCTCTGCAGCTATTTAGAACCAAGTCGCTCGACTCGCTCGTTCGTTACTTTGCATCCTATCTTCCAGAGAACCACCCGTGGCATCGCGGCTCTGGCTCTGACTCTAGCAGTAGCAGTGACGGTGAATCTCTCGCCGCTTCTCATGCCTCGAGTTTCTTTGACGACATTGAAGATGAGCACTGTCTAACACAGGAACCCTTATCCATCAACACCTCGATACCTAGCCATCTAATCCCTTCTCCTCGTTCCATGACCATGCAGTCCGACTCGTCGGAGGTTTCTCCCGTCGACTGCGGCCATCACGATTATATTATTAGCACTTTGACTCCGGCGAGGACACTCTCATTCTCTGATTCCGAACACGAAGAGCACTTTAGCCAGCTGAAATGCTCAGTGTCTCTTCGTCACGACGATGACGAAGAGACGTCTCAGTCTGACGACGCCGAGACACCCGGAACATCCATTTCAGACCTTTCCGAAATTCACACTTCTCAACAGAAGGAACTTCTCATCACAGAAGACTTCGACGATACCATTCAAGATGAATACATTTCCATTACTCACACCCACGATGATACCCATACCCAATTGTTTACCGATACGATGGACTCAGAGACGCCCACACCGAAGCCAGAAGTCCCTTCCGCACCTGCAACCTCCTTCTTCGAAACGAAGTTATCATCACTTCGGCGCCGCAGTCTTTCTCCTTCACGTACTCACCCTCACCACACACCATTATCTCACCATGACTGCCGGAAGCCGCAGCGATCACAAAGAAGGAGGGAGTGCAGTCCCGATGGCGGATGGAGACGGAGGAACGCTGTGGAGCAAGGAGGAGGTAGGATACAGAAGCCTGTGGCCGGTACCTTACGGTCACGGCTTAGAGAACGGAGGCAGGCTATACGATAGCACAGGTGGATTGTTGACGAGAGGAGTAGGTTCGTGGTGGTGTTGGTGGTGGTATGGAGACCCCCTGTATATATGTCTCGATACGGCTGTACATACCCCTGTAATTCCAAGCGTGATACCACATTCTTCGTCGTTATTCTCATCCTGCCTTACAAGTGTATGGCATTGACTCGTCTCTGCTGTCGAATGTCGCAAGATTAGTGAGGCTGTCGCCAAATCGCATTCCCACCGATCCAGCCTTGTCTCACAAGCTCTCACCGCTCAGATTCCCACCACACATTTGGGCACTGGATTTCTGCTTTTTATATCACAACATGGCAGTCTCATGGTTCTTATCGTTCCGTTCCCTCATTTTTAATCTCTCCGCCCATAATGTCTAATGTTTCAGCCCTCAAGTAAGCCGACCTTCAACCTATAATACATTAATTAGGCTTATACAACGACATCCAGAGAATCTCTCAGTTTAGCTATAACATGTTGACACGATGCATCGTTTCGGCTTTCAACACATGCGTTCAATAGCCTCGCTGGACTAACATCGAGTTATCAGGTCTTGCATACTAACCCGAGAGCAGAAGGTATATCTTATCAAGCAAGTTTGTACTGGTAAGGTAAGTGAGACCGATGGCGAAGCTACGCCAAGTTCTCATGATCACACGCTGTGATTCACGAGTTCGCACCACTCTGTTTTGCTACGTAATTCCTTCATTGTGGTTGGAGTCTGCAGTCTGCGTGAAGTTTCTGCCGGTTCTGGGACATAGGTTACACCTTCAGGTTATTCTCTCTTATCATTCTCTACACATTCTGCAGCAAACACTAGAACCCAAATATCAAGCCCTTGACAAAGCCTTACACCTCATCATCTGCATGCTCATGCTTGCCCATCGGGATCTCGGTTGCCACAGTGCCCCTGATCCGTCGACTCACGTAGTTGGTCATGAATTGGTCAATGTTGCTAGTAAATAGAGAGGCGATTACTGCGAGGGCACCGAACGCAATCGAGACTAGATAGACCGTGTTGAAGCTCGCTGAGTAGGCTGATTTGACCGCATTGGCAACGGCTACTTCGATTGAGGGGTTGATCCCAGGTACTGCGTCCATAGCGGCAGATGTCCCGTTGGTGATGGCCTCGAAGACCAGTGGCACCGAGCTCTCGGGTAGTCCGGCGTGCAGAGCGGCTGACGTGACCTTGCTAGGGATGTTGGCAGCGAGGCGCTGTTCCAGGATGGCTACGTAGATACTAACTACACGAGAATCTTAGTACTTGAGACTTTCAAAGGAGTGGTAGAGGCTCACTAGACACTGTACCGGCCGTGTTCTTGACGGAACCTAGGAATCCGTTCGCGAGACCTAAGTCTGCCGGCAGATTGACAAGACCATTCGCGACGAGACAGACAAGTTCGAGCCATCCAGTAAAGTAGCCAGCCAAAACCGTAAACTAAGCTACGTTAGAGAATTGCAAAGGTTTCTCAAAATTGAATGCTTACTGCGAGAGCCATTCCTTGTGTGCTTTGGCTTGTAGCGGCCATCGCCCCGAGAAAAGCTGTCAGGCAAACCGAGGAGAAGATGAGCTGCCACTTGGCATGTCCGACAGCTTTCAGGAGCGGTCCCATGATGATTTCACCAATAGCCAACGCCAATCCGGAAGTACACTACGGTCTTGTCAGCCTTCTCCTGATGCCCCATATAGAGATGGTATCCCCTGCTATGCTAGCACTCACCGACATCCATCCGATCTTTACATTATCAGTTGTGTATAACGCGGCAATCTGCTGTGGCCAGAGTATGGACAATGCAACGAAGACCATCTGACCAACGGATCCTGCGATGGTAATGGCAATGTAATTCCTGTTCTTGAGGATCCTAATCGGCAGGAGCGGCTGCTTGAGGGGCATGTAGACTTCATAAAATCCAAAGGCAATCAAGAGCACACAGCCGAGGGTCAAGGTCGTCAAGACATGTGCACTTGTCCAGGAGTACGCAGCGCCACCCCATGCTCGAAGGCTATTAGTCGGTTGTCTACAAAATATGAAAGCGGATGTACACATACCAAGAGCCAAGAGGATAAGAAGCTGTCCGGCGCCATACAGAATGACACCGCCATAGTCGATGTTCATCAACTCCTTTTGCCATGTGAGGTTAGAATGGAGTTGATGTAAGTTCGGGGGAAAGTAGCAGAACAGCATCAGTAAAAGTGATGCTCCACAGAAGATGGCGTTCATCCAGTATACCCAACTAGCCAAAGGTCAGCATTTCCCTTACCCAGATGAAACGACATATGATGCAAAACATACCGCCATCCCAGTGTTGTGTTCTCGATCAAAGTCCGCGCTATCACAGGTCCAAATCCAGCAAAAGGCAATACACCAACTATCATAGCAGCTTGAGCGTGACCTCTATGCTTATTTGGCACAAGCTCTTGGATCACATAAGGGAAAGTCAACTGAGCAGTAGCTGCGAAACCTTGCAGAACTGATCCAGCTATCAACATGTTGATAGAGCTTGCCTTCGCTGAAACGACCGACGAGATGACACCAAGTAGTTGACCCCCGATGAGAAAATATCTTCGGCCAATGATATCACCTAGGCGTCCCACAAGGAGCAGACATACTCCGGTGACTAAAGACCCTGCAGTCGTGATGAAGATGTAAATTGGTGAAGGGCCGAGATCTTGGTTGATGACTTGGAGACAACTAGCCTAATCAAGATACCCTTTGTTAGCCTTTTGGTCATAAGAAAGTGCGTGTAAACATGACTGATGTCGAAGGGCATACCGGAAGTGAGAAGCCGACATAAAGACAAACTGCCAACAAGATAATGCTGATAGCTGAGCCAAGGAATCTGAAGGACCACCAGTATTGCGGCGGAATATCCTCGAGATCAACTCCCCTAGCATCAGGGGCCTCCACATCAAGTTCCGAGTCTGTGGGAGGAGCAACATTGACGTGGTTCGCTGTTGGCTTTTCCTCCTCTCGATTGTTTTCGTGAACCGAAGTCATCTTGAGACGATTTAAAGCAGCAATTCAAGACGTGTCAAGAAACAAATTCAGCAACTCGTGATGTACAATGCACCAATGGCCCTAGACTAATGATATATAATGCCAAGGAGAAAGGTTACCGGGCGCTAGATCAAGTGTACGCGGCACGACACATGGTTCCTATCAATAGTTAGGGGCTGTTACAGGGGCGTCGCCTTCCTTGTGTCCGGGTTCTTCGGATTACTCCACCACATTGGAAAGCCAATGCAAATGAGATGTATGTGACCAAGGAGTCGGTGATACCAACAATGTCTGAATGAGACAAGACTAACAAGAAAGCTTGATACCCTAGTCAAACCCCACCCCCACATCTGGCGGTTGACTAGTCTCCTTCCCCGGATTCCTAGCCCCATCCTACGCAATTTGCGTGAGTCGGAAAAGCTTAAGCGTTTGTGGTGTGGTGCCTACTGATTCATCAGTGTCAAGTCTGCATGGATAGTTCTAAGACACGGCGTCACTCGCAGCAGAGCTAAGAAGCTATTCGAGATCCATGTCAATATTACTCCAATCAACCGGATCAAGCACCATGTATGGAATTGGAATACACTTTGCTTAAAAATGGACATATTCGTAGGAGCCCATATATGTGAGTCACTTGAATAGCACACACTTTTCAGCAGACGTCCAGGTATTGCAGAGCGTTCTGTGGTGTTGACAGACAAGATGCCTCCTCCCAGGCGCTCCGCAATCAAGTTGTATCTCCTCTACCTCTGGGCAGTCTCCCAGGTAGTTCTGGGTACGGACCAGCCCATCTTTGAAGAACAGCCTATCTATCAAGCCGTTCTAGGAACCGGAGACGGCATCGGGGAATGTTCGGACGACCTTCTCATAACAACATCTCTATTCACTGTGCAGGGCGCTGTATCACCGGAAACAGACGATGTACGTCAGTTTCTTGGTATACCATTTGCAGAAGCTCCTCTCGGCGACTTACGTTTCAGGCCGCCTGTTACCAAGAAGGCCACCGATGATATTATAGATGCGACAAAGTACGGTCCATGTTGTTATCAGCATAACCCGGTGACCTCAGTCTACTTCTCGGATAACCTGTCCGGTTTTCAGATTTTGAAAGATCAGATCCAGTCTGAAGATTGTTTGACGTTGGACATATGGGCACCTCGCCAAAAGTGTGCAAATGAGAGTTCTGGGACCATTCATGTCGGCAGAGCTGCCGTTATGATCTGGATACACGGAGGTGCATTGATGAATGGTGATAGTTCAGCTCCGTACACGCGTGGAACAAGGCTTGTGCAAAATCACGAAGACATCATCGTCGTATCTATAAAGTACGTTATTTTGTCTTTGCAATCGTTCAACAAGGCTGACATTACAACACTCGCCATAGCTACCGTGTAAACATATTCGGCTTCCCTCGTGCCGAGGCTCTTAATGGCCATAATCTTAATCCAGGCTTTCTCGATGTCCGAAAAGGTGTCGAATGGGTATATCAGAACATACATGCCTTCGGAGGTAACCCTAATCAAATGATTCTATTTGGTGATTCTGCAGGCAGCAGCTGCGTGGATAAATATATCTACGCATGGCCTCATGATCCCTTGGTGAAGGGTTTCATCATGCAGTCTGGCCAAGGCGAAATATCAGGGGACCCGAACGACCACTCCAATTTTACCTATATTGCGGACAAGCTTGGATGTAGCGGTGACAAGGACGAAATGTTCCGTTGCATGCAGCAGGCAAATGCAGACGACATCATCCAGATACTAAATACTTACAACGCCACGGCCAACGGAGGAAAGGTTCTCAATTTCCAGCCTCAAGCAGACAACGAGACGAGCTTTTCCAACTACACCGATTTACAGGCTCGCGGACTTTACTCTTATCTTCCTCAGATCATCGGAAATTGTGACAATGAATTTGCATCGTTATATCAGCCTTTCACAGGGGAGGCTCCCGATCAAGAGGTACTGGACAGGCTATCTGATGGCATGTTCATTTGCCCTGCGGCGAAAGCTGCTAAGTAAGCAAACTCCCAAGACTGAAACAGCGGATCATATACATTCACTGTGATATCCGTATTTGACTTGACAGGCTTACCATGCTGAATTACATTTAGGGCTCGACGAGATACACAGACACCAATCTGGAGATATCGCTATTTTGGGGAGTTTCCAAACCAAAATTTCCTTCCATGGCTTCACGCCTACCACGGAAGTATGTTCCCGGTCTTCATCGCTTTTTTTTCCCATTCTTGCTACTATTCTCTATATCAAGTCTTAACTATGCCTTTAGGTGACGTTCCAATGGTATTTGGTACCACGGACGGCAATGGCCCCGATACACCTGAGCAGATAGCTCTCAGCACGTACTTGCAATCAGTCTGGGTAGCATTTACAAAAGATCCCCAACATGCCTTGACCGAAAAGTTTGATTGGCCACTGTATCGTGAAGAAGAAGAAACTTTGATCCGCTTAGGACGGGGTGAGCGATCTGAGCCTGACTTTGTAAAGGGAAATACGTATGATGGGGCTTGCAGCCGGATCACTGCTCCTTTGCAGTATTCCTAACTCATATATCAGTAAAGGTGCGGTTGGTAGATGCTGGTGACGAACAGATTTAATGTTTGGCAAGATTAAAGCTTCAAGTATAGCATGATCAGCCGAGCCCCAGGACTGGCGATGAGTTTAAGAGGCCTTTGAAAGAGCAGGGCTCCTGGGCTCGTAGCTGAATCCCATGCATACAGGCCAAATGGGACCCACTCGGGAGCTCGCTACCACTGCATCCATGCATCAGTAAGGCATCAGACTTATATCACGATCGGGAAAGAAATCCAGCTTGGCGAGTCCAGGCGAAGTATGCAATGCCCCATGAAGAAGCCAGAGCTCAGGTCAGCAAGCCGCTCCACGCGCAATCAAGTTGTAAAGTAACTGGAACTATATTTAATAAGACATCTCTTGACCTGTAGTGCTAGCTTTGGTCTGCAGTCATTAGCATTTCAGAAAGAAAACGCATGTGGCCGCTCAGGGGTACACGTGTTGTATCATGTGACCCTGCTGCCTAGCGTGTGCTGTGCCTAACGCGCGACATGATACGGGCAATCGATGGGCGTGAGGTGAATGTGGGAGATCTCGTAATTCTTCATTTCACGCCCTATTCACCTTTTTCCTTTTCAAGCGAAGGAGCGGATAGTGGTGACGACAGAAGCAGCGCTGTCCGTCCGCCCGTTTGGTTGTACAGATCACATCTGCCGGCATACACTGGAGACGCCGTTCTCACGGACGCGGGGCGCGTCGCTGCATGCCGTAGACGCTCGGTACTCCATGCACCGTCAACTACCTGAGAAGTCTTTTACTAGACAAGCCCCGGAGACAACGGAGACTTTTGCGCCGGTGGCGAATCTCTTGAAGCATTATTATTACAACGTCTTTTAACCGCAAGCACGGCGTAGTCAGTGGGAACATAGCGCAGGCGTCTCCAGTGCCATCAGAACTCAGCAGGGTGCCACCAAGTTGCAATAGGAGCTTGAACGTGTAAGTGGGTTGAAGCTTATGCCTCCACATGGCCCTTGTTGGATCGTGCTACCGTGACGCTGGAGATCAGAAACGAGCGCACTGCAGCAGGTGACAAGCACGGCATTCGTGCAACAGGCTCGTCTCACTCTTAGTCTGGGGTACCTACAAGCGAGTAACAATCATCAATCTGGTGCTTCGGCTCTACGCGGCTTTCAACCCCAGCTAGACAGGAACTCTGCTCACGCAAGTGTCAAAATACTGCAACCAAACGCCCTTCCGGCCCCTTCGACTCTAGTTGCGATGGTGGGATCATCTCATCCAACATGGCACCCGCTGCCGGTGTCTCATAAGGGCATACCATCACTTCTTGTTTCGACGTCATTCACTCCTACACCTGCATCGTATACCGTGCATATCACTGACCTGGCTAATATATGGGTCGAAGACTTGGACCGTCGAGGCATCATTCGACGATCCCTAGATGAGAACACGACGATTGACCCAAGTGAGGATGCGGACAACATGCGTGCCTTTTTGGACAAGCTTCAAGCCGCATTTCAGCAGGATCATGACGATCATGACAGCACTTCACTCAGTTTATCCATTTCGGACAAGGAGGACGCTGGTCTCTTGATACGGATTACGTGCATTCTGCCCGGCAACTTGAAACCGTTGAAATGGCCTCTGCACCTGAAAAGGTGCCTTCCTTCAAGCGTCGCCACAGAGCTCGTGTTACCTCTTATCCAGGCGCAGCAGACCAGGGCACGGGAAGTGGATGCATTGAAGGATGCGCTGCGAGACAAGGACACAGTCATTACGAAGCTTGTTGATAAGCTCGAGGCTTCAGGCACTGGACTGGAGCATGTTTTCAATAGCCTGTCTGGACGGCGGAAGGTCACAAGATCTCTGGCTGAGGATCGCGTGAAAGGACTAGCCCCATTCAAAGAGACCGATTTCAGAGCTTCATTTGGAAGAGAAGACGCCGAAGCCCGGGATGGAACTCTTACAGACTTGATTCAAACTGTCTTTGGCGGTGCAGGTTTGCGCTACCGCACTGATGTTGACTTCTGCGACTCCCCTCAGCTCAACGATTGGTGGACGAAGCTTGGAACGGGCCCTAAAGACTCTGTTCCCCTTATTGGGAAGAAGAAAGACGTCGCAAAGAAGGCAATCACGCCGCCACCACCATCGAAGCCAGTAGATGATGACGACGAGTTCCAGGTCCAGTCAACGCCCCCACATCTCATGTCTGCCAAAAAGAAAAGTCCTACGCCACGTCCAAATGTGCCTGGGGATGATGACACAACGGATGATGATGATACATCTCAGATACCAGACAGCAACCCACCGCCTAGAACATCTCAAGCTGCGCAAGCCCCTTCAAGTAAACCGTCTCGTCTTGGAACCATAAGAGGGAAGCGAAAGCCCGAAACACCCCCTGAGCCTCCCGCTCCATCCAGCCCAGTGACACATGCTCACGGAGACAACGACGATGATGTCACGGCATCTGAGACTGATGATGAGCTCGACGTACCTCCACCTGCTCCGAAGCCTACTGGGCAGGTGAGGAAAGGGGGTTTAGGACGTATCGGCGGTAAACCCAAAGCCGAAACGGCGGCTCCTGTGATATCTGCATCACCACAAGTGGAGGATAGCACTCAGCCCTTGAAGCCAACGAAAGGGAAGCTCGGGCATATTGGAAAGAAAGCTGCCTTGGCTGAAAGACCACAGTCCCATGCCGACAGCGGTGATGATGACCGGGGGCGGCCATCGACTAAGGCAGAAATCGTGGAAGAGAAACCACGGGAAACATCAGAAGAGCGAGCAGATCGGAAGCGCACGGAGCTGCAGAAGGAACTTGAACGTAAAGCTGCTGCTGGGCCGGCAAAGAAGAAAAGGAAGTTTTAGAATTTTCACCTGCAACATGATGTTGGGCCAAGTTAACAGCCAATTTTGACATGTTATCCAACATTAATACATCTATATTACTTATAACGGCTATCTACGCGCCTAGCTCTTAGTTGAATCCCAGCCATGTGGATGTACATGTCACATCGAGCGTTGACTGGTCCATATTCAAGCAGTATGCTTCGTGCGTGCCATTGGGGCTCAGCACGTTGATAGTGCTGGCCGTGATATCGCCACATACGGTGTCGCTGGAGCAAGCAAATGCACCGATTTGCGGTTGGTACTTGGTGCTGGTCTTACCAGTGAAGTCTTTGAACACAATGTTGCTGATGGTCAGTGGTGACGGATACTCTTGGCAGAGTGTAAGGTTCTTCTGGCCGTAGCACTGGGTGATCTCAATGGCATAGTCCACGTTGTCGATGACCATGCCGTCATATGTGATGTTGTTGACACGCCCGGAGCCTCCTCCGCCCTGTAGGTCGCCAGACATGGCCGAAGGTGTGTTGGGCCACACCTTGATGCGTGCTCCGTCCGTGGCATTGTGCATGCTAATGTTGGCAACGTACACATCCTCAACAATGTCGAACTCCCCAACGTACTGGCCTAGCGAACCGACGGAGATGCCGTGCGAGCCGTTGCAAAACAGCGACTGGACCAGGATGTCGGTGCTGTTGGGCTTGAAGGAGACACAGTCTGAGCAAGTGTTAGTAGGCTGCTACCTTATATCTAAGCGAGCTATAGCTCGGCCATGTGGGTCGTCCATGCGACTTGACGGATTTGCTACGGCTAGGAGGGACGACTCACCATCGCCATTGTTGATAACGCTGTTCATAATGGTGACATCTTTACTGCGGTACGTGTCCCAGCCGTCGGTGTTCTTCGCGAGGTTCTTGCTCGTACTTCCACCGGCTATGTCTATGTTGTTGAACACAACATTGGTTGCATTGGCGACGAAGTGATAGTACTGTGGGCTATAACGCAGCACCAGATCTGATAGGATACTGTCACGTAGTCCATCGATGCCGACGAGCACAGGCCTAAGCGTGTAAATGTCTGCCGCATACGTGTCGTACCACAGCTGTCCATTACCGTCGAGTGTGCCACCTAATTGCGTTAGCTTCTCATGGTCATAAGGAGGTAGCTGTCAATGGTGGGCGACTCAAAAGTCTACGGCGTGACACGAAAGATGATGGTGCAAGGGAGTGTGCCGGCAAAGGAGAATAGGGATTTTACGGGTGCCGGGTTTCGCACAACTTGCACACGAGGGAAGAAATTACGGCTTGACTTCAGGGCAAAGTAGGACATATGCTACCACAACCACAAGGAAGAGGAGATATCGCCGACTACACAAAGCGGCACGCTCATCGCATGTAACAAGAGTCGCTCAAGGCAGGTGCCTACGGCCGAGACCGATTTCAGGGGTATCGGAGATGATCGTGATGCAAGAACTCACCTCCATAGATGAACACGTCCTCTCCACCGAGCTTGAAGAACGTAGTGACGTTCTGGAAGATGAACCTGAACGAGTTGGCCTGCCAGTAGTCTGTATCATTGGTGAACAGGATGCGGCCCTGAATGTCTGTGTACAGCAATGATTAGCGGTTGGTCTTGTCAATGGCCAGCCCTTTGCCGTGTCAGCCATGTGCCTGGCCGAAGCATGGATGCATGTGGTTGGCGTCATACCAATGTCAATATGCTTTAGGAACGTCCAGTCCATCGCTGTACCGATGATGTAGGTTTCATCTTTGCTGAACACTACATGGCCTCCATCATTGCACTCATGGAAGGCGAATAGAATGTAAGGAGAGTCGTCTGTAACCCCATCGCCATGTGTTTCCACGAAGCACCATTTCGTCCTCTTTGGAGGGTCAGGAATGGGCACTCTAGGGTTGTAAGGAGACGGCGTAATGTGTGGTCGTCGTGAGACACAGCCTGCGGCGACTGCGACTGTGGCCAAAGCCAGATTGACGAGGATTGCCAATGACTTCATTGTCGATGTTTCCAACTTGCCGAGTATGAAGGTCGGAAGATAGCAATTTGACTTCCTCTGTTGCTTGGTGTTGACGACGCGGACAGCTCAGTCAATGCAGCACCAATGACAGGAATCGCGAGCATCAAGCTGGAGCGCGCTGACGACCCCATGGCAGCAGCTACGTCTATTTATCCAAAGCTGTATGTTATCTCTCCCCAGCTCTTCATCGCGCGTGGGGATTGAATTTCTCCGCATTTCTCCACTCGCGAACTGAAGGAGTGCGTGTCGTGGAAACCATCTTGGGAGCGAGGAGCCGGGAAGCCGCTTTAGATCACAACTAAGTCCCAAACCATTGGAAGTCCTAGGGCCGATTGATCCGAGCATTTAAGCTTCGTGCCATTGCTTCAGCGCTCTAAGCCAATCTCTTGGCTCCATGCGGCTCTGATTCGTGGCAACAGTTCAATCTCTTGACCCAGGATGACAGTTCTAGAGCGACCAGCTACCTCATCATCCCCGGGAATTAGCTGGGGTTTTGCTCTCATAGCGAGGTCTAAAATGAGTCTAGCACCATCATCTGGGGGTTGACATGCGGGGAGACACTATTAATTGGTGGAATCGACCCCTGAATTTCTTCCGGGCCGTTGCCCATCCCCACCAAGAGCTTCGAGCTTCAATACTAGCTCCAATTGTGCCCGCATTTCTCCAACTTCGGTTGAGGATGATGACCAGTAGTGGCCTCGAGGGTACGCACTTGAGCTCGACCTCTTTGAAGTTACCGGTATGGAACCAGCTCTGAGTCGTGATAGCATTTCTGTGCTTCCTTACCTTACGCAGAATGGCTAAGGTCATTTCATCTTTGTTACCATTCAAATCATGAAATCCCCGGTGCGATCCATGTCAACCCGGTACATGTGCTTGAGTTGTGAGGATCCAGATTACGATGACACCAGTTGTGGCTCGTTTCTACGTCAACCTTATGCATTGAGTATCGTTTGAATGACTACCCCAATCCCCAGGCTTCTAGCGTAGCATTACTAGATTTTGGAATCGAGGAGATCTTCCAAGATCACGCGGACTACTTGGCGATGGCGTCTATCGCGTCTACTCGCCTCATCCAGTAGCATTTCAGCCATCACAACCCTCTCTCCCTCCGGAGAATCGTGCATATTGTCAAGCAGCTCTTTGTAGCAACTTCTGCCGAGCGAAGAACACCGGCTCTCGGTCGACCAGACTTACAAACAAGTTTTTGTTTGACAATTCTTCGAACTGCAGCACTGCTAAGGCTAGCTAGAAAAGGACCATACCATCTCCTCTCGGCGTAGACCCCAACAACGCAACATGCATACTATTGAAGCGTCTTGCTGGAAACGCTCTGCTAGTGATCAGTCATACGCATTAACTTGATAATGGGCTGTCAGAAACCAGATCGCCACTCAGGCTCGGGTTTTTCGAGCGGGACGCCACAGGAAATGGGCGATGGGCAATATCAGCTGAAGGCATGCGTGGTACTACTGTAGTGGGGAATTGACAACGTTTGGTATCTTCAATGGGCGATGTACAGGCTTAGCCTACACTCGCCGCTTCTGGAAGAAAACTTCGGCCTTTGCTGAGGGTATCAGACAGAGTGTTCCCAGCCCCCTCACAACAAATCTAGACTATTTGACATGTGCCGGCGCAAGACCTCCTCAAATGCAAAAGTGTGCCAATGCAGATCGGCTTCAACAGGGGTGGTATGCTATACACAACAAGCGTCTCGCCCGCAATATCACAGGTCACCGTCACCTGCAATCTCGCCATTTGGGCCTCTCAAACTGGCCCAGTCCTCATCATTGGCCAATCGGCTAGGGTTCAGCTTCCCGGGTCCGGGCCGGGCTTGTCACATTGTGAAAGCGGTTCTCGCCGGAACATTTGCCATTCGTGCTCACTCTGGGCACACTCACTGATTGCAGCAACTGCGATCGTAAACTCAATCATGCGCAATACTAGCCGTGGTACTGTAATGAAGGATATACGAGTGAACGTATGATTACTGTTGGAACAAGAGCGCAATTAATGGAAATGGGTCCCACGAACCGGGTTCTGATATCTTGCATGAAATAAAATGGAAGGATATATCTAGATAAGCTTCCTGCGTGAACTAGGCGCAACTCCACGTACCCGGTCAGAAGACAGTGAGTGAAGCCTGCTAGTTTGTGACTGGTTTGAGAATGCTTCAGATGGCTTGCATGAGGTAGCAGTATGGTAAATGGCTGGTTGGATTGGGCTTGAGCAGTGCTTCATCCGGTCACACAAGAGTCCTTTTGTTGGTTGTCTGAGATTGGCGAATCTTCCACACCCCGTGGGGGCTTCTCTTTCCAGTTCCGTGCTACTGCATGCAGATTAGTGAACCCCAGCCACGTCTAACGAATTGAGGATTTGCAAGCTGAAGATGGACACGATCGAGTCTAGACGTGCGCCTCTCGTCCCTTCCGTTCACGGTGATGCGATAGGAAGGGGCTGCCGTTGTACATTAGCGGTCTCTTTCCCGCTTGCCCCGGGTTCGTACGACATCATTAGTACACTTATTCATCTTTATATTACATGTTTCAAGCCTCCAGATCTGCAATGGCAAAGCCCCTTCGCTGTTGATAGGTGGCACTAAAGAAATCCGACAGCTGCCAAAACTGCAGCCATCACCAGGAGCCTGTCCACGTTTCAACAGGTTATCCGGACCGCTACATGGCTTCGAGGGATGCAGAATCGGCAAGCGTGTGTTCGAAGGGCGATCTACAGATCGGCGCAAAATGGCGTAAACCAATCATGACACGTGGCCGTGGTCTCACGGAGAGATGGCAGTATTGTGTACCATGGGGAGGCACATTGTTGCGAAGCACAATGCCCTTGTCAATGCTACTCGTCACTTCGATATTCTCACCCCTCCTTGCCTTCTAGTTGGTTTCAATGAACAACACAGGTGGCGTGAGCCGTTGCGCTACGATACTTTCAACGACGATGCTAATCTCTGACCGGTTGAACAAGGCTCTGTGTTGCTTCGGGCAAACGCAGCGCCGATTCTGAAATAGCCACGATCACTCAGTGTGTACCAATGTATTTGAAAACGACTGGATACTTGTCTACCAGTCATGAACCTTTCATTGAACCCTCCTATGCGCCGGGATATCATGTGCTCGACTTAGACGGCAGCTAAAAAGTGACAGGTCACACAACAGCCATGGCTTCCAACTTGGTTCCTACCATGTCGTCTTGTTCGCATGTCTCACTCGACGCCTTGGCAGTGAGATGGCCTTTGGTTGTGTGCGAAAACCCCTGTGAGGAGCTTGATATATCACCAACGAGCGATTACAGCTTAGCATAGAACCTGATCTCCACATCTGCTTTGAATTGGAGAATGCAGGAGGTCGCAAACGGGATCATGTTTTAGAACTTTGGGACCTGGATTCATGGCGATGGTCTGGCAAATATCGTCACAGTAGTTGAAGGCAATCATTCATACCAAATAATATATTTTTACACCTGCTTAATCAGGCATTAGTAGTAGTTGGAGTCTATCAAGGACGAAGTCTCAGCATGATCGCGCCTCACAACCCAGACCATTTCCCTCATCCTTATTAGCCTATTGTTCTATGTCCTATGCCGCAGCCCACACGGTGCTTCCAGACGTCCTTGCACGAGCAGCTGTCTACTCTTGGCTTGTAGACCATAAGAGGGATGAGAGGACTGGTAATGCTAGATGCTCAGGAACGAATCAGGGAGTCGTGATGATTGTGGCGCGAGGCATCAGCGCGCCACCAACATGAAAGGGGGGGCCGATGACCAACAAACCAATAGAAGAAAAGAAAGGCGTGTCTGGTAAGAAATAGCCGTCATGAAAATCAATAAAAATACCAGATGCTATGTTAACCCGCTCGCTAAAATTCGACAATGCTTGGATGATAACTTAGACTTGCCATTCTCCGAGTTTGGACAAGGTTATGCAGATGGTGGTAGAAACCGTGAAAGCAGACAAAAACCTGATAGGAGCAGGAGGTGGTAGCGTCCTGGTCTCTCCCGATAAAGGTAACTTTCCGCACTCCTGTCACTTGACAAGTGCGCATGTAATGTCGAAATAGAGAAGACCAAACTCCCACCAGCCCCAAATCCTTTAAAACCAAGACTGCTGGTAGACACGAGACATGTCGGTTCGGGATGCCCGATACTGTTCATTAGATACATTCATTCGTAAGTTTCAAGCCACGTTTGGCAAGCTGCGCCGGTCAAGATGCCTGTAGCGGCCTTAATGGTCGTTACCCTTGAGGTTGAGGATCTTCAAGCCATCTCTATCATACCCCGCCGAAGGCTGCATCAAGCATGGCCATGTCATTCGCTCAAGCTACGCCATAGCTAATCCGACTCTCTTAAGGCCATTGGCGTAGAAGATGCCTAGGAAAGCAGACGTGCGAGAGTAGAAAAAGAGACCGGTAGCCATCTCAAACAGACAGATTGGCTCAAACCCACATGCAGGCGGAGGCTCTAAGCAAGCAAGTCGAAGCCGGGAAGAGAGATCCGTGCGCAAGCTGAATGTAGGTGTGTGCTGGTGTGCATGCCCCTCGACACCCTCCCACGCACGATCTGCAAGACGAGGGGACCAACAACCGGGTTGTCGTAACCTTGGCACCCAACGTCAATAAAAACCTTTTCGATTGTCGAGGAAGATCGCTGACAATCGATCTCGACCATTGTAGTCTTGAAGGTAAGGAGCCATCTGCTTGCCGTTCGCCTGGAGACGAGGCTTACTATCGCCCTCTCAAGGGTGCTTGATAAAAGCCAGATGCCATATTGAGCATTCGAGGCAGCAGAAAACGCCACATCATGCCACAGCCTCCATGTATGCTTTCTTTTTTTGTTTTTTTCCCCTTCTCCATTTCCCTGTCGTTCTCGTGTCATTTTCCTTTCTCAGCGCTGCTGAGTCGCCTATCCTTGCTGCTCCTGGGTAGACCTCCGCATGGCGTTTTGCAACACACTTCTTTCCAGCCCTGGTCCATGCTGGCGCAGACAAACGGTGCGTCGTTGAGGCTGTTAGAAAACGATGGCAGCGGCACATGGATCCCGGACTGAGATTCAACTCCTCTCGTTAACTCGTACGAGCGTGGACAACTCCCCTAATTCATCAAGACGTACGTGCACATCTCTCAACCCCAGTGCAGAGCGAGGCAGAGCGGCGTAAAAGCTTTGAAACCAGACTTGTCACCATGTATTGGTGGGCAGTGGTGGCTTTCTGGACCAATCTCCTTGACCGTTTTCAGCGCCCGTGGCGTTCTGGGCGTAACGTTGGTTCGAAACACCTAATGGCTCTGCGCGGCTTCTGCAGGTGGACACCTAGAAGTTGATTTCACTACTTCCCATATCCGAGTTGGTCCAGGCGCAGGTGGAGTTGGGGTACTCGGACAGCAGATGAAGACTCTCTGGGACCTCATCCGGGTCTATGAAGAGAGGGGGGATCCTGCTGGTTGACGAGGGTGAACCAGGGTACATACCGGTCACATCGTCGTATGTGTAAGCTGAATGCACCAGACCATGCCGGGGTGGCTCGTATGCGTAGCTGGTTGCGCTGCCATGTAGAACCAACAGATCTTCAGCCTCCGGGGTAATGGGCTCGTCCTCACTCTTCACAGTCGGCGGATTGCGGATTGCGCGCCCATCCAGGCCACTGAAGGCAATGTGCTCAAGGCTTCTGTGCGCGGTGTCTCCGGCCGCGGCGCTGAGATTTGTGTACCTATTCTGGTCCAACGATACGGGGAATGTCCCAAATGCGCCACCGCCTTCGATTAGATTGACATCCAACCCGGCAGGGACAGATGTTGAGGACCGTTGGGCTTCTTGCATCATCTGTCTCCTACGATGTGACTCCTTTGTGCGGCTTGCGACCACGCCTCCCTGACGTCCTGCCGATCGCCGGGCACTATTGGCAAGAGAGGTCTGTCTTCCCGGCCCGACTCGTCGTGATGAATTCCCTTTGCGATATCGCGTCGTGCTCTGCACCCCACTGTCGACGGCCCAGTCTGTCAGGAACCATTCACTCGATTTCTTACTATCCCCTGATGCGGGAGCATGGACTGCTTGCTCGCCTTCCATGCTTCCGTCAAACTTCTTATCTTGCTTCTGAAAAGCCTGCTCAATGTCAGCTAGGTAAATTGGCGTTGTTAGTAGACCTGCCGCCGGGATATTTGACAGCAAGCCTCCTCTTCAGTCCGCACCAGCGCACAAAGGAAGCCACCTACCCGGTTCATGCTGAGATTATGCCTGATGCTATTTTGCCAACCTTTGCCTGGGCTCTTTGCTTTGTCCGTATTCTCGCGAAACCATTGGTATATTTCTTGCAAAGTCATGGCGTGGCGCGGATGGCTCATGAATGCCTTGTAGATCAACTGGGCGTACGGCTCCGGTTCCTTGCTTCCAGCTCTGGCAGGCTCAGATGCTGCGGCTGGGCATGCGTTATCAGGATTGATATCCTGGTCGTCCCCATATTCAGATAGTGGAGTTGAGTTGTCTCTGCTCAATGGATTATCGTCGGGTATCAGGCTTGTGCTTCCAGGCGAGAGCGACAGAGCAGACGGAAGGCCATCGCACAATGGAGGCATGTAGTTCGGATGGCTCGTAGAAGATCTATATCCACTGTCGTGAAGACCGAGTGCTTGAGAGTCCACCATGGCGCTGGCTGGAGGAAAGCGAAGATCCTCGAGCGCAACGCTCAAGGGCCGCCTGTAGTGTTTATATTCTTGCGCTAGTTCCGGTGATTGCATCCAGGGAGTCCCTTGAAAACTCTCTGCTGGAGACCAAATTTGTCGCGAGGCGTATTGGGTCGTGCCGCTGTTAAGAACAGGACTTGATGCGCATGGCCTTGAAGATGCTCGTGAGGAGCAGCTCTCGAAGTCGTCCGGAACGTCTGTAGAGACCGCCCAGATGGATGCTCGCTGATGCGGAGACGAAAATGATTGAAATGATTCAGAAGGATGATGAGTAGACATATGGTTTGCATTTTGCAACATCAACCCGCGTTGTGAGTGATGACGACTGTGTGTGCCATCGGCTGTTTCGCGTATCGACTGCTGCAGAAAAAAAGGCTGAAACAGGTCTTCATGGTTCTCATATCCAGTCACAAGAGGGGCTCCCTGAGTGCCATCCGGAAAACAACCAGGGTTTGATGACATGATAGCAGGTAATCCATCTGGATAGTCTGACTCCATTGCTAGGAGCTAGATACCCTATGACAAGGAGATAGCTTGTGTCTAATCAGCGCAACGATATTTGTCTGGGTTATGAATTACTTGATGCTAGGACTATGGGCACGAGTAGCAAAGTGTGGGTAAGGAGAAGGGGCAGATAGCGGGCTATGCAACGATGGGTGAATTTGAAGATGATATGATCAGGCTGTTCTAAGCAGGCGAAAGAGCAAAGATGATGTTAATGATGACTGAGGAATATTCGCGATGTAAGGTATCAAATTCTCATGTTGGTTCATTAAGAAGGGGGATTGCAATAGACTATTATGCATGAGTTGGGCCATTTAGAATACCGAAAGGGAGCATTGCCATTAGCCTGGGCCAGACCTCTGATATGTTTGCCGACTTCAAACCCTTGGAAGTATAGGAGCTTCAATTGGGAGTGGCGCGCCTAGCAAACCCCAGCTTCCGAAGGGAAGAGACAAGGGAGACGAGTGAGGTGTGTATCTAGACCGGACGGGGCAGGGTGGCCATAAGCAACTGTGAAGCCAAGTAGTACACAAGCAATGAGCTTGCTGGCAGGCCGGCTTGGCCAGCTCTGTCCAATATGTGCCGACTGAGCAGCGGGCGTACTTGAGTACCCGACCTCCTCCGTCATGAAGTAAGTCGCATACGTGTGTGTGAGTGTGGTATGTGCCTACCGTGCTTGTGTAAGGCCGGCGGTGATGTAACTAAAAGTGGGCATGCAAACGGGGCCTTGTGGCCCTCCTCGCAGTGCTTGCTGTGGTATGAGCTGCACTGCAAAAGGACTTGTCATTTTGGACGGTACGGGGCTGTTCATATGAGAGATCTGTGTCTGGAGACAGGGGTTCTAAGGCCGTCACATTCAACGTGGTCTATGGAGCTTCCCAGATACTACTCGCGTCTAAGGAGCAAATAGAAGATTCAAATCTGAGTCATGGGCTCCGGTACAGTGCCATAAGGGGAGCACGTGGAGATCAACACCAGTGTACACCTTCGGCGTACAGTGTCCCGGATTGACTTGGGCAAAGCCCTATCAAGGCCCTACGGCCCCCGGGTACAGCTTTGTCCTCTTGTTCCCGGAATGGACAAGGTTAACGTGCTAAATGCAAGTCATCGCTTGTCATAAGTAGTTGAGCTAAGAGCAAATGACGAAGACAAGGGCCCGCGCAAGGTGAAAACGGGCAGAAGAGGCTGGCAGAGAGGCTCCATTCGGAAAGATGCATTGAGAGCTTCGCCAATGTACCCAATCAGATTGCTCACTCTCAGATGCTGGAGAGCAATAGGTCAAGACATCCTGGACAACAATGGAGTCTGCAGAAAACCGCCTCGGAAGGTTACTTCGGGCTGCCATCTTCTGTGCAAGGTCTTGTGCGTCTAGAACAACGGTAGAAACGAAGCGTACCCTCACAACTGTCGAGTCTCCAATTCCCCAAAGGCAACCAGCAGTGGCCCTCCCGACTTTACCCCTCGCACTCCGGACGTGTGCTCATCATGGCTGCCTTCTCACCGCGTCTTTGCTGCATATTGACATGCACTAACGGTCAAGAAGAGCATATTCACTCAAATTCGTTGTCATGGCTTGGCGGTGAATGAGAACATGATATATTAGACCTGCAGGCGGCGGCGACTGACTGCTGTCTACCGGTCCGTTGCATTGTTCACCAGATAGCCGATCAGGAAGCTGCCCCAAGATCCTACCCAAGGAAAAACCACGGTAGCCAGTGACTGACCTCAGCGTGCACTCTGGAGAAGCGAAAAATGTATCCAGTACTCAAGATGTACCACGATTGCGTGGCAGTGCAACATGCAGTTGCCAGGGTCCGCTCAAATCTACACCGATGAAGACAAAGCTGCAGCTTGCTACCATCGTAGATTTTGGGGTTTGTCTGCCTTATACCCATGCCACTAGTCCTCCAGTCGGCTCATGCGCCCTACATCCCGCGGGCTTCAGCAACGACAGCCGCATAATTTGCGCTCCCGGTACTGCTCAACCCGGTTGGCGGTGCCCGTACACACCTGTAGGGACATCCATGTATTGCAGATGACCAATAATCGCCTCCCAGAAATGCATCCTTCACTTTCTGTAATATATCTAAACGTGACGAGTCAGTATTGTCGCTACTCGGAATCTTAGGCACAGGACGGCATACCTTTTTGAATTGGAAGTGCAGCTGCAAAATACCCTGCATCAAGTGACAGGTTAGTATCGACAGGGACAGCAATATGCAAACATAGTGGGAGGACTGCTTTGGACGACCTACCTTATCGAAGCTGCTTTTGAAACCTCGATCCTTCTTGGCGCTGTAATCCCATTCACGATCAACGACGCGGAAGGCAATGTCCTCATACGGCGGACCGGCAATGAATCGTATTAAGCAGGTATCTTCTTCCCCAGCCGGGGCAAATGACTCCCCTCTTCGTCGTCCGTGCTCACGGATAATCTTGAATGTCGGCGCTTTGGTCTTGTCAATGAGATCCGGGTAGAATATGTTGAACTTGTAGCCCTGAACCACTTTGGGTGGCGGGTTGTCGTGATCGTAATGTGTCTGATTGTACTTGTTCCACTCATAACCCATCTGAACGCGGTTGAAATATCGCGGCTTTCGCGGTCGGTATTTATCAGCCCACTGTGGCTTCGTCGCACTGGGTACTGCCTCCTCGGCGTTGAAGATCTCTTCGTTTTCACTGATTCCACGGGCTACCTCCCTCTCGTAAAGCGCCTTCGTCGCTTGCGAAAAGTCCTCATTGCCAGTCGCCGCAAAGCGAGCTGTTCCAGGTGGGGCACTTGGACGTTGAATGCCATTATCTGGCTTGGAAGCAGTAAACGAAGTGTCGGCCGACCTCTCCGTCCCGGCACCGGATGGCGTCATTTCAAAAGCCTTGGGTTTCTCCGGCCCTTGTGCCTGCAGCATTCTTCTACGGCTCTCCTTGATCGCATCGTAGACAATCATGAGCTTCGCCTTTGCTTTCCAAACTAACAAACTCTTCAAAAGCTGCTCCCAGTAGTCCGTGTCGATCGGTTCGTTCGACTGCAGTTTGGTCTTGATCTGCTTTTCCAAAGCCTCTAATTGCTCGTATGACTTTGGCGCCAGGATTTTGTCCACGTCGGAGGAAACAGAGCTGACAGCTCGCTCTTCCGGGCCCTGAGGCTTCAACTTCTGGCGGCGATCATTGCATAGCGCCAGCAGTGACTTCCAGTAATCGCGATTCCTCTCATTCGTCTCTAGTGTGTAATACGAGCTGATATCGGTGTCCAACTCCTTCAGTTCCTGCTCGTTCAGACTTTCAAGGACTTTGTCTGGTGGTGGCACATCAATGTCAACATCGGCATCGTCATCGTCGAATACGTCTCGGTCGGTGTCGATGAAGCGAAGGTTGAAGGCTAGGTAGTCAATAGCTTTGGCTCGGCCTTCTCGAACCCGGATATCGGCCTTCTTCTTTGACTGCTTGAGCACAAACTTGTCTTCATCTGCAACAAAACGCCGCGACTGCTCGTCTTGGCTCAAGTAGTTACTGGTGTTCTGAGGTGGCTTCGTTGGCGGGGCGCGTGCCGGCTTCGAGACTCGATTGTTGGGATCTCTTCTGGGAGATGTGATGTCTCGCTGCCTTGGAGACTTCCACCCCGCAATCATTGCCTGCCGACCAGGATCCATCTTGACTGAAGCAGTGTTCAGTGTCGTGCTGACGTTTTGAGGTTCGTGGTGGAAATCAGTCATGGTTGCCAATGATGTTTTTGACGCCAAAAATTGAGGTGAGTGGCCAATCACGTGCGCCCATCTACCAAGTTCACCGTCGATACTTTGGCGAGGTCAAAGGGGCTCGCCATCCCTCTTGGCAGAGTACAAGTGCCCCTAAAGCATCTGGTTCTTGACAATACTTCGGCAGTAGCCATTCAGTACAAAGTCAGGTCATCTTATTGGGTACAGTTACTTGGGTTACTAAATTAACGTTCAGAAGGTCTCTGACATATTTGCTCCTGCCATGCGAACATTTATCCACATAGACACAGATCCTTTCTTGGAAATGAGCACATAATCGAGGTATACACCGCCATTGTGTAGTACATGACATCCATCATGTAGCGACTGGGATGAACAACAAACGTTGACGGAAACCATGAAAGACATTGAGAATGAAGATGCCGGCTAATGTCCGTTTGACACTGTGTTTCCCTGGTATGGGTAGGCCTTTTTGTAGCAGTCAACGCCCACCACATCTTACATAAGATCTCGAAGACATCAAGGCAAAGCAGTAGTTATTCGACGGGCTAGGGTCTTCTACTGCGCCATGTGCTTTCATGACATACTCCATTGATTTCTAGAACGCATTTGCCAAAGCTTAAAGCTTGAAGGACCGACCGGACGAACAGCCACTGAGTACTGAAAGCTGGGCTGTACAGCTTTCACAGGAGTATCAGTACCCACGAGATCTTTGTTGAGCTTGATTGCACGATCGAGGAAACCCCATTCCTCAGTAGGCTCAATAAAGAAGTAAGCAGCATGTAATTTCAGGAAAACTTCCTGTTCCGCATCGGCGGATGGCCATGAGCGTGGGCTGAAGCGTCGAAATGTCAAATTGACAGCTCCATTGCCTCGGTCATAGTGTGCTGTAATTCTGTTCTTGCCTTGATGTGTTGTGACGGTACCTGAACCCTTCGTCTTCCTCGTCTGTTTGTGATTCTTTTGTCTTGCAATAGTCTGTTCGGTGGTCAGGGGCGAGAGGGGCTACATTCAATTATCAATATCAGGAATTCAAGGGCTGGTGAAATTTGGGGAATGGGCTCACTTTGCTAGATGCCTTGCTCTCATGCTTGATCTCGGGCGCTGCAAAAGACGCCAGAGGAGGGATTGAGGATAAGACCAACTCGGCATCACGCTCCGACTTGACTTTGACACGCTTGGTACCTTCTTCCAACATGACGAGGTCGGTGGCCGCCCGCTTGGTTCCCATATTGAGATTGGGCAAATAGGACTTCAACAGGCTGGATGGCAGAATGAGATAGAGGCTTGTGACCACCCCAAACCGACACTAGAAGCCTTAATGAACGTCGGTCACACGGCGCGACGGGCGTGACCGTCAGAAGCTGCAGAACTTGAAATAAAGAGTGACCTGTCGACAACGACAACTGCGGGAACAAGTGGTGACTGACAAATTGTTACTGTAGAATAGCGGCAATAAGGAAGTTGAAAGGATACGAGGTGATGGCTGATTTGCATTGAAATTGAGGGCTGCAGCCTGGAGAGAGATATTTGCCAAAAGGCAAAGAGGATGTAGTTCAAGGTGGATGCGCAAAAATGTGCTCCTCCTATTTCTCTGAGTAGGTATTCGAATGGACTCAGCTAAACACCGCACCTGCCTCGTTGGCTCCAATATAAGATACAGTGGGTATGAACATTTGAACAAGCGGACCTGAGATCAAAATAACAAAATCAAACTGAAGGGACTCATTAGCTTGTGAATACTGCTGCTCACATATCGCTCTCGATTCCCTTCTTGTAAGCCGTAAGAGCCCGCTCTCTGCTCCCCTTGTGCTCAACAATCGGCTCAGGATAGCCCTTCTTCTTCGCCTGTGCGCCCGCCCCTCGTCCATATGGATCGTGGATAGCCTTGCCCTCAATACCTTTCAGTTCCGGGACCCATTTGCGGATATACTCTCCGTCTGCGTCAAACTTCTCGCTTTGCAGTAAAGGGTTGAAGATCCTGAAATACGGCTGCGGGTCGACACCCACAGAAGCCGCAAAACCCCAACCTCCGTTGTTGCTTGCAAAGTCGCCGTCCACTAAATGCTCCATGAAGAATCGTTCGCCCATTCGCCAGTCGATGAGGAGATCTTTTGACAGAAAGGAGGCGACAATCATCCGACAGCGATTGTGCATCCATCCTACATGTGTGAGTTGGCGCATCGCAGCGTCGACAATTGGGAAGCCAGTGCGCCCCTCAGTCCAAGCTTTGAAGTGTTCTTGATCATAAGACCACTCGATATTGGAGTATTCAGGCTTGAAGGGCTTGTTCATGCTACGCAACGTTAGTAAGCTGAGCAAAAGAATGGCCTGGCCAAACGCTAAGCATTCAGGGGCTGCCATAACGTACCACACATATGGCCAATGAACCAACACGTGCTTGTAGAAGTCGCGCCATGCTACTTCTCCGATCCAGGTCTGGATGCCTTCATTCCCGGCATTGAGCTTCTTCGTCTTGTTACGATCTCTCGCTGTTCTGATTGCCATTCGTGCGCTTAACGTGCCACTGGACAGATGGACCGAGATTGACGATGTCCCTACCTCAGCCGGGAAGTTTCGTTTAGCTGCGTACGTACCGACCTTCTCCTCACAGAACATGTCCAGTCTCTTCTGCGCCTCATGCTCGCCAGGTGGCCATAGGGCCTCGTAGCGCATGGCCTCTTCTGCGCTTAGGCTTTTGTTATTCGGGGCGTTCGGTATCTTGCAGCTGAACAGCTTGGCGAACTTCTTCCGCGCCGCGGGTGCGTTCTTAGCTGGGGGTGGCACTACTTCAAGCAACTCAGGATTGTCCTGCAGATGCACGACATAAGACCTGTACCAGGGGCTATAGACGGCGTATGGCTTGCCGGATCCGCTGGTAAGGCTACCTGGCGGCACAACGCAGGTGTCGTGAACAACTTCGAAAGACAAGCCCTTCTCGGCAAGTGTCCTCACCATGTCTGCTTCTCTACGGAGCTCGTCCACCTCATACTCCATATTTGCAAACAAATGGCTCGCACCCCACTCTTGCATCAGGTCGACTATGCGTTTTGGGATCGTTTTCCTCTTCTCAATGGTCTCAACATACAGCGGTATGTCGAGCTTCGCGAGATCGGCTCTCAAGATGTCTAATGTGCGCAGCATGAAGTTGACGCGGGGAGCCGACGTCAGATGCGCCTCGAAGTCCTGGGGGCTGACAATGTATAAAGCAATAAGAGGAACCCCGGCTTCCTTCGCCTTTTCACCTGCCAGAGACAACGCGCGGTTGTCCGCTGTGCGAAGGTCCATTTTGAACCAGTGAACAACCGCATCCTTGACTGCAACCTTCTTCCTCTGGGTTACTGTGTCGGCCATAGCCGAGTTCAGCAGCTCAATAGGTCGCGGTAACTCGTCGCTGTTGTACGCCCGTGCACGAGCGTTGCTCATCTCGTGTGGGTAGAACTTCCGCAGGACAATGCCATTCTCTTCGGACTCTTGGTAGAATGGGTGAGGTTCGCGCAATGGGTCTGAGGACTTGACCTTAGGCTTCTTGCTTGCTCCATTGGTCGCGCCATTTGTCGGCGCTGCGCGCTTCGCTCCCTTCTTGGGCGGCATTGTAGAAAGCTGTAATTGCGAACGTGAAATGGCGATGCTGTTGGTTATCTTGAGTGTATGAGATGCGCACCGGATCGCGGGAGTTCGCCAGCACAAGACATACATAAGTATAGTGAAAGAGAAAAGAGAACTTCCTACCGAAATTGCCTACCTGAAGATTATTTCAGCTGCATGGCGACCTACCTTACATCTATGATGGCATGTACCTGACATGCTTTTGGATTGCTCGATCTTAGCACGCGTCATGATGTTTCTGAATCGATCACTGTTCCGTCCCAGTGGCTTGGTTAGTGTGACCCTGCGGGAGCCTAAGCCATTGGCGCTAACCCAATCCCTGAACCAGCCTGCCAGGCTACCTATCCTGCACAGGGACCTTAGGTGCAGACTGCAAGTGCGATTTATCATTTCTGGCGATTCGGGTGATTGGCAGCAACATGTCAAGATTGCGAGCTGCTCTTCACTCCAGTTAGAGAGCTTAGAATGTGAGCAAACAGTTTGGGCAGTTCTTCGATAATATTGGTAGTCCATTTAGTGATTTGCCCCTCATGGCACAAAGCACTTGCTTTGCCAATGGGTCATGCTTTCATTTTGAAGGCTCGAGGACGCTCATTCAAGCAGATCGACCAGGAGAATGAACGAAGAGAGACAGCACATTATGTGAGACCCGTATCTGTACCATGACGGACGACTTGAGCATCACGGCTTTTTCAAGGCCTGTAATCAATCTACGGCGCGGAGACTATCGAAGTAGCCCCAGAATGCTCGAACATGGGCTGCACCCGGGAGTGCATCCGAGCAGACTTTTCCAGCCGGTAGCACGGGGGATCCAAGGGCAATCATTCGCATATGAATTTGGAGGGACAATCGGCCAAGATTCACGATCACGGATCTCGAGGTCTCGCGGGGTCTCGTCAACGTGGTTGTCGTATGCCTTATTGATGGCAAAGATGCAATTCCGTAGCGTCTAACTCCATGACAATTGGTCGATGTCCGCCTTTCCCAGATGCCCAGAAGACAACCACACACTCCTGACTTTTTCCGTCAACATGACGAGCTGCGGGCCAGAAGTTGGCGGGGCCGCAAGAGTTCACCATCTATCCATCCGTCCGTCCCCAAATCCTTCAGAGGCCGCCGGCTTATCTGACCGGGTTCCAGACGCTCTTGAGGAGGCCATCGCGTTGTGCCAGTCGGTTCAGCGCATCGTCGCTCTCGCCCATCGCTCGGACGAAACCGCAGAGGGCGTAGACGTGGTTCTCGCCCTGGACGGCACGACCGTTCTCGTCGACCTTGGCGATAGAAATCTGGACAGAGGCGTGGTCCTTGGCCTTGATGATGCGGTTGGTAGCGCTGCACTTGCGCGGGACATACCTAAGGAGGGGCAGTCAGTACTTATGATCTTGCACATGTCCTTCGCTGTCGAACTGAGAACGGATCGGGTTGTGAGGCGGGCTTACAAGTCGACGATCTCGCCACGGTCGTTTTCCATGTTTGCGGCTTGTGTAGGGGAGCCTTGATGTGGATGTGAGAGGTGATTGTGTGTGTTTGTCGGAGATGGACTGTCGCAATCGATGAGGCGCTGGGGGATGGGTGCAAAATTTCGAAAGAAATTCGTGTGCGGGAGCTAGACTCAAACGGTACCAAACTCAGGTCACATGAGAGATCATGTGACAGCGCGGAGCTTTCGTGGGGCCGGTAGACCAAGACTGACTCGGAGCCGGCGCTACGGCGGCCCCTCAGGTCCTGACCTTGTGTTGTGTTTGACGCGAGTCGGAGCGCCCACCAGCTCGATGTTAGCGCATTCATCCATGATCCATCCATTCATCGCCAACAATCAACCCCCGACTAACTAAGCCGGGTGGCAATGTCTCAGCATCCTTTCATGTGCCCCATTTCCGTCCAAATCCTCGATCCTGTCGCTCCCAATTGCATTGAAATGCGCGCTGCGCATTCGGCTTCGCGCCTCCGTCTTCTACTCAACGCTTCGCACGATGCCGCCATCCGCCGGTGTCATGCTGTCGTCCCCGGCGCGGCAAACCCTCCATGACCGCCTCATCATGCTCTCCTCCTCGCCTGTTTTCCCATCGCTTGACGATCTCATTGCAAGAAGTCCAAAGAAATCAGCGCTTCGAAGTGGCAGCCGTGCTGCACCAATACCCGAAAACGCAACCCGTTCATTCACCAGCGCCGCGGATCTGTTGCGCGCAGGGCAGACCGAGACGGAGGAGGAGGAGGTGCGGGATGTGGTTGATCGTGAGCCACCTCAGAAGAGTCGCAAGGCCCCCAAAACTGCAAAGGCACCCAAAGTTTCGAAGAAATCAACACGGGCACCAAAAACTGTCATTGATCTTTCTGTCGACACGCCGACAGCTGAACCTGTAGTGCCAACTACAAAGCGACGCCGGAAGCCACTTGCTGAGAAAAACTGCAAACCGGTTTCCAAACCGGAGAATGCTGCCGAGCAGTGCTCCAGTCCACTAAAGGAGAAGCCTTGGAAGAAATACAAAGCTGCGCAAGACGAAGATCATCAAATAGACGCACCCGAGGAAGAGTTGAATGTATCGAACTCATTGGAAAGGAAAGATACGAAGGACTTGGCCAAAACTAGCAAGCAGTCCTCGAAGAAGCCCACGGCTTCCAACAAAATCTCCAAGTCGACAACACCAGAACCCCTCAATCTTGAGCATTCACTGCCACGACGACTTGATTGGACCCCGCCAAAATCAGATGCCATCAATCTCATGTCAGACGCATCCGAAGCTCAAGAAGCTCATGCACCGGGGTCATTAGATACAGCCGATATGGCGAAAGACGTCTTTAAGAATCTCAGGGACAACTATGGATGCAACGAAGGCAAGGCCATCTCAGTCCGCGGGCAGTCCGAACAACCCAATACGCTCGGCAAACGAAAGTTAACAGACTTGGAAACCACCACTGAGTCGAAGGAGGGTGGTGGACCTGCAAAACCAGTCCCCAAAGTCAAAACGAAGGCACCCAGGAAGAAACCAAGGACAATTACTGAACTAGCGACAGCAGCGTACGTCGTCAAGCCTGCTGAGCCACAAGACTCAAGTGATCCCTCACAGATTGGCCATCAACAAGCATTAACTATCATAGAAGAGGGCCAGGATTCTGCAGGTCTCGCAGGGGCTGCCAAACAGAAAAGGAAGGCGAAGGCATCCAAAGCGACGAAAAAGAAAGCTGAACCAAAAAAGCAGATTCTATTATCTCCTCAGGCTGCGCTGAGGCAATCAGCCGCACAGGATTTTGTGTTTGGAACATCGAGTCAACTGGCTTTCGAGCAATCTCCTACGTTTCTTAGGGATCTACAAGCAGCGATTCAAGCGTCTAATGCTGCTCAAGACAACCCTTTCTCCAGCCCCATTCAAACTACAGCAGCTGCTAGACGTAAGACAAGCAGAAAGCTTTGGTCAGTTGGCGCCAGGGATGAAGATGGGGAATTGCTCGATCTAGAGGTCATCGATCTTGTGAACTCTCCCACTTTCCCTGAAGAAGACGCGGTACTCAACCCCATTCTCAATCCCTGGAAAGACCTGCCCCCAGAACCCGCATCACTTGCCGGTGATTCACTAGAAGTCGAGGTTCTAGATGTGGGTTCCGCTGGTGAAGTCCCAAAATCGCACTTCTTCCAGACTCTGCAGGCTGCAAAAGCTGTTTCCGAAGCAGTAGGCATAGACACTTCAGCCGGAGCTTGCGAGCCATCCGCCGCAAACAAATCGGTCGAGATAGATGATGAACCACCTCCAAGCAATCAACAACAAAGCCAAGAGGATCCTGCATGCGCTAAGTCGTCAAACATACGTAAAGAAGCACCGCGACCCAAGTACGAGCTTTTCACCGACATTCAATTGGCGAAACAGATTAAGTCATATGGCTTCAAGCCAGTGAAGAAAAGATCCGCAATGATTGCACTGCTTGATCAATGCTGGACAAGTAAGAACCAAAGGTCGCTGCAGCCGTCCGCCACTTTCTCGAGTACTGCGGCTGCTTCTGGGCCGCGAGGAAAGTCTTCTGATGGCCCACGAGCCGCATCCGAAACAGTCAGCCCTCCAAAACCACGAGGCCGCCCAAAGAAGACTGCCCTTGATACTACAAAGCCCACTTCCAATAAGGTAGCAGCGTCTCCTAAACGTCCTAGGGGCCGACCACGAAAGGATTCTTCAGCTGCCCTCCCAGAGGCTTCGGGCGTGTCTCAGCCACAAGCAACCATCGTTTCGACGCCGAAGCGAAAGGCGATATCGACACAATTGCTTGCAGAGATAGCAGATTCGGATTGTGAAGAGATGCCGTCTCCGTCTTTGGTGTCCCCGGAACAGGGCTTCTCACCAGCCGGCGTGAATCTAGCTGCTAGTGAAGAGGCTGAAACAGAAATGTCCTTGACGGTTGACCCAACGGATCAACAAGCAGCCCTGTTTAAACATATCACAAAGGCGGTAACTACAGCACCGAGGTCGAAGGATTCATCGAACCCTTCTTGGCACGAGAAGATGCTCATGTATGACCCGATCGTCCTAGAAGACCTTGCAGCCTGGCTCAACTCAGGGCAATTGACACAAGTTGGGTTTGATGGAGAAGCGTCACCGGCTGATGTCAAGAAGTGGTGCGAATCAAAGAGTATTTGCTGTCTTTGGAGAATTAACGTGAACGGCAAGGAGAGAAAGCGTTTCTAAGTAGCTGTATAGAAGTGCTGGCAAGCCGTTTCAGTCCAGGTCTAGATATTTTCCAAGCCACGGCGCAAATGAACATGATAAATGAATAAACTTATATAAATAATCAGACTACAATTACCCTGAATATCATTTTGCACTCTACTTCTGAATTCAACTAATTCAACTCGAAATGTCCAAATTTTGCGAGTTTTTGAGCCGTATCATTGTGTGTTGTGCAGATGATGCGCGGTGCGGGACCTCGGCACAGTCCAGTGCAGTAGGCCGACTAAGTCAGGGAAACGGTCTCCGGCCATGTGCTTGGACTCCTCAATCTCACCTACGGGAACCATGTAATTGCGACGTTTCTCAAGCCATTTATCGATGGTCTCACTCAAGACTCTCCTACCAAGAAGTAGGAGGCCGTTACTGAGCTTTGAACCCTGTCCTCTACGGACTGACGCGTGCACAACGCGACAGTTGTCAGTCGCTTCAATAGCGACCACCCCGCCTAGCGCCCGAGTGTCATCACGACAGTTCATCAAGGGAGCGCGGGTTTCCGTCGGCCGCAGCAACATGCCACAGCCGAAACTTCGCCGGAGGGCGGCGTCCACAGAGTCCAAAGAGCGGCCGCCGGTAGCTGAGCCCCGGCCAAGTGCGAGGTGCGTCGGGTGCGGGAGGATCTCAATCCTACCGGCTCCGGGCTGAATGTAGCCTCCCTTGATCTTGTAGAGCTCGCTGACATGTGCTTAGCATCATCTTGCTGTCCCCAACAAACCAGGTGCTTCTGCTTCACAGGGTGCAGACGTCCAGCGCATTTCCTTCAGCGCATGTCTTCCCAGGCGGCAATCTGTCGTCATTTCATGAGACCGGCGTGCCAGAGCCCGGCTCCCCGGAGCGGCACCAGGACGGATTGTCGTACCGTCTCGGTGCAATCCGGGAGACGTTTGAGGAAAGCGGCATTTTGCTCGCACGAGCGGGTAAAAGTAAAAAGGCGCCTCTATTAGACGTCCCTATCGATGCGCGTGAGCAGGCGCGGAAGGACATCTACGAAAACAAGATCAAATTCACCGACTGGCTGGCCAGTCTCGGCGGTGTCCCAGATGTGGGTAGGTGCTATTACGAAGTGTGATGATTGTAACCATTTGGCTTGAGAATTGACCCTTAGTCAGATGGCCTGGTCCCTTTCACACGCTGGGTAACGCCGCCCAATGTACCAAAGCGATTTACCACGCAGATGTATCTGTATATGTTGCCGTTGGCAGCTAAATCAACGGCCGCATCATCGGACGAGGTATCTACAGCGGCCGGGGTGCCGAAAGAAGAGGCTATTGTTCATACGCCGACATCCGATGGCGGCGTAGAGCATACTGCCGCGACATTCGACGAGGTGTCCACATGGCTAGCAAGGCAAACAAACGGAGAGATCATACTATTCCCTCCACAGTTGTTTCTCTTAACCTTGTTGTCAGGTTTCATAAAACCATCTACGGATTCAACTCAGAAAGGACACAAAGATTACGCGCGGGAAAGGAAACAGTTGCTATCATTCCTATCACAAACGCCTTCCACATCGCCAGGAAGTAAGGTGGCGAATCATCCCACGGCGAATATCTCCTGGGCAGACAAGGTCATCAGTCCACACACCTTGTTCATCCGGAGGAGAGATGGCCGAGTGGTACTCGGGTTGGACAAGCCTGGTCTGGAGCTCAAAGACAGCGGACGAGGTGGTGATTGGGAAAGAGTCGTGCTGGTGCGCTTCCAAAAGGAAGGACCGCGAGAAGTCGAAGTTAGAAATCGGGAGAATGTGTTGAGAGAGGAGAAGGTAGCTCAAGCTCTAGAGTCAAAGATGTAGCATAAGATGTTGTATGAGTATCGTCGGCCTGATAGACAAGAAGTCACATTCAATGGGTGCCTCTGACAGGTGCTTGAATGTATCTCATCATACGACCCACTGTTCTGTGTCTTGTAAAGTAGTAACGCGCGTTTCGCAGCAGCACTGGACTTGGTGTTAGTGGTCAGTCTTCAAGGCAATGAATGGAATTCTAATACAGAGAATCTTCGTCGAAGCTTGCCGTTGATAAGAATACCTAGGTAGCTTGGAGGAGTAGTCATCTGCCAGAAACGAGAACTGGATGGCTATAGGATACCGATGGAAGCACCCATATGAACTTTTCCAAGACATCTTCGAACAAGTGAAGGACAAGCAGTCAGTGTGAAACCCTCATGGTGATCAAGATGTTTGGTACGCATTGGCAGCTTAACGACGCGGCCTCATGGGAATCATGACCGCGAACAGGCCAACCACCAAGACACTGAGAGGCGCTGGAACACTCCTGGGGCCACAGTCAATCACAAATTTGAGTTTTCAACACACCACACACTTTCCACCTATGCATAAGCGAGTTCTAGTTGATGGGTCTGGAGTTCGCATGACGGCTCCAGGCGCTTATCCTGCCCTCCCTTGAGAGAAGCGAGATACTGTGGCAACAGGACAATCTTGTGGAGCAATGTACCAGTGTGTAGGCTGTCACATTGCCATCGTAGAACCAATGTCGCTCTTGGATTGCCCAAATGACTGACTCTACGGTTTCGCCGAGATAGGGGTAGCCTACTAGGTCACTGGTCTAGATGGAGTCGATCTTGCAAATCCCCACACGATGTTCTTTGTCCATTGGATGACGGAAGAATCATAATGATGTACTGCGTATGAATGTATATGAGCTACTGTTGCACGCCAGGGTTGGATTCAGTGTTCGTCGTCCTGTATCCACCTGGAGAGTTCTGGGCAGTTTCGGATCACGACACATACAAATCAACACGTCGCGTGAGATCATACAACAAGGTCAATACCATACTCTCGTTCATAGAATACGTGCCACTGCCTTCTCTTCTGTTTGCTGTCACGTACTGATGAGATTCTCGTCTGGTTGGGCAAAGAAGAGGCAGTTCAGATTGCGAGATCTTCAGATACAGTTACATCAAGATTCCCAGGGACAGCAGAGACAGAAGCGATGGAGTGTGATGGCGGCACTAAGGGCTGCCCTGCATGTGTCTCCCCTGCTGCAGTAATTCATGATTATGAAGAAATCCTACAGGGGGTAGAGCTCAGAGACATTGAACATCGAGAGACACGCCTTTCTAGAACCGGGACATAGCAATCGGCGGATCCTCCGAGACGGAGAAAATATCATCGATACACTGTAACGACATTGAAATCCGTCTAGTGCTGGATTTCAACACAAGCCATTGCTCATGACTTTTCTTGACTTCATTCAGACGTTCATCTGGTGGCTCGAAGGCATCTCGGTCAATGATCCCGGTCGGCGATTGCTTCAGTCACTTGGCCTCTACGTTGTCACCAATGTAGACTGCCAAGCATCTTCAGCTGATCACCTAAGAAGCCAACAACACATAATGAGAGCATGTTCGCTAGCAAGCAGCTGAATCAGCCCATGCTGGAGTTGGAACATTGTTTTGTCGGAAAGACGGGAAGGGCTGCGGAGACCCCAGTCAGGGGATGCTGTGCGCCACAGAAATACCGGAGTGCGGCGCCACGCTGCTGCGTTACCGGCGGGCTTCCTGGTTATTGCACAAGCGCCGCGGGCTTGCACGACATGAACTGCACGCAAGAAGCCACATTTGATTCAATACGGTACGCCAGGGGCTCCCGTGCCCCAACAAGACCTAAGCGAACGATTCTCCCGCCGACGAGGGAGGTCGTTGGCTTGGACCGGCGCCGACTTGACCGGCTGGTCGGTGCGTGAACGTCGTTAAGGTGGAAACAGATACGGGGATAGAATGCAACTCGATAGATTTGGCACCAAGACAAGTCAATGTAGATCCATTGATGTGGGACTTTCAATATCGACAGGTGATGAGGCTATTCGATTGTTCAGAACCGGCGACTTGGGACGTGTTCTCAATACCGAGACGGCCTAAGAGCAGGTTCCTGGGCTTGGCTCTTCAACATGGACACAGAGATTCAAGTCAGCATGTCAGCTCCCACTCTCACTGCGTCGCTAGTACGGACGGCAGTCCCCAGCTGCACAATACCGCCTTACCTACATGTGACCAACAGTGAGAGTAATCAGGCAGGATAGAGGATTCATTGCCATGATTGTTCACACTCAACCCGGACTTCGGCAGAGGGAGGAGGTGGCATCCTACATATACACCTCTCATGGGGAAGTCCTTCTGATAATGGACGTCCTTTAGATTAAGTTGCTTATCTCAGGGGCTGATCAGAGCCCTCCGTTACTTCGCTTGCTTTGGCATTGAGGACGAGAAGATACTAGCAATATATAAACAAATGCAGGTCCAATGCATCCAGCAACCTGGGGATTTATGGAGACGCGTCTACGAGTATTGTCCATAATGAATGATCCCGTTCCAGATATGCAGCATAACACGCAGCATACTAGGCTTGAAGGGCACGGGATGCAGATATACAACTGTAGTATCAAATGCGGCCGACAAACATGGGGATTAGTGGGGTCAATGCCCCAAACTTAGACACTTCGGCTATGCTGACAGTTGACATTCGCTGACACCCAAAGCACACCTCAATCATGGGAGCCTGTAACGCCCAAAGAAGACATGGTATTAACAGGTTGTGCTCATTGTTGACCAATATGGAGGACAATGTCAGACTAGAAGAAATGACGCGATCGTAGGATCTCGGCCCGCTCGAAGGTCGATGAGTGATTAACAATGTCTTTTGAGGCTGGTGGCTTGAAGAGCTTTGTCTCTTGCCTGGGACGACGACTTGTGCCACTCGTTCGACAGAGGAGCGACACAGTCTAAAGAAGTCCATGATTCAAAAGCAGATGTTGCAGGATGAGCTCAGGTATCCTGATCTAGCTACGGCACTCGATCTCGTGCCACGCAAAAGGGCGGCGGGAGTGGCAGCCTCGGCCGTATTATTCCTAGACGTTTGTCCACCAGTAGAATGCCCAGCCCACCGGTCGTCACAAGTAATTGTTCATGTCACGCCGGCTGGGCAAATCTTCTTCTGATGGGGGATCCATCAGTGCATGCGTATCTAGGTGAAGCGAATAGCCTCCTGGGCATACTAGCCAGAGACCAAATCTGCATCCTCGGACCAGCATCACGCATCGAGCAACGGTTCCAGATGAGATACACTATTGCGTTGTATGAGACGATCGACAAAGACTTCGACTAGATCCTTGCTCTATGCAGTCGAAGCCTCGAAGCTCCTTGGAATTCATCAACTCGCCCACCCACGGACTGCATCCCGAGATGCCCAAGGCCCCCAATAATGGAACTCCTCCCACCCCTTTCCGCTTTGGGGTCAATTTTAGCGCGGAGGGAACCGGTCCGTTTTCCAACACGGCATAGTTCACCATCTCCAGGTCCGCAGCGCGAGTGGAGGCGCGTCCATGATTGGCTTCAAGGACCGTCCGTGTAGATGCTGCCCCTGCCGATGCTGCCCCGTACCGAGATGTCTTCCCCTTCGCTTCCTCCTCCTAATCCCACATCAGCACGCGCCAGATAAGACGAGAGAGCGCTGCAGTACTAGGCTAATACTGGACTGAGACTACATACCGTGGTCAATGACCCTGTCAGCTACACCCGTTTGGGCTAAGTGAAACAACATTCCTCGAATGAACAGTAGCATCTTGGGCTCAGTCAATACCTGATGATTTGCCTGAGGCCACCTGGAAACATGGGCCGTGTTCCGCCTACCTCTTCACACGCAACCCACGCACCCACAGCGCTGTCAGTGTCTTCCCCAGCAACAGAGTTTGCGGGGAGACGCACTGTGTTTCTCCATAGCGCCACGAACTCTGCTAGACTGGCTCGTTTCAATGCTGTTGAGTCTCGCGTGACGGCTCGCCGGCCGATGTTCTTTGATGGCATGATCGTAGACTCTGGAGTACTCCATACGAATAGCTCCGTTGGAAAGTCCAATGGCATCTGTTCAGGCCCCTCCAGCCTGTAAATTTCAGCCTTCTGGAAACGCGAGGCCGTGACAGAAGCCGCTAGACAGCCAACCCCAGTTGTGGTGGTGGAGCTATTCTACCCCCTACTATGCAGTAGTCTGCTAGAGAATCTCCAAAAACCTGGAGCGGCGGAGCCACACAACCCGATGATCCGGGGGAAGGAAATTCCCCATTAGCTCTCGTCAAATCAAAGCCATGCTCCGTCCTCGTTAACGCCAAACTCGGCGTCTTTCACTGGCGCCATGTCGATGTTTGAGTTGCAAGTCCGAAAAGCATTGGGGGGTTTTTCTCTTTGAGATCAAGAGTTCCAGGGAGGGATCGTCCAAGTACAGTCCTCGCACATTTGCAGTGGGAGCGCAGAGTTGCATTCTCTTACTACTGTCTACCTCTGGATGAGGTACCTTTGGTCACTCGTGGTACCTGTTTGCCACGGGTTGCCCATCTCTCGTCTTCGTGCTTGATCGCTTGAATCGAGACCTGTCCATCTGTTAAGCGGATGCCAATCCAACCCTTGCACGTTCGCACCCCATCTGGCACTGCCAGCAGTCGAGCCACGAGTGATCTCTCTCCAGACAGGGGTAGGCACGGTAGGGTAGCCCTGGGGGGCAAGGTGTGCATGTTGCCGTCTACACTACACACTAGGCTCAGATGGCCCGCACTCCTACCCATACCTCTTCCCACACTTCGCTTTTGCAAGGTAGGTACTTCGTACACCAGGAGACAACGACCCATGGGGCAATCCCCGGGTGGAGCTCATCCTATTGTCAGTCAACCCTTCAACCTTCGATCCATAAAATGGGCACTCGTCCCGCGTCCATGGGATGATGCTCGTCTCTCACTCATCGCGCTCCTTCTCTTCAAACACATAATCATCTCCCTTTACGCAGCTAGTCTGTGCCAATTGGGACTCTTGTCAGCCCTGTTGTTTGTAAATAAGGAAGTCTACTACAGCAGTCGTCCATCATGGCGGAGAAGCTAGACACCGTGGACGCTGTCCACGAGCATGATGTTAGCGATAAGGCAAGTCGAGAGCATACTCAGGGCGGCCATACACAGGAACAATCTGGCTAACGACTCATCCACAGAAGGAAGTTGAGACCAAGGTCGTCAAGGGTAATGAGGCTTTCAACGAGGCTATGATCAAGGAGCCTCCCAATCCTTGGACTAGAGCTCAGTTGTTGATTTATGCTTTCTCCATCGTCGGCTTTTTCTGCTCCACCATGAACGGATACGATGGATCCTTGATCAACAATCTGCTCCAAAACCCTGCCTTCAAGGACTATTACAACGTCGAAAACACTGGTATCTGGGCTGGTATCATCACCTCCATGTACCAGATCGGTGGTGTTGTCGCTCTCCCCTTCGTCGGACCTGCTATTGACACCTGGGGCCGAAGAATCGGTATGCTCATCGGTGCTCTTCTGATCATCATCGGTACCATCATCCAGGGTACATCTCACGGCGCTGGTCAGTTCATGGGCGGTCGTTTCCTGCTCGGTTTCGGTGTGTCCATTGCCGCCGCCGCTGGACCTATGTACGTTGTCGAGATCAACCACCCCGCCTTCCGTGGTGTCGTTGGTGCCATGTACAACACCCTTTGGTTCTCCGGTGCCATCATTGCCTCAGGCTCTGCTCGTGGTGCTCTCAACACCGGAGGAGATTACTCGTGGAGACTCATCACCTGGCTCCAAGCTCTGTTCTCTGGTCTCATCTGCATCTTTTGCCTACTTCTCCCGGAATCCCCTCGATGGCTTTACGTGAACAACAAGAAGGAGGCTGCCAAGAAGATGCTCAGCAAGTATCACGGCAACGGCAACCCTGATTCTCCTTGGGTCACCCTCCAACTCCACGAGTACGAGGAGCTCCTTGACATGGATGGTGCTGACAAGCGTTGGTGGGATTACCGTGCTCTGTTCCGCAACCGCGCTGCCGTCTACCGCCTTTGCTGCAATCTTGCAATTTCCATCTTCGGCCAGTGGGCAGGCAATGCTGTGTTGTCCTACTTCCTGGGCGCCGTACTGGATACCTGCGGTTACACCGACGCCATCTCGCAGGCCAACATTACTCTGATCAACTCCTGCCAGCAGTTCCTGTGCGCCATCTTTGGTGCCTTCCTCGTCGACCGTGTCGGCCGTCGTCCTCTACTGCTGTTCTCCTTCACAGGCTGCTGTGTTGTCTGGCTCGGCATGACCATTGCCTCTGCCGAGTTTGCCAACTCTGGTGGCGGCAAGAACCCCGATGGATCGACCAAGACTGGCCCAGGCATCGACACAAATGCGTCCAAGGCCGCCCTTGCCATGATCTTCATCTTCGGCTCCATTTACTCTGTCGGTATTACTCCCCTGCAGGCCCTCTACCCCGTCGAGGTTCTGTCTTTCGAGATGCGTGCCAAGGGCATGGCCTTCTCCTCGCTGGCCGTCAACGTTGCCGGTCTGCTTAACCAGTTTGCTTGGCCCGTTGCCATGGAGAACATTGGCTGGAAGACCTACATTGTCTTCACCGTCCAGGACTGCGTCCAGGCACTTATCATCTGGCTCTACATTCCCGAGACCAAGGGACGAACTGTAAGTTTGCCTTACTACTCGCATTGTTTCAGCTTGAAAAGGCAACTAACATAACTTTCTTCATAGCTCGAGGAACTCGACGAGATCTTTGCTGCCAAGAACCCTGTCAAGGCATCCACACAAAAGAAGGCTATCGCCGTCACTCAGCACGGCGACATTGTCAACGTGCAGGAAGTCTAGAAGCTCTTGCCAAAAAGCACTTGCGTGCATACTGCACAGAAGTCAGCAGGGATATAACGTGTTATGCTTGTGCTTGTCAAAATGCTCCCTATAATATTACGAGATACCACTACATAGGGGGTATACCATTGCGACGGGATTTGGGCATGTGTCACGAACAGGCGAAGTAGCATTGGGGGGCCTCTCATTGTACAATCTTCTCTTTAATAAACTAAGTTGAATTGGTAGTTCAAACGTGACAATATAATTCTTTTCAGTTCGATGTGTTGTTGATAATTTTTCGCAGCTCTGAGTTTAAAAACCGTTACTCAGTAGGCTTAGTCGTTGCTGTCCAGATTTTCACTGTGTCTGTTTTGTGTAGCCAATTGCTGTATCATTTGTACCATAAATGAGCCGTGCTGTTCGGTCGTACTTCGTAGATACCTGCGGTACCAGAAGGTACAACTTATAGCCAAGGAATACGCATAACAGGCTATAACCCTGTACGCCGTGCTGACTTGCATGCACACCTGTATTATCAGCCACATCTGAGACCTCCAAATCAGACACGATCCTTCCGCCTTTTGCTGCTCGGACTAAACCAGTATCTTCGGATCTAACCGCTGCTCACTGACGCATCGCATCACGTATAGTGCATAAACTCTCGGTGGTGTCTCACAGCTTGGTCAACAAATAAGAAGATATATGTAGCGAGATATGCGATATAGGAGGCTGTCTTCTTGCGCGGACTTGTGAAGACCTTTTCTGTAAATAGCCATAATCACATAACAAAACTGTCACTCGACTCGACATCAAATGCTCACACTTTCTGCAAACCTGTTAAGGCTATTCAGGACATATCAGAAATCTCAGAGGTTGCCACTTTTCTCATTAGCAATACAAATAGATGGTCTAAATGGCGTTGAAGTCTTTTCTTGTCCACAAACCCAAAATAATTAGGGTACGACTGCTGACACGATGTAACCACTAGTTTCACTCCCACATTCGTTTGTACACTTATACCGAATCAGATCACGTACAAACGGCGCCAAATGTATTCAAGACTCGATTATGAAAGAAACTAAACAGAATTTTCTGCTGTCGATCAAGTCAACCTATTTAAAATATAAGCATTACGTTAGGCTAAAGGAAATATCGCGTAGACTGAACTATCGGACAAATGTTGATGAAATTGCTTGCTAAACACTAATCAGCCGCTAAGAAAATTTCATGAAGATCAATATTGCTAGGTTATGAGTTGAGTTCCGTGCAGCTCACATGGAAAAGATGGTAATCCTGATTTCACCGATAACGACTTTCTGCGAGACCGTGGTGTGAAGAACAGTCATATACCCTATAAAACAGCCTAACGTCTAGCAAAGCTCCTCTTTTCCCTCAGACGTTGGAATGGTAGCGCCCTTATCCTGCAATGTATGCTGAAGGCCATCACTGGACCCAGCAGTTTCTCCGACACTATATCCATCCTGTGTGCTGGATATATATCTGCCGGAATAGCTATGCCAAGAACCTTGGCAACATTTGGAAAAATGCCCCTTAGTGCCAAGTCCCAGGTCTAATGATGAGTTGCACATGAGTGCTGAAACCATAACCAATCGTTTGAAGTATAAGCAATGAGCAATGCAACCTAGAAAACGCGGGGAAGACTCAAGTTATCCCACAAGGAGCAATCGCAAACTTAAACCATTCTCCGAACATAATGTTAAGACAGCAACGATAATCCTTATACACCTTACTGGGACTTGTGTGGCGACGATATATAGAAGCTCCCGTACTCGATTTTAAATTGCTCCTCTTGGCAAATCATGGACATTGTTGCGTGCTCGAGTACAGTCGGGCAGGTTAATCGAGGAATGCTTTCACGATGGCTATTAATACCCTACAGCAGCGGTCTCGCGGCCAGCGGGTGTTTTACCAACCTGCAGTTAAGAGTCTGCAACTCAAATACCTCCATCCGGACATCTTGGACCTCCAACGTATCGGCGCTCTAGAACCATTACTGATACCCAATGGGTCTACATTGCTACAACAGATGGTTCAAGTGGCTCTGCCATACCATCTCCTTGCTTTCTTTCCTCGCCTCATCGGTGACTTCAGCTCCAGCCGCAGTGGCAGCAGACGAGTACGATTATGTCGTCGTTGGTAGTGGACCCGGAGGTGGGCCACTGGCATCGAACCTCGCAAAGGCCGGATATTCCGTTTTTCTCATCGAAGCTGGCGACAATAATCCTGGTCAGGGTTTCGGGGTATACACTCCAACGGTCACATGGGACTTCTTCGTCAAGCATTACCCTGATGGTGACCCCAGAAATGATCAATATAGCCACTTGACTTGGCTCACCCCCGAAGGGAAATATTGGGTCGGGCAAAGCGGTGCACCAACAAACTCAAAGCTTCTTGGCGTGTACTATCCTCGTGGTGCAACACTTGGAGGATCGTCCATGATCAATGCCATGGTCGCTTGGTTACCAAGTGACAGCGACTGGAATTACCATTATGAAGTGACAGGAGATGAGACATGGAAGTAAGCGCTGTGTGATCTTCTAGAATTTATCTCTTAGTGATACTTGCGCGCTAAAACAATTCCCCTCCAGAGCAGAAAACATGAGAAAGATCTTCGAGAAGATCGAACATAACAACTATATGCCAAAAGGGACGGCTGGCCATGGTTTTGATGGATATTTCCAAACCAACATGGGTTCAATGGCCCAAGCCAAACGAGGATCGCTCAACGGAAATCAAGTCATGACAGCTTATGCTAAAGACCTGAATTTGACGGATACAATGACAAACCTCTTGACCAGAGACCCAAACGTTCTGTCCTCTACACGAGACCAGACACAAAGCATTTACGGGCAAGTTTCCCACCAATATTCAAACGGCAACCGTTACAGTTCGCGAGACTATATCCAGGCCACAGTACAAGGCGGCGCGAAGATCACAGTCTCATTGACATCGCTTGCTACGAAGGTGCTCTTTGACACGACTTCTAAGTGTGGTGACAAACCAAGAGCAACAGGCGTCGAGTATTTGCAAGGCATGTCTTTATATGCTGGTGATTCCAGACGCAAATCCGGCGACAAAGGGACGAAAAAGTCGGTGACTGCGAAGAGGGAGGTCATCGTTTCCGGTGGTTCGTTCAACTCCCCGCAGCTACTCATGCTCAGTGGAATAGGTGCAGCGGCAGATCTCCAAAAGTTCAACATCACTGTTATCAAAGACTTGCCTGGTGTTGGCCAGAATCTTATGGACAATCAAGAGATGCCAATTGTCGGATCTGGATCTGCAGGACAGGGGGATGCAGGTCTTGCAATGATTAAGACGAAGCATCCCGCTCATGGGGAGCGCGATATGTTCTTGATGGGCGGCCAAGGCTTCCTTTTCCGAGGCTTCTGGCCGCAGAACCCTATTAGAGTACCTGCGGAGCCTCAACAGCCATACGGTGTAAGCATGGTGAAAGGATCCTCTGTCAACAACAAAGGCTGGGTAAAGCTCAAGTCCGCGGATCCGCAAGACACCCCGGAAATCAACTTCAACCACTACGCAACTGGATCAGAGTATGACTTGAATGCGATGAAAGACACTGTGGCGTGGATCCGCAAGATCTACACTAGAATTGGCATTACCCCCTTGGAGCCACCTTGCAACGGAACTCCAGATGCTAACGGAAGCTGTGGGAAAGCGGATGAGGACTGGATTCACAAGCAGACCTTCGGACATCACCCGACTAGCACGAATAAGATCGGCGCAGATAACGACACCATGGCTGTGCTCGATTCTAAGTTCCGGGTTCGTGGAGTCGCTGGACTGCGAGTCGTTGACGCAAGCGCCTTTGCAAGAATCCCTGGCATCTTCCCAGCAGTATCGACTTTTATGATCAGCCAAAAAGCTTCGGACGACATGATTGCTGAGCTAAAGGCTGGTACTGCAATCTCAACCTGTTGAATTAAAGGCAAGGCTGTTTTCCTATTAATACCATACTGGAGAGTCTAAGAAAATCCAGTTAGAGCATATTGTTTAGGTAGATGGCCTGACTCAAATAGCGTGGAATGGCATCTAAAGTCTCACAGGACATGTAAATCTTCAAGAACATCGATCTTCTACGAAGTAGCATTCTTCTCAAGAGAAGCTATTGACGATGTTGTGGATGAACGCTTGAAGTACGAGGCTCCGGTGAATCTCCGTCTGTGCCCCCGCACATCTATGGAGCCCGACTTCCGAGCTCCGAGCACCTCGCGGTAATTGCGGCATAGTCTCGGTCCCAGTCTCCGAATAATGACAAATCTCTCCTTTTGTGTAAACCCTCACCACTGTATTTTACTGTATGGCAAGTGGCCCATATAGCGTAGTAGAGATGAATTGTGCAAACCAGATATCCTCAGTGCATGCAAATCGAGGCTAGGTAAGTAATGGAGTAATTAATGTCCGCGCTCCCATGCTCGTTCCCTGACACAAGGTCTCAGAGATTCTAAAGAGTAAATTTGGGGTGAAAATTGGTCAGGGTTCGAAATAGACTATCGGATAGCGAATACGACTTCCACCCAATATCGTAACTGCAGTGAACATTTGCCTGTTAACGCAGGGCCTTTACATTTCCTCCGAATTTTCGCTTGTAATTGATTGCTCGCCTGCCTTGGAAATGCGCCATTTCAGTAGCACAAGTAGCCCAAGTAGCTTCGTAAGGCTGTGTAATCTGGTCCACGTTTAAATTAGTCATCCCTTCTAATAGATCAGGCCCGGCTTAGACAAGAAAGCCGCCAGTGGGGCGATGGAGAAGCACGCGATGACTGCGGACATCCGATACTGTCAATTGAAACAGATTTATAGCACCGACAAGAACACCTTTGTCAATGAAGACGGACTGGCTTTGTCGTGTTATTCCTCCGACTATTCTCGTCATTCAATCCCGGCCAACCACACTTTGAGAAGCAAGGACTGCCCGCCATGTCACAACAACTAAAGCCTCTCGTTGCTTGGGGTGGTGTAGACGGGCCGAACCCACCTAAAGTGGCAATGGTTCTGGAGGAGCTTGGGCTACCTTGGACACCAAAGTACATTCCATTCCAAGACATCAAAGGACCAGAGTATACGGCTATTAATCCCAACGGTCGGCTCCCAGCGCTTCAAGACCCGAATACTGGCATCACGATTTGGGAATCAGGCGCGATCCTTGAGTATTTGATTTCGGAATATGATAAAGAGCATAAGCTTAGCTTTCCGACTGGAACCGCTGAATTCTACCACTGCAAGCAGTGGCTTATTTTCCAGGTGTCCGGCCAGGGACCTTATTTTGGACAGCTATACTGGTTCAAGAATCATCACGTCGAGAAAATAACGTCGGCGATCGATCGATACACAAATGAGGTCCGACGCGTTTCGGGAGTTCTCGATAAGCATTTGGCCACTCGTCAGTATCTTGTCGGTGAAAAATGCACATACGCAGACATTGCATGGATTTCTTGGCAACTTATTGCTGCGAATTTGGTTCGAGATATCTATGATCCCTCGAAGGAGTATCCTCATCTACAGGCATGGCTCGACAGATTGACGAGCCGCCCTGCCGTCAAGAAGATATTGGAGGAACGAGAGGTCAGGGGCGCCCACTAGAATTCTGCATGCATTAGATCTATACATATAAATCACCAGTCGAACCACCGGTGGTACCTCTGAGCCTGAGACCTGTGAAACGACTTCTTTTGAGAATTTAGGAACAAATGTGATGGCGAGGCGGCAACTGAGACTGGGCAATAGTGCAGGCTACATCCAAGAAATCACAATGATCTGCGTATGAAGTCAATTAAGACCATGCCTTTGCCTTATAAGGAACGTTACTCAAATATGATTGGCTGAGTGATGGCACATTTTAAACTTTCAGGGATCGTTAGTGCTGACGAAACGAAAGATTACGAAGCCAGTCAGCATTGGACAGAACAACCTGCACGGGACTCGGTATTGGAGTTCGATATTGAGTAAACAATGATTTTCTTAGCTATCTATGGCTGAGGGCAATAGACAGCCCATGCTATCTTGTCGGCCGTCTTCCAATTCTCCGATCTCGGTATTATCAAATGATGCGCAAAACCAAAGTACAATCTCGCACTCGTATCGCTTGATTGTTGACAGGGTGATCATCACCTATATGGCTACTCGTGGCTGAAACTTTTCTCGGCATACTTCCAATACCGCTGCGCTGACCATTTTCTCAACGCTTTCCCTTTCCATATCATAAAAAGGAAAGTACCAGTGCATCCTAGCGATAGGAAGCCAGCCATTATAAAGCAAGCCTGTAGGCCCATGTTGGTATACCATGGTGTGATAGCGTAAGAGATGCCAAAACCCAATGTATTCCGGATGATAATGATAGACGTCGTAGATTCTCCACTGATATCCTTGAAGCAGTCGACATTGTATGAAAGCGCAATAGAACCACCAGTTACTACGCTGAAGGTGAGAATTGCAAGGCCGATGGCCAGCCCGGCCCAATGAGCTTGGTGCTGGGCGCCGACACCCCAAATGATGAGCCCGGCACATGACAGAACAGACGATAAAGCCAATGGCCACAATCTCTGCTCGGGCTCTCTGATGCCTTTATTTCGCCGTGCTAGATAGATCGTTATACGATCTGCAGTCATACCGGCCCAAAGGGAGCCTAGAGCAGCTCCAATGATCGGTCCAACATAGATGCAGCCCACCAAGCCCGTCGACCAGTTGTAAGGGTCTGCACTTAATACAGGACTTGCAGTTCCGTTAAGGACATTGTACCAGGCTAGATTTATTCCATATATGAGGCCCGACCATGCGACATTGGGAAACTGGACGATAATGGCGAGTGGTAGAAGCATATCCTTGAACATCTGCTTGTTGCTGGGTCGCCCAGCCATGAAGGAAAACGGGTTAAGTTTTTGGAGGAACGATCGTTTCTGGTATTCAAAATTCAAGTCAGGTGCCTGGGAGGCTTCTGGCTCGACTGCCTTTTCTCCATTACCGACGCTGGTGTTGATTACCCCTGTCGCTCCGGTTGTGGCGTTGATGGGCTCCTCATCCTCGAGGCCCTCTAAGGTTTTGCGGAAATACATTGTCTCCTCCATGAAGAAAAACAGAATGAAGAAAGCAACAGCAGCAATCATTGCGCCAAAATGCATTGTCCAGCGCCAGCCATAGGCCAGAGCGAACCAGCCTGCAATGAGAGGTGCGATGAAGTTGGAGCCAAAAAGGACAAAAACATATAGTCCCATCCACGACCCTCGATCGTGAGCGAAAAATACATCCGGCACACTGACTTCGGGAAGTGACTCGATAGGCGATGCAAAAATTCCGAGGAGTATCCTGTGTGCATACCACTCTCCACTCGTTCGAGAGTAGGCGGTCCAGACCATCAATGGCACTGTGGCTAAGCATGAGATGAGATAAACACCGCGCCTCCCGTAGGTCAGAGCAATGGGTTGCCAGAACAGACAAGCCCATCCAAGGAAGAGAAACATGACTCCAGTTCCCTGGACGAGGTCTGCTGTAGAAATGCCGGTGTCTCGGGTGATATCAGCGAGGACAGAGTATTGTAGCGTGGTGGGGATTCCAACTCCTAATGTATAGACGACTATCATGAATGCCGAAAGCCGCTTTCGTCGGGCACTCCAGTTGAGAGGATCTTCCGGGTCATCGCTAGGTCGAGGAATCAACTCGATATCCCCGCTTGACTTTCCAAGTGCGCTTTGCCCAGCAATATCAACGAGATGGACCGTGCCTGGCACAGCTCCTGGATGCGACTTGGATGTCGACATGGCTTCAGTTTTCTTATCAACTTTTACTGGAAAAGAAGGTCGTACGAAGGCAAACCGACTCCTTCAGGTGTGATGACAGTAGTAAACAAATGGGTCAAGGCTTTAAGTTGAGGAGAGAGAACCTAGTCCTAGGTCCCACACGAATTGATATCTCATATATGTCCAGTGGCTACCCGTCCCTGCCATCAATAGTGGGGAGAATTGTTGCATATCTGATTGAAACAGCCAATCCTCGACCGATGTTGCATATCACCGATCCGTTCGGCTTGGTGAACGGCGGGGTTGTTCAGTCAATTTTATCTCACAACCGCTAACGGTCAGCACCTAACCCCGGGAGGTCAGCATTTGGACAATCTCATCCCCGGTTCCCGGTTATCTGCCGGTGATCGACATCACACTATCGGCGTAGACTTATCTCTAGGATCAGGTTGAGCAACACCCGTTTAGCCTTGGCCATGTCCATACGCCCTTGTCTTCTGCTAGATCCACTCGTGATGTGTCAAGAAAATAAAAACCGTTATCATTCAGATCTCTAAATCCTGTGGAGTCATTGCCTCACAATGGGCCGCCAACTTGTAGACGCCCTCATCAAAGCTTATCAAGTGGGATGCTTTAATCTCTTGGTCGGTGGTTGCCGATAACCGCAATGTCTAGCGTCCCCCATTTCCGTCGTGATACGGCGCATGCACTTCCTTATCTCGGTATCGCCCAGATGATCCTGGAACTAATCACAAGTCTTCGAACGAAATAGGTGACCCCTCCCAGCAAACCAATCGTGCGACTACAATGACATAGCACTAAGGCTCCAGAGTTCTGTTTATCACCATGCACGTCATTCATTGCATTGTATGAAACTCCTCACTGCCTGAAGCGACACCATTTACGCGGCATTGGAAATTGATCCTACATCAATTCTATCACCAACGCCATGTCTTCGGTAACATTTCCTTTGATTCAGACAGTTCCTGTTCCTAGTGGCCCTCCGGAGTACCAAGCGAAGGTGAAGTCTATTTTTCAGGACTTCGTCTCCAAGGTACCAAAGGAATATTATATACCTCAGCACTATGTTGACAGCCCACCGAAAAATGTGACGGAAATCCCGAGGGAATGCGGCATCTTATCCGCAGAAGAAATCAATATCACGGAAAACTATGATGCAGTAGGCCTAGCGGAGGCCATCGCTGCACAGAAACTCACTGCTGTTGATGTCGCAACGGCCTTCTCGAAAAGGGCCATAATTGCGGAGCAGGTCACATGCTGTTTGACCGAGTGGTTTATGGACGAGGCAATCCAACGTGCAAAGGAATTGGACGACTATCTAGCATCAACAGGCAAGACGGTTGGACCGCTTCACGGTGTTCCTATAAGCTTGAAAGAACACATGCCGCTCGCAGGACATTGGTCATCTGCTGGTGCTATCAGCACTAGAGTCAAAGACGAACATGACTGCCCACTGGTAGCCATTTTGCGAAAACTCGGTGCCGTGTTCTACTGTAAATCGAACCAGCCACAGTCCCTCATGCATCTCGAGAGTGTTTCGCCATATGGACGCGTTCTGAACCCGTACAACATCAATCTTTCTGCAGGCGGGTCGACCGGAGGCGAAGCAGCTTTGATTGCTCTTCGCGGGTCGGTTCTAGGCGTTGGGACAGATATAGGGGGAAGCGTTCGATGCCCGTCGGGGGTTTGCGGAGGCTTTGGGTTCAAGCCAACATCATACACGCTACCGATGTGGGATCTTTTACACGGAGGAGCAGTGGCCGAGCTCAATATCCTGATTTCCACTGGTCCAATGTGTAATTCCTTGCGGGACATGGACCTGTTTATGGCATCGGTACTTTCTCAAAAGCCTTATTTGGAGGATCCGCGCCTCATTCCAATCCCTTGGACTGGTCTTCAAGGAAAGCTAGGAGCCTCTCCTCTGAAGATTGGCATAATGATGAATGATGGTGCCATTCAGCCTCAGCCACCAGTCACACGAGCGCTTGAGTGGGCCCGTCGGAAACTCCAGCAGTCAAGTCGAGTGGATGTCAAGTCGTACACACCGTACAAAGCAGCGGACGCGATCAAACTCATTCGTAAAGCTTACTGGCCAGACGGTGGCAAGGCTTTGAAAGAACATCTTGATGATGGCCAAGAGCCAATGTATGCTCTTTCACAATGGATAATCAAAGATGCAGAAGGACCGCAGCTAAATGCCCAAGAGATCCATGACCAGAGAATGGCTCGTGACCAGTATCGATGCGAATTCGCCGTGGACTGGAATTCACAAGATGTTGATTTTGTTATTTGTCCTGTATTCGTAGGGCCCGCGTGCGCTCACGATACTTCCTTGTACTGGAACTACACGGCATTATGGAACTATGTGGATTATCCAGGAGCTGTCTTTCCCACACCTATCAAGGCTTTGGAAAAGGGCGAGGAAGAATACGATTCTGCAAATAGCACACCACTGAGCGAGGAGGACAAGCATGTCAGACAATTATGGGCCGAGGGAGACTTTGAAGGGGCACCCGTTGATCTACAAATCGTGGCTAGGAAATACCACGATAACGATCTTTTTGCGGCGCTTAACGTCCTGAAGGATATCTTTGAACTGTAACAGAATGCGGAAAGTTCATCAGTAGGATTCAATGAAGAAGGCTATGCAGAATCTCGGAGTTAGCACTTCGGGAAGCGCAACTCATGAGAGCTTGGGCCAGCCAAACAACGTCCATTCACTGTATACTTCTATTTTGTTCTGTCCTATTTTAGAAACCGACGTCCTGATCCATTGGTGGACGGTCATAGCCGCAGTTTGGCTTCTTCTCACAGTATGTCATTGTATGAATGTATCTCAACTTTCCCTTCTCTACACGGAATTCGTGGCTGTCCGGAGCATTCCCAATGCTTCCGAACTCCAGAAGAATGCTTACAACTCCAACACTTTCGTCAATCACATACCGCCGATTGGGGTTAGTGTAGTTAAAACCAGGAGGGATTCCCACATTGCAGGTATCGTTCGACAATCCGCGGCCTGTGTATGCACCCCCCTCTAACCGAACACACGGTGATCCCCACGGCACGGGTAAACTCGTGTTCTTGAAAACATCCAGATAGGCGTCACCTGCTGCTTGGATTGTCTCTCGACTATCGCGCTCCATCAATGGTATCTCGCCCCAATCTTCTAAGAGTGTGTAGTGCAGAGTATGCGAGGAGTTAAATAGCCAATCGTCGGTGGTTGTTAAGATTCGGTCGATCTTGGAAATTTTACTGCTATTGTGCCAAATTTGAGCTCCAATGACCCACGGGCTAATTGGATCTGTCGCGATTAACTCTGTGAATGTCGCACACTGCGTAAAATCATAGATACTATGACTGCGGTCGACTCTGATAGATTTCGAAAGGGTGCTGTTGCTGATGTCCACAATCTTGCCATTCTCGAGGTAGGTCACGTTAATATCTAGCACATTTCCAAGCCACTGGACCTGACCAGTGCTTTGAGCAGCAATATAACGATCTATTCCCTCTTGTAGTAGGGCGCGGCTGCATTTTGCAGCGCTAGCTAGCGAGAGCAAGGAGCTGACCATCAGCCATTTTATAGAAGAATCACGAAGCATAATACGCATTGTCTGCATCAAAAGAGAAAGCGATAGAAAGTGAGGAGGCTTTTTGAAAAATTCGGGTTGATGATACCTTGGGATTCTTATACCCTATGATCCTCCAATTGCTAGATCAAATGCCGGCTATGGTTTGAGGCGGCTGAATTGCCCTCCCATATAGAATAAGATCCCCACATACCTTAGATATTGAGGGATAGTAACCTTGGGCTCCTATTTGTCACCCTAACTATGCAGCTCGGAAGCGCTCTTTATATCTGAGATAACATTCTTCCTATTCAAGGCTGGTGAAATCTTAAAAGACCTGACAAAGATGGCCCGTTGTGAAGTTAAGTGCGATATATACATTTGTGTTGAAGAGCTCACGATTTCAATCCTTTGCAATGGCCTACGCCGAGGGCTCACTATACACATGCGCAAAATCTACGGGGCTACCGAAATTCGGGCTTCCATCGCTATGAGTTCCCAGAAGCTGGACCATCGTATATCGGCTGTTGTCACAAGCTCCGGCGCTATTAGAGGTCGCATGGTAAGTGATCCATGTTTGGCTGCGGTCGGGGCTTTGAAAGAAGCCATTGTGACCGGTGCCGTAGTTGCCATTTGCGCTTGAAAGAACGCAGCCGTTATGCTTACTCCACGCAGATGCGCTGGTCGGCGTGGTTGAACCGTCCCAGGTCAGCAGTCCTAGACAATAACTTGCGGTCCAACAGTATGAAGCCGAGTATGAGATGTATGTCTTGCCGCCAAAGTAGAGTGCTGCAGGCCCTTCGTTGACCGGCGTACCTACGGTCTCAAAGGCCAGAGTCGGCTGTGAAATAACGTAGATTGATCCCGTCAGAGTGACATAATCGGATCCAAGCTTTTGCAAGCATATTGACTGATAAGTAACGCCGTGAAAGCAGGAGAACATTAAGTAGTTGCCGTAGCTGCTGAAGCGCAAGACCGAGGCATCAATAGCCCATTCCGTAGTAAGTTGTGCAGCGTAGCTAAAGCTGTCCCATGGAGTAGCGCCGCCTGACCACATGTTAGCCATGCTAATAATGACCATGTACTTCTGATATTCCTATACCTTTCAGAACATGGAGTCTCTGACCACCTAAATCGTCAGAGTTCCCCGCGGTGTAGTAGATATACCAAGTGCTGCCGAGATAGTGAACTTCTGGCGCCCAAACGTTGCAGCACCGAGTGGAAGTGCTTGTGGAGTATACCACTTTCTTGGTAGCGGTCTTAAGACCCTCAATAGTCGTAGATCGAGCAATCTCAATATCCGTCCAAGTCGTTGTCATGAGATAGTAATAGCCTCCTGTGTAGACCAAAAAGGGGTCACTGCCGCCAGGGTTTCGAACAGGATTCGTGAATGCAGCTGCAGAGCTAATGAGGCTCGCAGCAGCCAGAACCGCTGTGCAGATATAACTCAACCACATGGCAATTCAATATTGTGTTTGGACTGTTTGAATACGTTCCATTTACTCTACGAAGCATTTGTTTTGAACATTTACAGACCGTTGGCACCTGTATTACTTAAACAAGATCACTAACTTATAACCGCCGGTACAGCATTGACCGAGCAAAGATAAACAGAAACACGACTAATTATCGAATTGATCATCTAGCGTGTCATTGCATATTTGAAGGAGTAGGGCAAGATTTCTTGTGGTGCTAAAGACGTGACCGGAAAATAAAGCACCGTGGAATTTCTAGATCCGATTAGTGGAATTTGGAGACACGCGGAGACAGTGGTCAGTTAGTGAGGCCTGTTGTTGGGGGCACTCAAGAGGGGCACTAACAACCTTGTTCATAGTCGTTCCCAGTCTCGGAAAAACAATCTGTTTCTGCACATAAGCCTCTTCAGGAGTCAAGTTTGGGAGTACTTTCCATTGTTAAGTCATATGTAGCTGGCTAGCTTGCTACCATGGCAATCATTTCTTAAGGTGTTATCAACCTGTAGATGTCAAGACCGTCTAATGTTCATGATATGTAATCCCTTTTTTATTCCTCAGCCACAACCACTACCATCTTTGCTCCGCCGCCACCCGCTTCCAAGATCTCGTGTACTTGTTGTATATCCTCAAGTTTGAACTCCCTGACCGGGATCTTGATTTTCCCTTCATCCGCATCTTTCACGAGCTCCTCGAAAGGTAATGCTAGAAAGTCTTCGGGACCCCCACTATAGCCAGTGAGCCTACTGCGATTGCGGAATGCAAAGACGTCGAAGTCATTCAACAACCATTCGCCGCCCTGCATTCCCGATATACATACTGTTCCCTGTGGACGGACGCATTTCAGACTGTCCCGGACCACGGAAGCTCCTACAAGCTCGAGCACCTTGTCGAACACACCGCCGGCACTGCTTGCTACCTCATCCGCGATGGAGCCGTTGTCAATGAACACCTCGTCAGCGCCTGCGCCGTGAAGCATGTCTATTCGAGATGGGTTTCGGGTTGTCGCGCCTATACGACTTGCACCAAGTTTCTTGAGAAGCTGGAGAGCACATAGACCAATCGAGCTAGTAGCTCCGCGCACGAGAACAGACTCGCCCTTTTGCACGTCGAGGCCGGATGTGAGGGAGCCCCATGTGGTCTGGAACATCTCCGGGAACGATGCCAACTCGGCAACCTTGAGATTCTGAGTGTCCGGGATGCGCCGGATGTTCTCCTGAGCTACACAGGTATATTCGGCATATGAACCACTCAGGGAACGGCCGAGACCACCCATGCAGGTGGCTACTCGTTGGCCGATCGGCACGGGCGGCGAGGTGGTTGACGAATGGTAGCCGGCGACGGTTCCGATGCACTCAATGCCAACGACGCGAGGGAAGGAAACATTGGGAGAGAGACCTTGACGAGTGTACATCTCTGGGACAAATTATCAACGCCTGTTGCATGGATGGAAGTTGGGGTGCAATGCTCACCAGCCCTGTTGATGCCGAAGCCCAGTATCCTGATTAGGACCTGCCCTGGCTGGGGGACAGGAAGGGGCACATCTTGCAACTTGAGGACAGAAACAGGCCCAGGAGTGGCGCAAACCACCGCGCGCATCGACTTTGGTAAGGTAGCCATGATTGAAGGAGAGGTCATGAAGAAAAAGGGAGAAGACGTTTATGCATCTGGTCGAATGGCGCCGTGGGTGAGTCTTTACGCCACTAAGAAGGAGGGGCAGTAATTCTACTTCAGCAGCTTAATACACGAAGGGGGGCTCTCCGCCATACTTCTCAGCTTCTATCATCATTGGCTGAAGCTTGGCGTCTTGTACAGGAAGAAAGAAAACAAACGTCGAGAGGAACCTGGATTGGCATTACTGCTTGTCATAACTAGGGGTTTCGTAGATTTGATTAACAGCCTTCCATATATGATATGACGTCTAAGCTAGCGATGGTACCTGAGCTACCTATAGGAACCACTTATTGGGCCTGCGGCATTAGTCTGGTCAAGAGGCGGCCGGGGTATCATTGTTTATCCTCGATGCCAGGACTACAAAGCAGAGCCGCGACCAATTGGGGTTCTACAGGGTCATGACATCGGACTTTGGCATTAAACATGTGGACCGAAGGCCGATGGAACGGAGGTAGACGGGGATGAATATCAGGCTCATTAGCACAATGCCGCGGATCATCCGTGGTGACCTGATCAGGCCACGCGCTAGGGGTTAAGAGGAGGCACGCGAGGTCACGGGACATGTTCCAATGGATATTTGAGTATCATGGCTTTTGCCACGTTTCTTGATGCCTCCGCGGACCTGGCTTGTTCAGCAGGTTGAGGACGTTTCATTTTCTGGGTTGGCAACCGGCGAGTACAATGTACCATGCGGTGAGTTACCTGCCAATTGAAGCAAGGATTCGTAGTGGAATGTCTATGATGGAATATGTACGGTAGACTGGCTCATCACGGCTTGCTCTATCGGTGATAAGCTTCTTGGTCGACCCAAGCACAGCATGACAGCATTTGGAGTTCGGAGTTCGGTGACCAGTGACTATCATACGCTGAAAGCAAAGCTGTGGGACGAAGGATCAAGTGCAGGTCCAGTTGTAGAGTGGTAGCATAGTAGATGGTAGGCGTGCATCAAACAGCATCGGATTTATCGGCCGAGCCAAAGAGAGATGGGCAGGATGAATTGCCGAGGGCTAGAACATAGCAAGCATAGGTAGGTAGCTAAAAGCCTTAAGGAAAGAGAAAAGAGCCACAGCAGTCCCATTGCCGTAGTTGAGTCAAAGAATGCAATCCTTTGGAGAGCGGGATGACGATTTCTTCTCCCTCGAGCTCCCCCCCACACCCACACACCGAGCTCCTGATAGTCCGCCGAATGCGGTGAATGAAAGATCAAAGATCAACGGCACTTCACCTTTTGCATTGCGATCTTTTGCTGTGGAGAACTGTTGCGTTTATCGTAACGGTATACTATAGCACCTCTCAGCTCGAAGTCTTTCTTCACATTGTTTCTGACTGCCCAAACACGAAGTGAAGACACCCGTTTCCCCAACGGACGGAAAACAAGCACACAATCTCCTTCAGCCAATCGGCCTCGGAAGCTGCTTCAGCGCCGTCACCGTCACCATCCGTCGCCGGCTCTGATGAGCCCCGCACCTCCGATGAGCGACTGACTCAGCAAAGAGAAGAGTCAGAGTCACAGTCCCAGTCCCAGTAACAGTAGGGGCATCAGCAATCAGGCCTAGGTCAGCTCCCGGCGATTCACAAATCCAGCGCTGCAAGCCAACGGTTTGCGGGTTGGACTAATAAGAGACTCTTAACCGGCGAGCCGAATCCAGCAAGGTAGCATCCGGAAAGGACGGTGCTGGACTGAATTGAGTCTTGTGCCTAGATTCTGGGTTCTGGACTCTGGATTCTGGATCCTGACGGGCTTCTTCGGGACCGAGCGTTGGTGCGCACTTGTATGCGGCTGGCTGCCAGTGCCTAACGTTAACTAACGTCAGTGAACTGGCTGACTTTGAATGCCCGGAAAGGCGCGGTGTACCGGTATTATTATTCTTGTTGCATGTGCCGTCATCCATTTTCGTCGCCGCAAAACAAAGCCAATAACCCGGAGGGTCAGATCAAGGCCCGACAAAAACCCTCAATCTCAATACCACGAACAAACTCGTTCTCACGACAACCACAACGCGAATAGGAACAGGAAAAGAAAAAGAAAAGGAAACGATCTCGACCGTCAAACTGAGCCTGGCGGAATTCAGCAGACGCGGCGCAGTGGTGCACGGATTGGCCACAATCTTGCGACGGAGGTTAAACGCTTGTGTCCGCTCCCTTGGCGCTGCTGACGACGATTCAAATCATCCGGACTCCCCCACCGATTCCGTAGCACAACTACGCAGACCGTAACCCACGCGCTCCGGCAGTTCGGTCGCGATGGAGTCCAGCCCGACTACTCCGGACGGCGACTTTGCCGACGATGCTTTTGCCAACGACAGCCAGCCCGCCCCGAGCGTCGCCTCGTCTCAGCCGCACACCTATCCCAACCTCGCCGGCGCCTCCGTCTATACGCCCACCGCCACCCCGAGCGCCCAGCTGAATCCTCGAAGCTGCGTGACCTGCCGCCGGCGAAAGGTGCGATGTGACAAGCACATGCCCTGCTCCAACTGCAGGAGAGCCCAGATATCATGCATCTTCCCTGCTCCCGGGCGTGCGCCGCGACGGCCCCGACCCAAGGACCCAAATGCTCCCCCGAAGCAGCCCTCGAGCGAGCGCGAGATCGAGTTGATGAAGCGCCTGCGCAAGCTGGAGGGCATCGTGGAAGATCTCAGTGGACAGATCGAACTCGAGACGGCGAGAAATCACTCAAGCAGTGGCAACTCGCCCGAGGCGGCAAACACTGGCTCAGACACCCTCGCGGGATCCGGTGGCTCCTCGAATGAGAGGGCAGCCAGTGTCGGCGGCGGAAGCAATGCCAGCCAGAACTCGCCGGCCGCCCTCGGTCGTGCGAGCAGCGAGACTCCCGCACATGGCAGGTTGATCTCAGGCCAGAACACAAGCATGGGTCCTTTGCACAGAACGGCTTCCGACGTACACAAGAAGTTTGGGAGGCTGGTGATCAATGATCATGGCAAGACCAGATACGTCAGTAGCGCGTTTTGGTCGAAGATTACAGATGAGGTACGTCTGCCATATAGTTACTGGAAACAAGACCTGCTTTGCTCGATATGCTAACTTGCGGACTAGCTCGACGAATTACGAGCCGAAACGCAGAAGCTTACAGACGAAGATTCCGATTTATCAGATGACGAGAGTACACCGGCAACAGCGGTCGAGCAGGGCCCTGGAGACCATCACGCCTTCATCTTCGGGTACAGGTCAGCCGACGTCGACCTCCGATCTCTCCATCCCCTCCCCTCGCAAATACCATACATATGGCAGGTCTTTCAAGAGAATGTAGATCCCTTGGTCAAGATTCTGCACATTCCCACCGTCAGCAAGTTGATCCGAGAGATTCGGAATAACCTAGATACAATGACACCGGCAACGGAGGCCCTCATGTTTTCCATATACTACTCGGCCATCACCTCCTTAGACGATGACGATGTAAGACTATCCTTCTAAACCACGATGATACAGGCACTGACGCCTAGCAGGTGAAACTAAATTTTGGCGTGGATAAGCCGGTTCTCATCTCACAATATCGATTTGCATTAGAGCAAGCTTTAGCCAAAGCTGGGTTTTTGACCACTAATGATATCGTTGTGCTCCAAGCATTTGTCCTGTTTCTTGTCCTTGTCCGACGACACGATGATACAAGATTTGCTTGGACTTTGACTGGCCTTGCGATTCGCATAGGCTCATCTCTCGGCCTCCATCGCGATGGGTCTGCATTCCCCGGTCTTACGCCGTTCGAAATCGAGATGCGAAGGCGCCTTTTCTGGGCTATAATCGTCCTTGACCTGCGCTCAGCTGAGGATCAGGGGACAGATTTGACGATTATGGATCGCACTTATGACACCAACTTCCCTCTGAATATCAATGATTCGGATATTGATCCTGACAGCACGGAGTTCCCACCGCAGCGCGAGGGCACAACGGACATGACGTTCTGTCTCATACGATATGAAATATGTTCGCTGGCGCGCAGGTTACACACAGTCTCCTCGGCCATGGCTCCCGTGTGCCCCAAAGACCATGCTAGCACGCTAGAGGAGCGAGAGCGTATGATTAGGGAGGTCTACAACCGCGTCGAAACTCGATATCTCAGCGATCCCAAGTCAGAGTCGAATCCCATGTTTTGGACGGCCGCACAAATAGCCCGTGTCATTGTCGCGAAGATGATACTACTCATCTATCAGCCGATTCTGTTCCCTGGTCCTAATGATGAGCATCTGTCTGGCGAGATCCGCAGTCGTCTATTTAGCGCATCCATCGAGATCTTTGAGTACAATCATCTTCTCAACACCGACCCTAGGTGCCGACAGTGGAGATGGCTCTTCCAAACATACACTCAGTGGCATGCCGTGGCCTATATCTTGATGGAAGTGACGAAGAGGCCATGGGGCCCAACCTCTGAGCGGGCATGGACGGCTCTCAATTCCTCCTTCACACAACCAAACCCCTTAGAGGCCGAGAAGCTCGATGGCCCCTCGGCTGTCTGGGTACCTTTCAAGAAGCTTTACTTGAAGGCCAAAAGGCATCGGGATGCAGAGGTTCAACGGCTCATTTCCGATCCAACGGCCGCACAGGCATTAGAGTTAGAAGATCGCGTCACGGAAGTACCAGCAAGTTTCGCTGCCATGCCAGGTCCTATAAAGAGTGCAATTGCCAATGAGCGTTGGCGCAGGCTGGTCAACGCACCACCACTACCGCCAGGTGCCGTAGAGCAAAGAGAGCACGAACTGCAGGCTCATGCGGCATCACGGGCGAAGGAGGAGCCTCCGAATATGCCGCCCACAAGCATGGGCCGAACCCCGAGTGCAGCGCCCAATTCGGCATTGGAGTTTCTCGATCATGCAATGGCGCAACCTTCATTCTCGCCGGAAACTTTCTGGCCGATTGCTCTATCGACTGCATTCATGGATGACGCACGCCAGGCTGCCTTTGGCTACATGGGCGGTAACATTCCGAGACAGGACGATACCTTGGCCAACTTTGCGCACGGAAACACTCAGAGCGACGCCAGAATGAATCCGCTGGCCCAAAGCCAGAATCCATCTTCATCCACGCCCCTGGTTGACGCTATCAAGACTACCAATCCCCCTCCGTGGCTGTGGGGCGAGACCACAGCTCCAGCAGCTGGAGCGGCCGGGTTGCCCAACATGCAGGTGGACGATGTCGATATAAACATGGACGAGGATTTTAACTGGCAAGATTGGGGCCAGAGTATTCCAGGCACTGGATTTTGGAGCGGACAGGCGCTATGAAGGCTCACCTGCGACGTGCGATATGACTGACGTGAACTTATGGGAGGTTGGGTAATGGGACAAGTGTAATGATACCCTTGGCGATTTGAAGCATATATTATCAAAAATCACACTCATCTCCATGTGACGACCTCTAGGTCAAATTTTGGTTGAATCTCAATCCTGATCGTCTCGACGTTGTCTTATGTGTACATGATTATAGACAGGCAGACTCGATACGCCTTGTACTAACTATTCTGCCAGTTGAAGACGATGTCCATTTTTGAAGATCGAGTTGACAGATACCAGTTTGATACACACGAGGGAGCATTCCATTTCGACAAGCACGGTGCCCGTTCCATACTCATGCGCTCCGATCCTTGATAAAGCCTTTTCTTGGCATCATTTGCTATCATTGCTATCACAGGCCATTTCTATGAGATTAAATGAGAGGATCTCCAAAATGAAATACAGAGCCCCATACGGCATCGACTGACTGGATCGGATCTGAACTGTGATCCTCCGTTCACAGTAGTTGCTTAGTGAAAACACCCTGAGGATCCCATATTTTCTTCAGATCCTTGAGCTTCTCCAGTCTTTCAGCCCCTTTATACCGTTGCTCGATTGGTATCTCTCGTGAGAAGTTCTGGTAGAACGAGTATTTCTCCTTTGGCTGATTTCGGCGCACGTGGTCCATAACCTCCTCCACAATAACTGCCGCTGAGTTCACCGATTCTTCGTCTGAGGCCCATGAAAGCATATGGCTGCAGCATGTCAGTCACACTGAAAATAATTCAGTTCCACAATGGTAGGAAATACGTACGCATAAGCCTTCACATCTCGATGCGCGAATGCCGTCTCCTTTTCCGCTGGCACCTCATCGAAAGCTCCGTCACTCGTAAATTCAATGACGAACCCGCTTCCCTTTGCAGTAGGAAACTGCTCATCGATTTTTCTCTTCTGTTCCAGGTAATATACCATGTCTTCTGGTTGAAATTGAGCCATGTCTGTAAGACCTGGAGCATACCACTTCTTGTATCCTCCTTTAGCTTCGAAAGCAGCAAAGGCGTCATTGATTTTCCCGTACGGCAATTCTTCATCAGCAGCGACCACATCGGGCCCTATATCAATGAAAGGCTGGAAGGCCTTCATTGCGTCTTCTTTAAGACCAAGATAGGAACCAATAACCATGACAACGGGCTCGAATGTCATAGGCGAGGGTAATATCCCTGCTAAACAGTACGACCTTTCGGCGCTTTTAACAGAGATTGCAGCTTTTGCAACCTCAAGCGCCTTGGATGGATCGAAAATCCAGGTCGAATGCCAAACTAGGCCTTCAGGATTACCAATTATGGATATTGGGTGTACCTTGACAGTAAGAGAGGTGATGACGCCGAAAAATTGGCCGGCGCCCTTGATGGCGTACAGAAGCTCTGTATTTTCGGACTCGGAGACTGTAATCAGCTCACCCTTTGCGGTAACGAGCCGAGCCGCGACCACATTGTCGGAGCCGTAGCCCAACAGTGGTGCCAGGATTGTCAACCCGCCGCCAACGGTCGAAGGTATGAAACCAACCGTGTTAACAGTTCCCGTAACTGGACACAATATCGATTAGAACCTCACACAACCTTCTTGCCTAGAAGACTGGCGATTTCCTACCAGCAACAAACCCTTTCGACCATGTAGCGTCCATCACATCGCGAATCTGGGCTCCCGCACTCGCAGTGGCGGTTCCTTTCTCGACATCGACGTCCACCTTTCGAAGAAGACTGAGATCTAATACAAAGCCATCTGAGCCAATCGTGGACCACGCACTGTGACCACCTGACTTGGGTACAAATGGCACCGACGAGCTGACAGCTGCTTTGACCTTGAAAAGTACGATCAATTTCTCGTGGACTTTGTGTTGCTTGACCTATAACACTCACTGTTTCTACAATATCATCTTCGCTGGCGGGCATGACAATCGCAAACGGGACTTTCTTGTCGATATCAGTCCATCGTGCGAGGAGTTCCTGAAACTCTGTGTCTGAGGGATCAGTAAGGACTTTTGCCGCATCCGAGAGGTCCAGCGCCTCCAACATCGATGCGACCGCCATGGTACCTGGCTCTCCTCTTGAAGTTGTCCTTGCTTGAGGTCGGGCTAAACGATCGGGCCACAGCTTGGCATATGCTAGAAAGTATATAACCTGATGTCATTTGAGAAAGTAAGACCGAGTTGGGCCATCTTATAGTCCGAGAGCCTATGCATCTCGCTAGTAGGCTTTGCGCTTGGGAAATAAGGTGCTGATTCGGAATTCCGCACTACTGTTGAGGCATCCTCTCGAATGGAATGAAACCGCCGTACACCAATCATATCCGCTAGTGTACGAAGAAACCGCTTCGTTTGGGCAAGCTGACACCAGGTCTGATAAGTGCTCCGAACCAAAAGAGTCAGCAGTAAGCAACGCCCTAGTTTGTTGCAAGAATAATTAACCGGGAAGCAGACACCTTCTTAATACAGCAAAAAGTTTTTGTAAACCGTTCGGCCCTTTATGATCTTTAGAATATAACGTAAGCGGTTCAAGATTGAAGAATGTTTTTAAGAGTTAACCCCGTGGATAGTAAGGTTGCACTTGTATAGCCACGGAAATAATTGGCGCATTGTCTCAAAAGTCCCTCGATGCTCATGTTTACGCATCTTACAAACTACAATACAGTTCTACCATGCTTGTTTCTTGTAGAAAGGAGAACTCAAGTTAGAAAGCCCCGGACACCGTCAATGAAACATCAGTCTGGATCCGGCCAAAGTGTTGCAGCAAATCAGGCCGCCGAGTCGCATTGTGCACGACAAAAACCGACCATCTTCTATTCAACCAATCATATCCTTGCATTATTCTTTCCGTATCTCATGCTTTGAGTTCGTGGCGATGAATGTAATAGTCTCGACTATCCTGCCTATGTGGTTGTTGTATGCTCTCGCCTCGTGGCTCCCTCTTCTTCCTCTTCCTCAACTGCACACAGAGAGTGATGGCAGCAATAAGTAGACTTGGGATCCCCACTCCAAGGCTTGCGGCGAGAGCTACAATGTCTGATCTGCTCAATCCATCATCCGGAGACTTCTGGCTGTCAGCCGATGTCGGCTGGCTGGATGTTGCAGTCTGTGATGCCGTAGTGCTGGCTCGTGATCCAGGCGTGGACGCCCCAGTACCAGTTGCATTCGTTTCGTCTGTGTTGGTTGTTGCTGCAGTCGCGTCAGACATCGTCGTCGCTGCTGTTGTAGAAGCGGCCACGTTCGCAGTTAAACAGTATGCGTCATAGAGTCCTATCATGCTGTTTAGATCGGTCGTCCACCCAGGGTCGTTCTCGGCACATCCGCCGCTGATGCAAGTCGAGAGGTAGGCAGAAGCCGAGTTGGCCAGTCCTGTATTACAGTAGCAGCCGTTGATCGATGCGCATCCGCATCCCAATTCGATGCCCAGATCGTAGTATCCTGCGTTGACGCCACATCTGAATACTCCATCATACGCAATGCAATCCGCAGCACATCTTTTCGCAGTTGACCAGGCAATGTCGCTCCAGATTGACACGGCCGCAAGGGGTCCATTAGTGGTCTCAGCGGCGGCAGCTACAGCAAGCAATATTGAAATGGCGATGGTGAAGTCAAAAGCTGTAGACCTCCTGACCCTGCGAGACATTATGTCTTCGCTCTTTCAAAATGAGTAGAGCCGCGACCTTAATCCGGTCAATTCTCAGCACAGTGGATTATCAAGAATATATCTAAATTAGATCACTATCAACAGAGACGGCAAGACGCGCTGGATCAATCCGGAGGCGTACGAAATCCGATGCTCTGCAGGGAGGCTGATTCTTGGCAGCTTGGCAGCACGCCCTAGTCGTACTCATACCAATAGGTGTATCAGATACTGGTGGTCATTGCAAGCCACCAGATGGCTTGACTGACTGTCTAGTCAAACCTGACCAACCAGTGGCTTGCTATCAATTCTCGACCTAATTCAGGTGGAAGGGATATCGTATTTTGCCACAGTTCCATTTTGTTGGCCTCCCTGCCCCTTAATGGCCTTGACTGAACTGATTCACCATGGGCCATGGACGTGCTTAATGACGTGCCACTAAAAAGTGAGTGGCATTGAAAGTGCTTCACAATTCTACATCTCTATAACATTATGATCCCAAATCCTCGCCTATCTGCAGAAGAGAAGCTTCAGCTTCGACCTCCTTTAGTCCTGAGGGTCGCGGAAAGTTCGGCCACTTCTCGAATATATTTGGAATTCCCACGCCCTTCTGCCATTCCAATAGAGGGCTGTGGGCGACACATTGACGCTTGATGTTAAAATCAGGGTAAGGATGTTGCTGAGTTTTCATCCAGACATGAGGAACTAGATCTAGACTAGGTGAACAAGTGAGAGCCTGGAGTAAGATATCAAGACAATGACTTAGATGTGCCTTGTGTCGTTCTGGCATCGTAGACCTACACAAAGTTATCCCAGGTGACTCCTGCAGTCGCACGTCTCTACTCACAAATTGGTATACTTGTGGGACCAGTAGTAGTCAAAGTAGGCATATTTCCTTATGGCATTGAGACAATGGAGATGATGTTGTCCATCTAACTCCACAAGGTACAAATCAGAGCCAACTTCCCATTCCTCCGGTATCTGAACCGCTGTGTCTGGGTTTTTGCCAATTCTTCTAATATCATCAGCCGTTACACCAAAATATTCAATCTGTGCGACGCTCTCCCAAGCTTGATCAACTTCTGGGCTGGGCTCCTGTCTGTAAATGACTGGTGGGCTGTAATCATTAAAGAGAGCACCTCGAACTTGATTTTGCTGAAGCTGAATGGGGATAGAGCGAGAGATCTTGCCTGCGGTGAATCGTTAGCAAACTGAAGTATTTCTGTCATCCTCGACAGGGTCACGTACTGTATGGTGATAGTCGGATACCCGAGTGATAGAATTCATTTCGCCACGCCCAGCTGACGAAGGCCAAAATACAAGACGCAACGAATATCAGACAATTCAAAGTGAAGAATAGCTTAACCTTAAGGGTATAGTTGCAAAAAACATTACGACAAGATTGAGGGCGATGATGTCCCAGTACATCTTCCGACGAGTCTTCACTCGCGAGACTATTGTAAAACTCTTTCATAGCATATCTATTTAGCATATTCAGTCGGAGAACACAGCATCAAAGTTTTTTCAAGGAAGAAAAGGGCTGCAATGTTGCGATTCGATATTGCAGGTTTCCATCATCTGACAACAATATGGCATCGTGCTGGAGGATTCGCCAAGGTCGGCACGAGCGTTTGCGATAGGGCAAACGTCCGGAGGATAATGAGGGGTTAGATAACCGACCATACCGTTGTCATTGAACAATGACTTCGCCTCCGTACAAGGGTCTCTTGTGCCAGCGCTAGATTGAGATTCGAATGCTTGGCAAGAAGTCTGGCCTCCGGCAGCATCGGTCTTGACCTGCCGTGTACAGTCAAGCCATTCTTGGCCCCCGGGTGTGAATGTCGTCAATCACCAGACCTGCTTACAGAGGCAAAGACTTGCACTTAGCATTTCTCTACCAGAGTTGATCGGGTAAAGTCTTAGAATCCTTCAGATTGCAGCACCTTCCAGTAACAGCGAAACACAAGCCAAGACGTCGTACGAAGCATGAGGGCAGGTGAAAGAAACTCCGGAGACCGTGGTAGAGCAGTGCCCAGATAGAAGGCTCCCGCCGATTTCAATAGCCAGTCGCGGCAAGCACAAAACGTATAACTTTCTCAGCACTGGGCACGAACCTTATAAAGTCCAAGCGGCCGGAGCTTGGTTCCGTTTGTTGAGCACAATTTACTCTGCCATCTTACTTTCAGGTTCAAGAGTCATCGGATTTGTCACAATGCATACAAAAGCTATCTTAGGAGCTATTCTAGCTTGTAGCACTATTGTTACTGCGCTTCCTGTTGAAGCATACGGCCCTCCTGCCAATATCATCGAGAGGAAAAGTGAGACAGCTGAGGCGTATGGCCCACCGTACAACATCATCGAAAAGAAGGCAGAAACGGCAGAGGCATATGGACCCCCTTACAACATCATCGAGAAGAAATCAGAGACAGCCGAAGCATACGGTCCACCGTATAACGTAATTGAGAAAAGGTCCGAAACTGCTGAAGCGTATGGCCCACCTTACAATATCATCGAGAAAAAGTCGGAGACGGCAGAAGCTTACGGTCCTCCGTACAACATCATTGAGAAGGAATAGACATTGAATCAAGCCTGTCATGAAATTCAAATTCCTTTCTACCAGCAGACGAGAATAATTAGAATATAGCCTATAGTAGATAGGCGCTTGGCAAAGCTTAGCCTTCCCTTAGAGGATTATAATTGATGACATTCCTGTTTTGAAAATTGATATTCGGAAGTCGTTTCGATGAGCGCGAAATTACAACATACGAGCTTTCTGAAAGAAATCCATGTGCCAGTCTCAATCATCAATCATTAACACTTTATTTCTATATATTGCATGGTCAAGGGGGTTCCCACGACAGTTGGGTTGACTATTGCCTGGTTAGGGACGACGAATTCCCCCTAGAAGAGTCTGAAGAGGACACTATTGTTCATTAAAGCAAAAAACAAAGACCCAAATTCTATAAATCAAATGTCAACACCAGCCATTTTCCATGGGTCGTTATGAACGACGTAGTCAGATAGATAACAGACTCATACTAGGGTCTCGATAATCAACGGTGCCTCGCCTCTGATGTTGCGCCACCACTCACTCTGTTGTACAAGTTCTCCTTCCTCACCACCGAGTAGACTCCAATACTTCTTTAGAAACCATGCCTTTGCCTCCCAGCTGCGGTTGTCCCATGGGGTGCCATTCGAGACGTATCCAGTAGATGCATCTCGGTCCTTTCGGCTAAGGCCCGCTCCTCCCCAGCACACTAATCCGGTCACCGCATCCCGGAGGAACTCATCCTCGTCCACCTCCTGCTGGCGAAGGATGAGATTCTTTCTTAACGTTCGGAAAGGCAGGACATCAATGTATGGCGGGTGATCGACGGTAATTTGTTCACTGCTTGGCCGTAAGTCTGGCTTGAGTGTCTTGAATATTCTCTGCACTGTGCAAATCATGTCTTGCTTGGTCGTGTCATCTGCGGACGCACGGATTGGCCGATAGAACGGCGAGGGCCCTTCGTCCTCACACATCATCCCCTCCGTCATGCCGACGTGCATTCTCAAAGAGTCCATCGCAGTCAATGTACAGATCGTCTCCAGGCGAAGATGGTTGGTATATGGATCTGGAGGAGGTGAGATCGGTCCGACTCTGAGTATTCTGACCTCAACAGAGTTAAATGAAACGCAATCCCGCGTCTGAACTTGAATATGTGGGTTGGGGCAATTACACTCGACAGTAGTGGTCAAGTAGAATTCATCAAGACTGTCATTAGATCGGTTATTTCCTCCAATTGACGGATGAAGATGCGATAAATGTCCCGATGCTCCCTGTGCCGATAGAGGAGTCTCCGAAGACGATAAATGTTTAATGGTGTCTGAGATGGCTAACGTTGATGGGGAGGCATCTGAGGGTGAGAATTCAGAAGTGTAGTCCCAGAGCGTAGGATCCCAATTGCTTATCGACGACATGGCTTTGTCTGAGGGTGTGAGATGAGTTGTCAAATCCCAGAAGCCCAGCGACGATGTCGTGCTGTCTGATTGTTGGAGAAAAGATTGAGAGCCCAGGGAAGCTACCATCGCTGAGCCTGTGATTGAGAAGTCCGCAGCATCATGCCCCAGGATAGTGTCGGATTGCACTGTGTCCGTTGTCGGGGAGTCCTGTGCTACCGATGATTCAAGCGCATCAAGCTTTCCTAGACGCTCACGAAGTCTCTCTCCTTTGAAGGCCATGATGATTAGTAAATTTCGCGATGAGTGTTTGCCCGATCTCTGTGTAAGATCCACTTTGCACTCACTGTATTTCCGCTGAGCTATGATGTTCTGTTGTCGGCGCTTTTCAGGATCGCGGCGGGTTGGATTTCGTTTTTTATTTCCTATGCTCTCCTTCCACGCATTCTCCTCCGTCGCATCTCGTGGCATCGTGTAGTTCTTGCTCTTTCTGCGCTCTTTTCGTTGGTAAAGATGACGGATGCACAAATTGGAAAGGTAAAGGTTGGACGGGACCGCTTCCACGGGGCATGCGGAGTAGTGGACATTTTCGGCGAGTCAGATGGTTGGTTGCCTGACACTTGTTAGAGACACAATCCTACCGTGCACAGCGATGTCAATTGAGCAGCAAGATGAGAACCCACAAAACCCTATAAATGTATTGCTGTTTGTTTGACAATGGATTAAAACAGCATAATACGTGGCAGAATTTGAAGAGGTCTAAACTCAGGTTGAATGACCAGTTGTATCGCGGCGACAGCATCTGGAGAGCTATGAGTTACAGAGCGCCCCTGTAATGAAAAACTGAGCCACAAGTGAATGGCTGACGTTAGCCACTGGCATGTGGCGGAGTTTGGCTGACGGGAGCCATTTATTGGCGGACTCTGACCTTCTACCTGCCCTTCTGGATCTGGAACCGAAGCAATTGCTCGGATCGCGTTATCCATCGCGAATGGGATGAAAGCGAGATGATTGCGCTGGATCGCGTTATCCATTTTGGTCTTGGATTCAGGAGTGGGAAACGAGAGCCAGAAGGCTGGTCTCTTTAGGCATTGTGCCGATTGCGCTTGCTTTCTCAGCCTCATCAAAGATGTTAGCTATAAGTATAATTTACATATTTGAGAATGTCCAGTGGAAATAACTAAATGACAACTATTGCAATCATGAACGCTGCAAATGACACTGGGAGCGTTTCAGCTTCTAGCTCTGGCGTTGAGAAAAGAGAAGAGGAGGTGCATCAACTCGCCCGACAGTTCACAGAGCAGAGCAAACAGAATGCCCAGACCACAGCGGGACAGAATCCCTTTCATGCAGAGAAAGGATCAGCTCTGGATCCCAATGGAGATAACTTCAATGCCTGGGCATGGTGCAAAGCCATGTTGCAGATACAAACCGAAGACAAGCAGTCATATCCGCCGCGAACTGTAGGAGTTGCCTTCGATAATCTAAACATTCACGGTTTCGGTTCCGACACCGATTTCCAGAAAAGCGTCGGTAATGTCTGGTTAGAGGCTCTTGGTCTTGTTAGGAAAGCATTGGGTCATAAGCAGCGCAGAGTTCAGATTTTACAGGACTTGGAAGGATTGGTGGAGGCTGGAGAGATGCTGGTAGTCCTGGGACCCCCTGGATCGGGATGTTCAACATTTTTGAAGACCATCGCCGGAGAGACTTATGGCTTTAATGTCGATAAGACGTCGAACATTAATTTCCAAGGTATGCTGAACTGACGCGCTCAGGAGTTTCGCTAATCCTTAACTTCTTCAGGTGTGAGTGCGAAACAAATGGCTCGCGAGTTCAGGGGAGAAGCCATATACACTGCTGAAATTGACGTACATTTCCCCAAACTCACCGTTGGCGATACTCTGTATTTTGCTGCCCGCGCTCGAGCGCCTCGACACATCCCTGGAGGCGTGGATGTCGTCCAATATGCCACCCATATGCGAGACGTGATTATGGCTATGTTTGGCATCAGTCATACCAAAAACACGATCGTAGGAAACGACTTCATCCGCGGCGTCTCTGGAGGGGAGCGAAAAAGAGTCAGCATTGCTGAAGCTTGTCTTAGCAATGCTCCCTTACAGTGTTGGGACAACTCTACTCGTGGCCTTGATAGTGCAAATGCCATCGAGTTTTGCAAGACCTTACGCATGCAGACGGATATCAACAGCGCTACCGCTTATGTCTCTCTATACCAAGCTCCTCAAGCTGCTTATGACTATTTCGATAAGGTTCTGGTTCTGTACGAAGGTCGTGAAATCTACTTTGGCCCTACAAAAACAGCAAAGCAGTATTTCCTCAATATGGGCTTTGTGTGCCCTGATCGGCAGACCGATGCCGACTTTCTCACCTCGATGACTAGCAGGCTTGAGCGTGTTGTGCAACCAGACTACGAAAGCCGCGTGCCTCGAACACCCGATGAGTTTGCAGAAAGATGGAACAGCTCGTCGCAACGAGCACAGCTAATGCAGGACATAAAGAAATACAACGCAAAATTTGCAATGGGTGGTGAATATCTCGAAAAATTCAAGCAGTCTCGGCGAGCTCAGCAAGCTAAAGCGCAACGCGTATCCTCGCCGTATACTCTTTCCTATCTACAGCAGGTGCAATTGTGCCTATGGCGCGGGTATCAACGATTGAAAGCCGATCCCAGCATTACCATCTCTTCCTTATTTGGGAACACAATTGTGTCTCTTGTCATTGCTAGCATCTTCTACAACCTTGACAACGATACAAGCACCTTTTTTCAACGTGGTGCTCTTATCTTCTTTGCCGTTCTCATGAACGCACTCGGGTGTGGTCTTGAGATGTTGACACTCTATGCGCAGAGAGCAATTATAGAGAAACACTCTCGATACGCTCTCTATCATCCGTCTGCTGAAGCAATTTCATCCATGATAATGGATCTTCCCTATAAGATTCTCAACGCAATCACATCTAACATCGTTCTTTACTTCATGACTAACTTGAGGAGAGAAGCCGGCGCTTTCTTCTTCTTCGTCTTCACCTCGTTTGTTTTGACTCTAACAATGTCCATGTTCTTCCGATCTATGGCTTCACTGTCGAGGTCGTTGGTTCAAGTCTTACCTTTCTCAGGCCTTCTTCTTCTTGGCCTCAGCATGTACACCGGATTTGCTATCCCGACGGGATATATGCTTGGCTGGGCTCGTTGGATTGCCTACATCAACCCTATCAACTACGGATTTGAGTCACTACTTGTCAATGAGTTCCATGGCCGCATCTTCCCATGTCCTAACTATGTCCCGTCCGGCCCCGGCTACACAGAGGTTGACTTCACAAATCATGTTTGTTCCACCGTCGGATCATTTCCAGCACAGCCTTTTGTCAATGGCGACAGGTACATATCGTCAGCATATGGTTATACCGCCTCGCACAAGTGGAGAAATATCGGGGTCATATTCGCTTATATGTTTCTCCTCGGTGCTGTTTATCTAGTCGCTACCGACTTTATCACTGAGAAGAAACCCAAAGGGGAGATCCTAGTTTTCCCTCGGGGACACAAAGCCCTAAAGAAGAGTAGGGCTATAGATGACTTGGAAGATGGAAAGGAGCGCAATGTCGCCATGGAACAAACCGAAACCGGGGACCTCGCAATGATCGAACGCCAGACGGCGATTTTCCAGTGGAAAGACGTCTGCTTTGATATCAAGATTGGGAAGGAGAATCGTAGGATTCTTGATCATGTTGACGGCTGGGTCAAACCAGGGACACTAACTGCCCTTATGGGTGTCTCCGGAGCGGGAAAGACTACGCTCTTAGACGTACTCGCCACACGCACAACTATTGGGGTTATAAGCGGCGAGGTCCTCGTCGACGGCAGACCGCGTGATGACTCGTTTCAACGCAAGACCGGCTATGCTCAGCAACAAGATCTACATTTGAGTACTGCTACTGTGCGCGAAGCACTTGAGTTCTCTGCACTTCTCCGTCAGCCTACTCACGTCTCACGTCAAGAGAAGCTCAACTATGTAACAGAGGTGATCAAACTCCTTGACATGACCGAGTATGCGGATGCTGTCATTGGTGTTCCCGGTGAAGGGCTGAACGTTGAGCAACGTAAGCGTCTTACCATCGGGGTAGAGCTAGCAGCTAGGCCCGCACTTCTTCTTTTCTTGGACGAACCAACTTCAGGCCTCGACTCACAAACATCGTGGGCGATTTTGGATCTTCTGGATAAGTTGAAGAAGAACGGGCAAGCAATATGTACGTGTTTAATCTTTCATTTGCGAGTGTCACTAACGCGATGCTAGTGTGTACCATTCATCAACCGTCGGCCATGTTGTTTCAGCGCTTCGATCGACTCCTTTTTCTTCAAGCTGGTGGTCGTACTGTCTACTTTGGAGAAGTCGGCCAAAATTCACAAATATTAATTGACTACTTTGTTCGTAACGGCGGTGCTCCATGCCCTCCAGCTGCGAATCCTGCCGAATGGATGCTGGATGTGATAGGCGCCGCACCTGGATCACATACAGATATCAACTGGTTCGAGACGTGGCGTAACTCAGTCGAGTATTCGCGAGTCCAAGAACACATTGCCGAATTGAAGCAAGAACGATCTCAACGGAAAGACGCATACCATGCAACATCCGAGGGCAAGCGTGAGGACAAAACCAGCTATCGCGAGTTCGCCGCTCCGTTCTGGGCTCAGCTATGTGAAGTCCAAGTGCGAGTCTTTCAACAAATTTGGAGGTCGCCTATTTACATCTACTCTAAAACGGCACTCTGCGTGTTTTCTGCCCTGTTTGTTGGCTTCTCTCTATTTCACACATCAAATACAATTCAGGGTCTTCAGAACCAAATGTTTGGAATTTTCATGTTGCTTACCCTTTTCGGCCAACTCATTCAACAAATCATGCCGCACTTCGTAGCCCAGCGTGCTCTGTTCGAAGTCCGCGAACGCCCTTCCAAGACTTACTCCTGGCAAGCGTTTATGATCTCCAATATAGTCGTCGAACTTCCGTGGAATTCTCTCATGTCGGTTCTTATGTTTCTATGTTGGTACTATCCGATCGGTCTATATCACAACGCCGAGCCCACGGATGCAGTGAGCTTGCGCGCTACACAAATGTGGCTGATGGTCTGGACGTTCCTCTTGTTCTCATCCACATTTGCGCATTTTGTTATTGCTGCGTTCGAGGTTGCAGAGAATGCCGGAAACCTCGGGAACCTACTTTTCCTGCTTTGCCTGCTTTTCTGCGGCGTTTTGGCGACTCCAGATCAGCTCCCTGGATTCTGGATCTTTATGTACCGTGTTTCGCCATTCACATACCTCGTCAGCGGAATGCTGTCTGCAGGCGTATCCAATACGGCTGTCACTTGCGCAGACAATGAGTTTCTACTATTTGATCCTGCCAACGGAACGACTTGTATCGAGTATATGAGGCCTTACATCTCGACTATGGGCGGATATCTCATGGACGACACGGCGACTCATGACTGCAACTACTGTCCAATCCAGGACACAAATGCGTTTCTTAGTCGTGTTTCGTCGGATTATTCTGACATCTGGAGAAATTTTGGAATCATGTGGGTGTTCATTGTGTTCAATATCTTCGCGGCTTGCTTGTTATACTGGTGGGTGCGCGTACCGAAGGCTAGGAAGCCAGCTGCGAAGATAGAGTGAAGGTTAGCATCGTCGAATTGTTGCCATTCTTTGATTCATTCAGAACATGCATCTCAGAATGAATGTTATCAATCGAATTATAATTATTAGTAAAGAGATGGAGTGTAGTTTAACATTCACCCTCAAAAATTCTTGATTGTTTGCGAACAAGTAAACGTCCCTAATTTTATTGTGTCGTATCTCATCTACAAAGATTCAAATGACTCGTTCCATCGAAGACACTCGGCTCAAAAGGAATCAAATGAATATTCTAGAAGAATGATGAGACTGCTTGCTTCGCAGTGTCTTGAAGACCTGTCCACCCATGACCAGTCATCCTTTTGAGCAAGTCTTCCGCTCGCTCGTTGGATACTTTGCTGAGATCACGGCCAAGATTAGGAATGTCATCAATGAAACGGCGCTCAGGATATAGCTTTCTCAGGACTGTGAGAATATCATTCCAATTAAAGGGATATGCGAATGCGAATAGCCTTTCGTTTCTCACATCATCGTAAATGAGGCTGGCAACATGAACAATGGCGTCGTCAACGATGTTGATGTAATACTGTGGGGGCTGATTCTTGTCGTCTTCGTGGCCTTCAAATCCATTCCAAGCTGCCTGAAACCAGCCGAGAGTACTATGGAGACCCTGATACTCTTTACTGAGCACAGGACCAAGGTTGCAGTTTGGAAGCACAGTGTTCAGGATGAACCCGGGGGAATGCTCCTCCATCCACTTCCAAGCAGCCTGCTCTCCTTGTGTCTTCCCGGCATAATACACATTCAGTGTTCGCTGTAACCCTTCATATGGCGGGGGTGCCCAAGCCAACCTGACTGCCTCTTCATTCCAGGTAGTGGAGTCAATGGAAAACTCTTCTCCTGGCTTTGGGCTCGTAGCTGCTCCAGAAGACGAGGTCAAGACTACCCGTCTCATCATAGGTTCGGTCGCAGCTGCTTCGAGGAAGTTGATGGTGCCATTGACCACCACTGGGACAGCCTCGTTGGGATTGGTACTTTGCATAACTGGCGTTGCGGTATGAATAAAGCCTGAAGCGCCTTTGACTGCTTCATCAAAGGCTCCTTCTGCGGACATATCTGGTACTTCCACAAGCTCAAGCTTGCCTGACTCAAATTTAGCATCGAAAAAGTCAATCAACCATTGCTGTTTCTTTTTATTCCGCACGGTGCCTCGTACGCGATAACCCGCGCTAATCAGTTGATCAATAACATGACTAGCAATATTTCCATTAGCTCCCGAGACGACGACAAGACATCCGGGATCTAGTGCAAGTTTGTATGACATGATGACAATGATAGAGGTTAGAAATGATTTTAATATACCAGGTCGAGAATTTGGTACTACAAGAGGGATATTGCCCGTCAATCAATGTGAGTTCTTCAATATATTCCAATACCAGCTTTATTTGTAGGTTTCTTCCTTTGAGATGCCGGGCGCTTACTGATACTACGGCTTGAGATAGAGTAACTTTTTTGTGGCCAAAAGTGAGACATATCTGGATTAATGGCTCCCAGCGAGTTCCCGCATATGTGGTACAGCATCAGAACGGACATGTTTAGACTACAGAAGCGTGAGGTGACTGCCTCAGAAGCACTAATTCACCAGCAATACCCGTACATCTCCTTTATTGGTTCTCATCACGACATCATCACTGCCAGTTCCGATGGCCCAACACTAAGAAATCAAGTATAATTGGATAGGGCAGCATAGGTTATATGCACAAAGTCTGCAGGATGTGGGTTGTTGAGCCAAGTACATGGTCAATAGCCTACTTGTAGCCAATGACAGGAACCAAGTCCAGCCACTTCAGGTCTGAGCAACGCTAAGTTATTTTCTATCATCTGAAAGGTTTATCCTACAGTGCCTAAGGATCTGCTTTCGACAAAGACCGTATCTTTTAGAGCACGAGTGGCATCAGTCACTCGGTCAAGCAGTTGGATTACGCTTGGTGCAACTCCGTAGGCGAACTCCCCATCATCCAGGACAGTTGATCTTCTCACATCCCGAGGACCCATCTTTTCGTCGTATGCACTCGCACGATGCATTGATTGCCGGTTATCCCACCACATCATATCGCCGGCGGAGTGCCACTCAGCAGCGAGTACGTACTGTTAGTGTGTTAGCTACCAGGCTATCATCAAAGCAATGGAGAAGTACAAGGATGGAAAGCTAATCCGCACCTCTGGTTTTGTGCAATGTGAAATCAGATCCCATATAATCTGTTGTGAGTGTTCGACACATTTGCCATCCGATGTGAATAACTTCTTGGCATGTGCAGCCAAGAAGAGTGTTTCCTCGCCATTCGGAGCCTTTTGAACAAGTCGGTGATATGCTGGCGGTTTCTTGTTCTTTTCCTCAGGTGTTAACTCTTTATACTCCTCGGGGGCAGCCAAACGTCGAGAGTGCCAAAGCCTACAATTGTTAGTCGTGCCTGAAAAGTCAGGGAACTGGATTCGTACTCATGTTCTACTGTTAAATCTCTGAGATACTCCTTCTGCTCTTCAGACAAGTCCCGGAAAGCGGACCTGGTATCAGCAAACTCTGTGGTCCCTTTTCCAGAGCCAGGTACCATATGTGCTAATAGCAAAGAGTATTTGGAACGATGTTGATTGAAGGAGGAATCAGTGTGCCATAATGCATTGCCCAACGCATGTGCCCATCGACGCTGAGCGCAAAGATTAGTCGAGGTGTGTAACAAGATGGCATATTATAGCTTACAGATCCTTTCTTCACAATGCTTCCATCCGCCTCCAGGTTACTAACATCAAATAGATGAGGCGTGCCCACACGTTCTGTACCTCCCCATGCCGGGTTGACTTCTAGCTCTCCAAGTTGTTGTGAGAATTTTACGTGGCGGGCATTGTCGAGTCCGGTACATCGGAATATGATGACCGCGTACTTATCTTGTAGAGATATGAGAGTTTTGATAGTTTCTTCTGGGAGAGGAGAGACGTTCCAGTCGACCCCTGAGACTTCGGCGCCAAATCCTGAGCTAGTGATTGGGCTCACAGTGATGCTGTTAATGGTATAAGACGCCATCTTGAAGTTGGTTTAGAAACTGATAAGAAGAAATGATACAATTATTTTGGCCATTATCTGACTCTGACTTTTCAATCCGTAATCAGCGGCACATTTATCTCTATTGTTCTATTAAACGACACGCGTTTGGTCGCTTGGCTACCGACAATGCCGATCATAAGCAGTGTCGGATCCGAAGCCGATGAAGCCGATGAGACACTTGGCGAGTAAACCGATTAGACCGATTATCCCGCCGCGTATCAGTGTGGATTAGGACCAAGGAAAATCCCAGTTCAAGTCAGAGTTATTCACCATAGAATCGAAGAGGTGCTTTAGATCCTCTTCGAAGCCGGCGCTTTTGTGAACCTGTTCGTTCGCAGCGATCGTCTCGTCGTCACCGACAATTACCGAGAAGACGCTAGTCAAGAGAGCTCGATACTCGGCAGCAGGGTGGGATTTGGAATTTGCTGTGCAAATCGCTTCGAATATTTGCGTTGCTAATGAGATCAATCGGCATAGGAGAGACTCAGCGCGCGGCCGAGCTGGATAGGTCACGCCAACATCACTACCAGCGAGTGCCAAGATTCGCAAATCGTCATCCACTACACCTCGTGCGAAGCAAAAGACCAAAAAGATTGCTGCGAAGCTGTGGTTAATCCATGATGAATCAACTGAGTAGCCGATGCTCTTGACGGCCTTGCTATCAACAGTGAGATGGCCCAGTGGAAGACAAGCAATTGAGACCGTCTGAGCCGGCCAAGTTCGCCAGCTGCTCTGCGCAGAGAGCGCGAATATCGTCTGAGTTGCAGATCCAAGAGCCACCTCCAGAGCTTGTAATACATGTAAAGATAGCTGCTGTGATTCTCTGGATGGTGAAAGCAAAGAGGATAGACATGCACTATTTATTGCCAAACGATAGGCCCTCAGCGTGGTGAAAGGCATTTGGTTGTGCTGGATATCTTCACCCAATACATGACTCCAAGTTGACTCCCAGGCATCAAACTCGGCATTTGTCTGTCGTAATGTAAATGAATCCATGGCCCTCACGTTCGGTTTCCCGCTACTCTTTGCTGCACGCTTCAAAATCGCCACGAGTTCGCATAGTGCTGCTGCTCGAGTATCGTCTGGCTGTGAAGAGCTGGAACTTGAAGAAAAGGAGCGGGCGACTGCTGCTACTGGCTCGGGATTGAGGGAGGCTGGAAGCCCACTAGAAAGCATGAGGTTTGCGTCGCATGTGAGAAGATTTATCCACACTCGAAGATGTTCTACATTGCCTTTTGCTGCAAAGGATTCGACTGCGTCCTGATGAAGCCCGAGAAACAAAGCATATCGGATGGCTAAACCAAGCATACTCCAAGCCGAGACATCATTGTATCGAGTTGCTGGTTCATTGTCTTTCGAAATGTCAACCGGCATCCATTGTATGTACAATAAGAAAGTCCTGATGTGGTCTAGGTGAACATCAGTCTGCGACGGGCGAAGCAGAAGTCGGCCCAGTGAAGCATCCAAGATCTCCACTAGGTGACGATATACCTCTTGATCCGTGCCATTTCTAAACCGCAATCCCACACAGCAGACGGCAATGAACAAAGTCGGGCATGATGATCGGACATGACCGGCCATTCGTTGGGTTAGTGGACACAACACTGGAGCCCATCGATGACAGTGAGTGAAGAATAGATCGAAGGCATCCTGTGCCTCCTCTACCGAAATCAACCCACTAAATACGGGGTCCTGGATAGACGTTTTGAAACCAGGCGGCTTGTCATGCTCCTTCAAATGTCGAAGCGTCGACATTGGTGTATCCAGATTGATCGCATCTAGGGCGCCGCGGGAGCGAACCACTGACGAGGTTGAGTATGTTGGTGATTCACTGTAAGATGAGCGTGCGATGCCATGGTTTCCTGAGGCCGCATTTGTCCTCCCTTCACTAGTCTCTAGCCCTGTTACATGGACAGTGTCATTGATCGGACTTGGAGAGTGTTTCTGAAAGTCATCAATCAGAACCTCTAGCCGGTGAAGCCTTTCCCCTTGGTCTTGGACCTGCCTCTCCAACCTGGCAATGTGGCGGGTCGTCTTCTCATGCTTGATAACCTCGGCATCGCTCTCAGTAGAAGTTGCCGTGAATGAGCAGCTTGCTCCGAGGTAAACACATCGCCGGCAGGCTCGTCGAGGATCAATCTTGGATTGTCCGTCGCATTTTTGTTTTCTGAGGCGGCATTGAACGCAGGCTTTGCTGGTTCGTCGCAATTTCCTAGGAGTGCCAGGCTCACTTGCGAACGGAGGAGGGCTTCCAACCTCAACCCCTTCCATGTTGACGACCGACAAACTCAGCCTCTGAGAACTTGGTTGACCTTGACCTGCACCAAGTGTTCTACTATCAGTAATTCGGCGATTGCTACTGGGTAATGCAATGTGCAATCTATCTACCTCCTTATCTTTATGGGGCGCGCGAGTCACGCTAGCGTGGATACGGCTTCAAGATACTGTGATAAGCGGATCGGGTCAGGGGCCGATGATGCCGTTGCGATAAAACGCAGAGCGATCTTCCCTAGATTTTATCAACACACATAGAGTATTAAAGAGGCCAATGAACAGAGCTGCGATGTAATGATTGTACCGGGGCATTCATTCTTTATTGTAGACTCTTACGACCAGCGAAATGGCAGCCATTAGGATCTCCACGTCTAAGGATCGGGAAACCGGCAATGACTCGTCGTCCGATCCAGAAAAACAACTCGGAACTACCTATGTTGTTGGGGACACACCAGCTGCCAGTGCTCCTGAGTATGTCGAGTTTATGCGACTCAAGGAGCATTTCGAATCAGACCCGAAGGCTCATCGAAGACTCATCCGGCTTCTTGACTTTCGCATTCTGCCGTTTCTGTTTCTCTATTATCTGTTGAACTCCTTGGACAAGTCAAATGCCGGAAATGTCAAAATCTACACTTTCCTCCAAGATGCGCACATGACAAGCCATCAGTTCAATTTGGCGTTGACATGGTACTTCTTTACTTATGCCGGTTTGGAAGCACCATCAAAGTGAGTATTATGACGCATGTTGCTGATGTACTACAAACTAACAACTCCCGTAGCATGTTGATGCGCAAATATGGTCCACGATATGTGAGTTGACTTCTAATCATGACGTTTAGGTGCACAGCTAACAAGCTCTTGTGATAGTGGCTTTCCGGATTGGTCATCTGTTGGGGAGCCGTGACTCTCGGAAGCGCATGGGTCAAAAGCTACGGCGACTACTGTGCCGCGCGTATTATGCTCGGTTTCTTCGAAGCCGGTCTTTTTCAAGGCTGCTTTTACACCTTGAGCTGTTGGTATCTTCCTTCGGAGCTGCAGACTCGTTGTGCCTGGTGGTACAGCGCCACTATGCTTTCAGGAGCTTTTGGAGGTCTCCTCGCATACGCAGTCGGACCCCTGCAGGGCCACCTTGGGCTCAAGCAATGGCAATACCTCTTCATTATCGAGGGTTCTCTCACAATGTTCTTCGGTATTCTTGGCTTGTGGCTTTGCCCTGACTTCCCTGAGAAATGGGGCTCCAGGTGGTTCAAGTCCGATGAAATGAAGTATTTGCAGCTGAGAGTCAAGTACAAGGACGGCCCGATCCCTCCTGATGACACATTTAGATGGAGCGCATTTTGGGAGGCTGTCAAAGACTGGAAGACGTACTTCATTGCTTCTCTTCTGGCCTTCGGTGGCTCGGTACCTACATACTCGGTCAACTACACCCTCGCGACTGTGAGAACAATACGGTTTCTGATCCTTTGCAGATAGCTGACATTCAATTCCTGTAGATGGTCAAGAATCTGGGATACAGCTCCATTAGGGCCCAGGCCCTTACTGCACCCCCATACGTATTTGCTTTTATCTGTGTCATCTTGATCGCAAGATATTCCGATAAATATCAATGCCGTGCTCGGTCCCTCATCATCAGTTACACTGTCGGAACCATTGGCATTGTTATCCTGTGGCCAACGCTGTACCACAAGAGCATGGCCGGCGTCTCCTACTTCGCTCTCTTCCTTGTAGTTGCAGGCTACAACATGCAAGCTCCGGCAGTAGGTTCGTGGCTGGGAACCAATGTACGTAACCCTGCCAAGCGAGCAGCGGCCATGGGCTGGCAATCGACATTCGGCCAGTTGGCTGGCGGCTGTATCGGAGCAAACATCTTCGTGGACAATGAGGCGCCGACGTACAAATCAGGATTCATCATTCTTCTGGTCCTGGTGATCGTTGGCGGTTATGGCGCCTGTATTGGTAACTGGTATTGCTTGCGAGCTGCGAACAAGAAGAAGGATGCCATCCCGCTCGAGGAGCTGGAGGGCAAGTACTCGGAAGAAGAGCTTGCGAAGATGGGCGAATACTCTCCGTATTTCAGATACATCCTGTAAGCCTATCGAAATCAAGATATCGGACAGCATGCTATGCGAATGTTCCTGGCGTGGGAATGGGCTTTATATAGACTAGATATGGTATTCATGAGACCTTATTCAAGACGTGGGCATAGTCAAGGCAAGAAGGAACCGGAACTGTGTCAATATTCTCGCATTTGGGTATCTCGAAACTCAATGAACTAAGATCAAGCCGGATCTCGGTCAATATTATTAGGGAGGGGCATGAGATGCCAGTGACCCCTATTTGACGACATTTTCCCGTAGACCCTTCGTTCGCAAAGTCAACTTCGTCTCGTTCTCATCAAATGGCAAGCCCGTGGGCGATAAGCGGCGCTCGAGACTGCCTGTGCGGCCGATAGCGCGCCGAAGCTCCTCTCGCTGACGACTGAGAAGCTCACTGTCCGCACTGCCTCGTCGACTACCACCGACGCTGCTCGTATCGTCCGCAACACTGACTCCTCTTCCCTTCATCCTTCCGGCCCAGAGACCTCTCACACCTCCCCTCTTCCGCTCGGGGACTTCGTCGGTGCCTGCACTGCATACATACAGCAGGTATTTCAGGTTTGGCAGCGTATCGCGGATGTCCACAACTTTGAGACCCTGCGCATTACATAGCGCCTCGATATCCTTGTTGAGCAGAAACCAGCCATAGTCAAACCTAAACTGTGCACTCGATCCTCCGCGAGGTATGTAAAGCGGGAACTCACGCTGCGGGTCAGCAAGGATGGATATGTCGTCCCTGATACTTGATCGGCTGCCGAAAGGAGTTATCGGGTACGGCAGCGGCACGCCGAGGTAATACTGGAGGTGGTCGGTCAGAAGTGCAACATGACCAAGAGCAGCAGATAGCGAGTCCTCTCCAGCGTTGGTCAATGTCGTGTCATACGTTGAATTAGGTAGTGGAATGTCGCAGATCTGGAAGCTCAGAGGTGGGCCCAGCGGAACCGGGCAAATGTTGAAAATTGCTGTCAGGTCCTCGCAGATGCGGCGGCGCTGACCATGTATATTCTCTGCTGTCTTTTCTTGTTCATCCTTAGACGCAGCTAGCTTCTCCAGCGCATTCTGGACATCGCGCTCTGATCTAACCTGTGCCGTCTGTCCATCTGCAATTGCCTGCCGGCGAGCTTTGATGGATGTGCGAAGGTCGTCGCATCTCTTCTGTGCGGCTTTTGCTGCGCGTTGTTGCTGCAGCATGTATCTCTTAGCCAACTGGGCCTTGTCCTCGGCTTCGGGGAGTGCATTCGGCTTTTCGTCAGCGATGAGCTTGTTGATTTGGGTAGTAAGCCCTTCCTGAACGGCAAGGGCATCTTGGATTGACGTGTCGAGAGTCGCGAGACGCATGAGAGCATTGTAGGAGGATGTCGGGAGTTGCTCGCCGTGCTTGGGAAGAACTGGTTTGTTAGGCAGCTCAAGGGTGTAGACGCCATCGAGGAGATGGAAAACGAGGCAATTCGGCGGAAAGTGTGTGTTTTGAAGACTGCCTAGGAAGTTGAGAAAGCGCAGGTCGACGTCCTGTTCTATCAGAAGGCTCCAATCTTGCTGGCCCTGATATCTCTTGACCCATATCTTCACTGTGAGTTCGGACGAACGCGTAACGGAGGATCCGAGCTGGGAAAGCTCGAAGAAGCGGAAATTGAAATTCTGTAGACCCAAATGTTAGAGAGCGTCGAGACACAGGCCGCCAGATTTCGCAATCTAAATAAAGGGAAACCCATACCGTAGCCTTCTCTGCAACTTCGCTGATGTATAAGGGCTCTCCATAACCTTCGGAGTGGAGAGAGAAAAAAGCGTCCGCGACCTTGGAGTCGGCCATGTACTCTAGCTGCTTCTGTCTCGTGATGGGGCTTGCATTTGATAGGTTTGTACTCCGTCGCCTTCCTGCGGGAGGTCGTAGAGTTTCGGAGGAGAGAGAGTGGTGGAGGCGGGCGCCATCTTGGAGGGCAGCAAGCTTGCTCGGGGATTTGTTGATGGCTGAATCATCTGCCGTACTGCCTCGAGGTCGGCCAAAGGTCAGATTTCGAAGGTAGATGCCGCGCAGATGTCGCAGCTTGCGATTCTGTGGCAGAAGAAGAGGGCGATGGACCTCTGGAGCCATTGTCTGTCCTCTGGCTTCCTCTTCTCAATGTCACGACAGGCGTTTCGGTGCTGCCGGGCGCAGCTCGAGGAGGGGGTGAGCTGTCATGGAACCAGCAGGAGTGGTCGATTTGGGCTTTCCTGTTGAAGTACAGCTCCTGCACAGCTGTAGCACTTTGTTCAGACTCGAGCCCTCAGAAGTTCTCCGTGCTTGTCAGCACTTAATCAAAGGAGGGTGAACGAGAGTGGGAGCTTCTCGTGGTAATTGTTAAGCTGTCGTAGTGGCATAGGTAGTACGTCAGTCCCACTGAAGCTCCTCTACCATGTTAGCTGATAGAATCACGTGTGACAAAGCTCGTTTTGTGGCCCGTGCTTCTCCCTCCCTTTATACACGTCGGTGACAGTCGATATCCAAATAACAAATTGAGAAACAAGATCACTGCAATGGACTGAAAATAACTTCAAATGCTGATCCATTACCAATTAATACCTTCTGAAAGGGAAGGAAAACAAAGATCCGGTATGTAGTTTCTAAGAAATAACACGGAGGAAATAAGGTTAATGCAAGGAATTGCTCATTCGTGGACTCGACCACCATGAAGCTATACAACAGCTTGGAACATTTGGTGTTAGGTCTATAGCGATGACTTAAGAGCTAATGGCCATGCCAATGAGATGCATCAGAGCTTACAGAAAGCCGACTTAGGCAAGTCATTCAAGTATGGTTCATGAAGATCATCCAGCATGGCTCAACGGTCATTTAGTCTAATACTAAGATACAATTGATATCTCACCACTCGTTTCTTCTTAACTTTGGTTTGAATCGGCAAATGTATACGAGTTATGTACCTGATATCCGGGTTTAGCTGGCAGTGAGGCCGTAGTCTAGTCTAAATCGCCATTTTAATATTGTTTAGCCGGCACGTCTTCTGTTGTACTCGACAGCCAGACGCCTCCGGAATCTTGCTTGTCGTTTCATCCGAGGTCTATCCTTTCCATGATTCGCAGCCGCACTGATGCTGTGTTAGTTGGTGTAGCCATGTCTCATAAACAACCCGATCACTTACAGAGAACGCCTCATCTCGCTCACTAACTCTTGCTGTTGCGCAGGGTCGTCTTGGATATTGTCGCTTGCTTCAATGGCATCCGCGCTGCGTTTCATTGGTATCGTGGAATGTGTCGCCGGGCCACTAGGATGGAGTGATATTGACGAAGGTGCATCCACGGATAATGGCGTCACGTCCCGTTGGACATTTGATGAAGAAGCCACTGGACCGGATTCTATAGGTGTGTCCCCGGCTTGCGGATTTATAACGGCTGGAGTTGGATAGGTCAGTTCACGGCACTCGTAAGCGAGAAGCTCATGCTCTTCTATCTCGGCAAAATATCGTCCTAGCGGATGGTCCATGTCAAGATGCTCTTGATAGGCATCTTCATCGGATATAGTGACGCGAGTGCTGGCCGGGGCTTCTAGTGGTAGTATGTTCTGGTAGGTGGATTGGTTAGGTGCGGCGGAGGCGCTGTATATGCCTTTGCAATTGCTCATGAATATCATCATTAGCGCGATGCGTTCATGTCGCTCGCGCTCCTTGCAGTATCGTTCTAAGGGACTCCAAGTACTTGGACTTGAGGCCCAGCTTGAGTTGCTTGATATGTTCTCATCAAAACTCGTGGGGCTTCCCTCACGATCCCCTGGTTCTCTGGCGGTATCTCTTGAGGCCAATGACGCATCAGATTCTTTAGTGCAAGGCAGGGCAAGCAAGAAGCTTCTTGCCTCTTGCCTGGTAGATGAGGAGCCATTTATGCTTGATCTATTGTCTTTGTTAGGGATCCAGTAGGCAGATGTGACAGAACTGAGACGGATCTTACGTGCTCGGGATGTCGTGTGAAGAGTCGTCAAGTAGTAGATATGGCGATAAATGCAAGCCGTCAAGGATCTCAGCTCTGTCTGCGCCAATGCCGCTGAGGTCATTGAGATGAGAGATAGTGCTGAGCATCCTGTCATCGCCTTGGTGACGGTTCTTGAGAATAGGCTGGTATTATTGCTGGAATTTCCGCGGCAAGCTCTGGCGACTGCATGCGTTCCTGTATATTGACGGAGCTCTGGGGGGCCAGCGAGAAGCCGGAACTCCTTCTCTTGAGGGATTCCCGGGAGCCTCGACCTCCTCGTATGCAAATCACTGTCTGGATTGGCGAACCATGCATCATTCTACACCTCCGTCGGACCCAGCACAGTGGATAAGGCGGCAGCGTTCGACCGCGCTGTTGGGTCGTCCAAGAATCCTTTGATGAGGCACACACATACATACACACATACAACGGACCCGAGAGAAAGGTTCACGGCGTGGGAGGTCATGCATTTTGCATGCTCACCCCCCCTCCTTTCCCCTTTTTCCAGCCAGTCTCCGTTGCAGACGTGCCGTGATGGTGTGCTGTCCCCCCGAGACACGAACTAGGGTCTATGATACCCAGTCTCCGCGCTATGCCGGCATAGCCCGCTGCGCCGCCAATAGCGGAGCGTCACAACTATGGAGACCTTCAAGGGCAAGGGTTGCGGGTGTGACGGGTCACAACTTTAGGCCCGGACGCCTTATCTTAGCGAGCCGGTCTGCTGGGTTTCAATGGGTTGGCCGTTGCTCTCCAGTGGGGTTTGTTTCCAGATTCGCCAGAGAGGCGACCAGCCGGAGATTAGTACCAAGTTATTCCTGTCGCATTTCCTTCTTTTATCAATTGGCAAGGAGCCCTTTTGCGACAGACTGTATTCCTTCGTACACCTCCGCCGGGGTAATAAATGTTATTTTGGCGAGGTGAATATACTGAAAAACCAGGGGTTTAGATACCTGATTAGGCTTCGAAGATTCTGTTTATTTCTAT